>NC_091342.1:19601219-19823719 GCF_038502225.1 Cherax quadricarinatus
TTATGCCTTATGTCTACAAGCACAGTATAGAACTTTATTTGGGTTATCCTAGGTAATTTATACTATGTATACCTGTGAGATAGAGACCTGTGTACCTGTGAGATAGAGACAGAGATAGATAGATATTAAGACAAACAGTCAGAGATAGAGACAGCCAAAGTTAATCAGCCAGAAACCAACCCACCCAGCCGCTAGCTACCTGACCGGAAACCCAGCCAGCTGGCCTGAACACATATTATACATGTTCCAAAATTGTTTCCCTTTACTTAGGGCATAGGTTATAGGACATTCTGACAGGATGACACCACCAGTGGTATCAAAATTGAAAGGATGTGGCACAAATGTTACACATGGGTTATTATATAGGTTTTTGATATTCCCTCAACCACTTGTGGCCACATCCATCTCAAAGCCACTAAACTCAGGGTCACCATCACTTTCCTCTTAAATGGGGAGTGTTAATAATACATTGCATCAGTGAATCCCTGGTGTTTCCCACACCGTTTGCTCTAGCTGGCACTCAAATGAACTGGTGCTCCCACAAGGTACTAAGTGGTCTCAGATTTTTTAATGCTGCACACACCAAGTGTTAAGACCCAATCTATACTGACCAGGCATCTCAGGCCAATCATGCCAAATTTAGAGGCAGGAAAAAATACAACGTGGAGCATTAGCAGAAGAATGTAGATCTACATTTGGACAGTTAAAGGGTTAAACATACTACCTTAAGAAGCTCTGCTTCTTATGGTAGTATATTTCTAATTTAGTCCTGGCTGTTTGTTACCTTTGCAATTTTTTATATTTATTATTTCTGTATTGGTGGCAGGTTGTAAGTGACAGTCACAAATATCCTGAAAGCCTCTGTAACCAAGGTCTTTGAATTCTGATCTGTTTATGATCACATGTGTTACTCCCCCCCCCCCCCAATTATTTTCTCTTTTCTTTCTCTAGGAAAAAATGCATCCATAATCATATTAGTTAACTTATTTCTCATGAGACAGAAGTAAAAGTAAAATAGATGATCCTTACTATCCATAAACTCAAACTCAATAATATAATTAAAAATAGGTAATTACAAAATAAAGCTTAAGAAGATCAACAGATACATCCCACTAAGGTAGTTTCTATTATAAGGGTTTTGAACTGAGGTATGAGGACAAAATGAAAGACCTAAATCTCACAACTGAGAAATGAAGACCAACATACCAGTACCTAATAGCACTGACAAGGTGGATAAAACTGAGCATCTGAAAAGAGCAAGATAATGATGAGCGAGTACAATTAAACACCTAAATGAACCAAAGAAAACTAATTCATAATATAATGATGATGAATAAACAAAGTACTAATGAAATAGTGGAAGAAGCCTCTATAAATACACACACGAGATCAAATTAAAATACAATAAAACCCATAAAGTTTGGGGTGCATTGTGAAATTTCATACATATTGAAATTAGCAATTCTCATTAGATTTACATCACTTACCTCATTAGCAGTATTAAATGTGCCAACTATTTTAAAATAAACTATGGCTCTTGATGGGAAGGTTAAAGTTTGCCATGATCTGCAAGCTTCACGTGTTTTATCAACAATCAGCTCCCAATCTCTATTATTAACTGAGGCTTCGATGTAGTAACTATAAGAGCGATCATCACAGTCCCACAGCAGAAGCCTGGAACAAAACAGCAGATATTGTTTAGAAGTGAAGAAGAACAGGATGTGAGTGTAGGGGAGGTGCGTGAGGCATTACGTAGAATGAAAGGGGGTAAAGCAGCTGGAGCTGATGGGATCATGACAGAAATGTTAACCCTTTCAGGGTTTCGGACGTACTAGTAC
The DNA here is from genome assembly GCF_038502225.1 of Cherax quadricarinatus. Taxonomy (NCBI): domain Eukaryota; kingdom Metazoa; phylum Arthropoda; class Malacostraca; order Decapoda; family Parastacidae; genus Cherax; species Cherax quadricarinatus. The sequence continues at coordinate 19,603,058 of NC_091342.1, forward strand.
GGCTTATGCACCAGGGTTTTTGACATACTAGTACGCCTAAATTCTAGCTCCTTCAAATCTAGTGAGAGAAAGCTGGTAGGCCTACATATGAAAGAATGGGTCTATGTGGTCAGTGTGCGCAGTATAAAAAAAATACTGCAGCACACAGTGCGTAATGAGAAAAAAAAATCTTTGACCGTGTTTTTGGATTAAAACAGCGACTTGGCACTGTATTTTCGTATGGTATTTATGGTTGTATTCTAGTTTTCCTGGTCTCATTTTATAGAATGGAAGACATATTACAGAAATTGAGATGATCTTGACTGGTTTTACAATGAAAAGTACCTTGAAATTGAGCTCAAAGTAGAAGAAATGTTCAATTTTTACCAAAGTTCAAAAGTAAACAAATCATGCTAAGCGTCCACTACACGTCAACTGGCGAGTCTAATATTCTTTCACAAGTGCGCTGATATTATTTATACCATTTCTACACTAATGCAGTAGTCTGTATAACAGCAAATCATCTATTTTTTGTGAGAATAAAAATTCAAAATGGAAAGCAAAAGAATGTAAGAGAGACGTGGGGACATGACTAATGAACAGAGGAAATGTTATTTTAGTGCCAGGAATGTCTTTCTTGTTTATTCTAGACCCTATTTGGAAATTGGCATCTTTTGAAATTTGTGTGAAATTGGCAAAATTGCTAAATTCTGACAACTTTTTTGGATAGTTGAAATCGGTAAATGGGTGGTTTCTTATACTCATTCGATAGAAAAAAATGGAGTTGTAGCGAAATAGTTATGATTTTTGTCGACTAATACACTGGAATTGGCCGAAAATAGGGCTCAAATTGGGCAAAATCGCCGCTGCATAAACATCGTCGAGACCGCTAACTTCGCGAGAGCATAATTCCATAAATTTTCCATCAAATTTCATACTTTTAGCGTCATTATGATCGGGAAAAGATTCTCTATCTTTTCAAACGAAAAAATTATTTTTTTTCTTTTTTTGAAATTTTGGCGACCCTGAGAACAAGTCTGGGAGAGCCTGGGGACCCTGAAAGAGTTAAAAGCAGGGGGGGATATAGTGTTGGAGTGGTTGGTATTTTTGTTTAATAAATGTATGAAAAAGGGGAAGGTACCTAGGGATTAGCAGAGCATGTATAGTCCTTTTATATAAAGGGAAGGGGGACAAAAGAGATTGTAAACATTATAGAAGAATAAGTTTACTGAGTATACCAGGAAAAGTGTACGGTAGGGTTATAATTGAAAGAATTAGAGGTAAGACAGAATGTAGGATGGCGGATGAGCAAGGAGGCTTCAGAGTGGGTAGGGGATGTGTAGATCAAGTGTTTACATTGAAGCATATATGTGAACAGTATTTAGATAAAGGTAGGGAAGTTTTCATTGCATTTATAGATTTAGAAAAGGCATATGATAGAATGGATAGGGAAGCAATGTGGTAGATGTTGCAAGTATATGGAATAGGTTGTAAGTTACTAAATGCTGAAGAGTTTTTATGAGGATAGTGAAGCTCAGGTTAGGGTGTGTAGAAGAGAGGGAGACTACTTCCCGGTAAAAGTAGGTCTTAGACAGGGTTGTGTAATGTCACCATGATTGTTTAATATATTTATAGATGGGGTTGTGCGAGGGAAAAGTTAAATAGATAGGAGTAGCGAGGGAGTATATAGTAACAATAGTTTCATTGCCGGCTACTTGTTAAGGTAGGGTAAGTCAAGCTCCCGCTATTCCCGCCTTTTTTCCCCCATCCCGAAAGTGATAGTTTGACTGCCGGCTGCTTGTTAAGGTAGGGTCAGTCTAGCTCCCGCTATACCTTCCCATCCTTCTTCCCCCCCCCCCCCCGAAAGGTGACGTGTGGGGTTCCGGTCCAAACAGTAATCACTAGACTCACAGCTCCCAGCACTACTGTAAGTACATGCCTGCCTTGTATTCTAGTGGATTTATTGGTTAAAAGCTTCACTTTTGACCAATAATAAACTTAGTCCTTTCAGTCTTGCTCTAAGTTGACTGTTGTAATAATCACCACATCTTTTAGGTATTGTACTTATCATGGAGAGTGATTTCTTAAGCAGTGGGTAACCTGTCTATCTTTCCAGCTTGGATGACAGAGAGGGTCACCTGTCAATCAATGAGAACTGATTGAGATGGACTAACGTCCTGAGACTTCCCCTTTTTGGATTTAATTACCTGTGCACCTGTATGAAATTGCAAGACGTAACCCCTCATCATTGCAGCGGTAAAGAACCTGCTTCCTGTCATCGGGATAGAATACTCACGGCTATCCTGTGAAGAACGAACCGGTGGGTTGTAACCAACACCTGCGACCCCCCCCCCCATCATCAGCAACGGCTACGATTTCAACAACACGCAGTGTCACCAACACCAGACACCAAAGTTTTATATTAGCATTGAATTCAGTTATCATTTATATTTTTCATTTTCTTTAATGTAGGATTAATATTTCATATTTAAGTGTTTTATATTTTATATTTTCTAAATAAAGTGTTTATGTTTGTCAGTTTTTATTCTTTTTCTATACATTAATTTTCCTGAGGAGGAGCCAGCTTTGGTAATACGGTCTGAAGTTGTTACAGGGCTGAGTAAACCTTCACAAGTGGCGACCTTGCCAGGATCAAATCTACTGAATCAAGATTCAATTCCATCTCGAATCTACCATTGGAACTTCAACGCCGCATACCACAGACGGTTACCACCAGCCATGAGTAATCATTCTCTATGGTAGGACTACAGTACAGGTATTTAAAAGATTTGGTGATTGTTATAGTCTCAATTTATTGTAAGTCAAGTCAAGGCAGGAATACTAGTTAATTCTGTCATCTATTTTTGTGTGAGCTTGAAACACTTTGGAGGATTAGACTCTAGGGACCAGAGATTTTCCAGTGACAATTTGTTTCATTGAGCTCTTTATTATATCAAGGGAACTGTCATAGGACACTCTTGATTTGTTAATGAGAAGATTGGATGGTCAAGTGACCCCCATTCTACTTACTCTTTGCTCGGAGCCGGCACAGAACCCTTCGTTTTAATTAATACATATTGTTTAATTGAAGCAGGGATCGAGCCCTCTGGTTTATTTACAGTTTGAGCGGAGCAGGAATTGAGCCCTCTGTTTTCTTTAATACCGGTTTCATTTCCCCTGATAGTTTAAGTTATTCTTGCAAGTATGGAGGAATACCAGTTTTGGATGAACGCTGGAAGTAAGTTAGAAATAACAGGGAAAAATTTAGAATCTTTCATTAGTGCTAAGATCCAGGAAAGACTTGAAAGAGAGAGAATTGAGAGAGAAGAGAGACAGAAAGGGAAAGAGAAGAGAAAAAGGAGAGAGAGAGAATTGAGAGAGAAATCCAAGAAAGACAGTTAGAAAGAGAAAGTGAAGACAAAAAGGAGCGTGATAGACTTGATCGTGAAGAAAGAGCTAGAGTACGTGAGGAACAGGCTAAAATACGTGAGGAACAGGCTAAAATAAGAGAACTTGAGGAAAGAGCAAAGGATAGAGAAGTTGAGGAAAAAGCTAGAGAACGTGAGGAAAAAGCTAGAGAACTTGAGTTAATAGAGAGAGAAAAGGATCGCGAGCTCAAAAAAGCTCGCCTTGAATTAGAGAATAAAAAGTTAACTCTTACACAACAACAATTAGAGGAAGGAGTAATTGAACATCATGCAGCTAGTGCACATATTCCAACACCTAATTTACTTCCCTTCACAGAGGGGGAAGACATTACTTCATACATTATCAGGTTTGAAAATACCGCTACCCTCTGTGAATGGCCTGCTGACACCTGGGCTACCAGGTTAGGAATGTTATTTTCTGGTACAGCCTTGAATATCTATGCAACTTTGTCGCAGGATATCCTATGTAATTATAACTTACTGAAGAAGGCAATCCTTAAAGCATATCAAAAAACCACTAATTCTTACAGGAAAGATTTCAGGTATGCCACCTTACAGCCGGGCCAGAACTTTCAGCAGTTACAGGTAGCACTCTTTCGTTTGTTCGACTTTTGGATAGAGAGTTCAGGAATTGATCACAGTTATGAATCTCTTATACTTCATGGTTGCTGACCAGTTCCTGACAGCTCTTCCTCACCAGATACGAACATTCATCAGAGAACGTAACCTGATTAAAGCTGAGGAAGTTGCTGAGGCTGCTGACCTGTATGCTGAGGCTCACAATTCCTATAAAGACCTAAAGGGATCGAACCCTACGGGCAAGGGTTCATCAGACCTTAAGAAATCAAAGCCTCTAGTGGAAAGTAAAATGACTTCTTTTATTCCTGTTTGTCATTTGTGTTGTGTTAAGGGACATAAACGTCCAGATTGTCCTTCTAAGAAGGTCCAAAAAGTTGGAAGATGTTTTAAAGACTGTAATGACCAAGCACCCTTCTGTTCAGGAACAGTTAATGGACTTAATGTATCTACCATTTTACGAGACACTGGATGCACATGTATAGTCATTTCTGATAAGCTGTTCCCTAACCTTAAAGAAACTCATTCCTCTGCTATACTTTCAGACTACTTGGGCCGTACGGACACTTTTCCTACCATTCGCTGTTACATTAGGTCTAAATGGTTCACAGGTTGGTCTGAAGCCGTACTAGCTCCCATCACTTCTTGCTCCGTACTAATAGGTAATGTAAAAGGTGCCATTCTTCCTTCTGAGGTTGACCTTTCATCACCAAAGGTGGACATAGGCTTTTCAGATCCTCTTCCTGTAGAGTCAGAGAAGCCCCTCGAAAGTTCAGATGAGACAATGTCTGGTGAGATTCATGTGGGATTAAAAACCAGTGATAATACTCTCGAAAGCGAGGTAGTAGGATCACCGGTTCACTTGTTAGATGAAAGTGAAGATATCACCTCCGATACCATAAATGTCTTGACTAGGGCTCAGACCAAAGCCCAGGCTTCTCCTACTATCCATCCTTTGGTTTTCCCTGACTTTAAGCCTTTAGATATATCGAAGGACTCCTTTGTCAATTTACAACGTAATTGCCCTTCTCTTCAGAATTGCCATAATGCCGCTAAACAAAATCAAGTTATCCAAAGGAAAAACTTTTCATATAAATTTGAATATATAAAAGGTATCTTGTACAAGTCAGTATTCAAATTAAATTCAGATGAGATAGACTATTCCATCTTAGTTGTTCCAAGTCAATGCAGAGAGACTGTTCTTAAAATGGCTCATGACCTGCCAGTGGCCGGACATTTCTCGCATCATAAAACCTTAAATAAAATTAGGGAAACCTATTTTTGGCCAAAAATGTCCTCAGATGTCACTACTTATTGTAGATCGTGTAAAGTTTGCCAACTGTCATCCTCCCGAGGTACCAGGCGAGTACCTATGGTCAAAATGCCAATCTTTACGGTACCGTTTGAAAGAGTAGCTATTGACATCGTTGGTCCTTTATCTCCACTTTCATCTGGGGGACATAGATATATATTAACATTAGTTGATTATGCTTCGAGTTTCCCTGAAGCCATACCCTTAAAGACCATAACCACTACAGAGGTGGCTGAAGCCCTTTTGTCCATCTTCTCCAGAGTGGGCATCCCTAGAGAAATTTTGTCTGACCATGGGACACAATTCACATCTGACTTAATGCAACATCTATACCAACTTCTGGGAGTGAAGCCTCTCTTCACCACACCCTATCATCCCAGCTGTAATGGGAGGATTGAGCGCCAGCATTCGATTCTCAAGTCCATTTTAAGGAAACTTTGCTCCCTTAAACCTAAGGAGTGGCATCGTTACCTACCCTGTGCTTTGTTTGCCATGAGGGAAGTTCCCAGTGACTCTTTGGGGTTTTCACCTTTTGAACTTCTCTATGGTAGACAGGCCAGAGGCCCATTGTCCATCCTTCATGACTTATGGACTAATGAGGAGGTGAGTGCTGAGGTTCAGTCTTCTTACCAGTTTCTCCTTGACCTTAGATCCAAACTTGAGGAGACCTCTGACATAGTTTCGATAAACCTAAGCTTGTCAATGGACCAGTACAAAACCTATTTGATTCCAAAAGTCAGAGGAGAAGTTTTAAAGTAGGGGATGAAGTTCTTGTACTTTTGCCGATCAAGTCAAATAAATTATTAGTAGCATGGAAAGGTCCATATAAAGTATTAAAAATTTGTGGGAAAGTTGATTACCTCATAGAAGTCAAGGGGAAACCTAAGCTTTATCATATCAACATCCTTAAGAAATATTACCGAAGAAATTCGGTTAACTGCTTTAATAACTTTGACTTAGTTTTTCCACACGAACTTGATAAGACAACTGAAGAATGTAAGGTGTGTGAAATTGACACCTCTAACTTAGACTATGATGAAGAACTACATGACTTGGTGACTCTTGACCAGTCGGGCACAACCAACATTAATATTAATGAATCTTTGGATGACCATAAGAGACATGAACTACTTCAATGTGTGAGTAACTTTTCAGACGTCTTTACTGATATTCCAGGTGTTACCTCCACGGTAGTCCATAAGATTGACTTAGTGACGCACAATCCTATCAAACAAAAATTATACCCAGTTCCAGTTCACCTTAGGGATGCATTTGACCGAGAGGTAGACAAATTATTAAAACTAAAGATCATTGAACCTTCATTATCTTCATATTGTTCACCAGTAGTCATGGTTAAGGAGGATAATTCATATAGACTTGCTATTGACTTCAGAGGCCTTAATGCTATAACTCGGTGGGATGCTGAGCCTATGCCCTTAATAGATAGCGATCTACACAAATTTTATGACTCTTCCTTTTCAGAGATTGATATTGCACAGGCATATCATCAAGTAATGTTAGATCCTTCTTCTAAGCAGTACACCGCTTTTCCTACACACCAAGGACTGAAGCAGTATAGAACTATGCCCTTCGGTTTGGTAACTGCCTGTGCTACCTATGTGAGACTGATGAGAAAGGTCTTGGGTAATATGCCAAATGTTTCAGTTTATTTTGATAACATTTACGTAATGACATCCACGTGGGGCGAACATATCCAAACATTAACATCAGTTTTGCGTATGTTACACTCTCATGGTCTCACTGCCAAGCCGAAGAAATGCTTCCTTGGGTATAACAAGATTAGATATCTTGGACTGATCCTTTCTAATAACTCTCTGCAGCCTCTCCCCAATAAGATCAAAGCTTTATTAGAATTTAAATTCCCCAAAACCAAGAAGCTCATGCGTAGCTTTCTTGGTTCTGTAAATTTTTATGCACCGTTTATCCCGAACCTTACTGATCTTACAGGCATCTTATCCGACTTCCTTAAAAAGTCTGTGAAGGAACCTCTTGAACTTTCCGACGTAGCTCGGGAAAAGTTTAATGAGATTAAAAATATCTTCTCGAAAGACCCTATAGTTAAGATTCCAGATATTAATAAAACATTTTGTTTAAGAACTGATGCCTCCAATACTGGCTTAGGTGCGGTGCTACTACAATACCATGATGGTACTCCCTTCCCTGTATGCTTCCTAAGCCAGAAACTCCTTCCCACAGAAACGAGATACTCCACCATAGAAAAGGAATGTTTGGCCCTTGTGTGGGGTATCTCCAAACTTAAATTTTATTTGCTGGGAAAAGAATTCATTTTAGAAACGGATCACAAACCTTTGATATACCTAGAAACTTTTAAGGGAACCAACAGTCGCCTCTTGAGGTGGACATTGGCACTCCAGGCTTTTAAATTCCACATTGTGTATATCAATGGTTAATCCAATTATTTCTCTGACTGGTTAAGTCGTGACAGTCAGTAGAAGATTTCTTGCCTTACGCGACTTCCATATGTTAGAACTTTTTCCTCGCCTATTCTTCTTATACTCCTTGACTATAAGTCTTGGTATGGGGGAGTGTGAGGGAAAAGTTCAATAGATAAGAGTAGCGAGGGAGTATATAGTAACAATAGTTTCATTGCCGGCTACTTGTTAAGGTAGGGTAAGTCAAGCTCCCGCTATTCCCGCCTTTTTTCCCCCACCCCGAAAGTGATAGTTTGACTGCCGGCTGCTTGTTAAGGTAGGGTCAGTCTAGCTCCCGCTATACCTTCCCCTCCTTCTTCCCCCACCCCCCCCGAAAGGTGACGTGTGGGGCTCCGGTCCAAACAGTAATCACTAGACTCACAGCTCCCAGCACTACTGTAAGTACATGCCTGCCTTGTATTCTAGTGGATTTATTGGTTAAAAGCTTCACTTTTGACCAATAATAAATTTAGTCCTTTCAGTTTTGCTCTAAGTTGACTGTTGTAATAATCACCACATCTTTTAAGTATTGTACTTATCATGGAGAGTGATTTCTTAAGCAGTGGGTAACCTGTCTATCTTTCCAGCTTGGATGACAGAGAGGGTCACCTGCCAATCAACGAGTAGAACTGACTGAGATGAACTAACGTCCTGAGACTTCCCCTTTTTGGATTTAATTACCTGTGCACCTGTATGAAATTGCAAGACGTAACCCCTCATCATTGCAGCGGTAAAGAGCCTGCTTCCTGTCATCGGGATAGAATACTCACGGCTATCCTGTGAAGAACGAACCGGTGGGTTGTAACCAACACCTGCGACCCCCCCCCCATCATCAGCAACGGCTTCAATTTCAACAACACGCAGTGTCACCAACACCAGACACCCAAGTTTTATATTAGCGTTGAATTCAGTTATAATTTATATTTTTCATTTTTCATTTTCTTTAATGTAGGATTAATATTTCATATTTAAGTGTTTTATATTTTATATTTTCTAAATAATAAAGTGTTTATGTTTGTCAGTTTTTATTCTTTTTCTATACATTAATTTTCCTGAGGAGGAGCCAGTTTTGGTAATACGGTCTGAAGTTGTTACAGGGCTGAGTAAATCTTCACAGGTTGTAAAAGAAGTAAATGCTAGGGTGTTCGGGAGAGGGGTGGGATTAAATTATGGTGAATCAAATACAAAATGGGAATTGACACAGTTGCTTTTTGCTGATGATACTGTGCTTATGAGAGGTTCTAAAGAAAAATTGCAAAGATTAGTGGATGAGTTTTGGAGTGTGTGTAAAGGTAGAAAGTTGAAACTAAACATAGAAAAGAGTAAGGTGATGAGGGTATCAAATGATTTAGGTAAACAAAAATTGGATATCATATTGGGGAGGAGGAGTATGGAAGAAGTGAATGTTTTCAGATACTTGGGAGTTGACATGTCGGCGGATGGATTTATGAAGGATGACGTTAATCATAAAATTGATGAGGGAAAAAGGGTGAGTGGTGCGTTGAGGTATATGTGGGGACAAAAAACGTTATCTATGGAGGCAAAGAAGGGAATGTATGAAAGTATAGTAGTACCAACACTCTTATATGGGTGTGAAGCTTGGGTTGTAAATGCAGCAGCGAGGAGGTGGTTGGAGGCAGTGGAGATGTCCTGTCTAAGGGCAATGTGTGGTGTAAATATTATGCAGAAAATTCGGAGTGTGGAAATTAGGAGAAGGTGTGGAGTTAATAAAAGTATTAGTCAGAGGGCAGAAGAGGGGTTTGTTGATGTGGTTTGGTCATTTAGAGAGAATGGATCAAAGTAGAATGACATGGAGAGCATTTAAATCTGTAGGGAAAGGAAGGCGGGGTAGGGGTCATTCTCGAGAAGGTTGGAAGGAAGGGGTAAGGGAGGTTTTGTGAGCGAGGGGCTTGGATTTCCAGCAGGTGTGCATGAGCGTGTTTCATAGGAGTGAATGGAGACGAATGGTATTTGGGACCTGACGATCTGTTGGTGTGTGAGCAGGGTAATATTTAGCGAAGGGATTCAGGGAAACCTAGGTAGTAGGTTGGTAGACAGCAACCGCCCAGGGAGGTACTACAGTCCTGCCAAGTGAGTGTAAAATGAAAGCCTGGAATCGTTTTACATGATGGTAGGATTGCTGGTGTCCTTTTTTCTGTATCATAAACATGTAAGATTTCAGGTACATCTTGCTACTTCTACTTACACTTAGGTCACACAACACATACATTTTTTTTTTTTTTCAACAAGTCGGCCGTCTCCCACCGAGGCAGGGTGACCCAACAAAGAAAGAAAATCCCCAAAAAGAAAATACTTTCATCGTCATTCAACACTTTCACCACACTCGCACATAATCACTGTTTTTGCAGAGGTGCTCAGAATACAACAGTTTAGAAGCATACAGATATAAAGATACACAACATATCCCTCCAAACTGCCAATATCCCAAACCCCTCCTTTAAAGTGCAGGCATTGTACTTCCCATTTCCAGGACTCAAGTCTGACTATATGAAAATAACCGGTTTCCCTGAATCCCTTCACTAAATATTACCCTGCTCACACTCCAACAGATCGTCAGGTCCCAAGTACCATTCGTCTCCATTCACTCCTATCTAACACGCTCACGCACGCTTGCTGGAAGTCCAAGCCCCTTGCCCACAAAACCTCCTTTACCCCCTCTCTCCAACCCTTTCGAGGACGACCCGTACCCCGCCTTCCTTCCCCTATAGATTTATATGCTTTCCATGTCATTCTACTTTGATCCATTCTCTCTAAATGACCAAACCACCTCAACAACCCCTCTTCTGCCCTCTGACTAATACTTTTATTAACTCCACACCTTTTCCTAATTTCCACACTCCGAATTTTCTGCATAATATTTACACCACACATAGCCCTTAAACAGGACATCTCCACTACCTCCAACCGTCTCCTCGCTGCTGCATTTACCACCCAAGCTTCACACCCATATAAGAGTGTTGGTACTACTATACTTTCATACATTCCCTTCTTTGCCTCCATAGATAACATTTTTTGACTCTACATATACCTCAATGCACCACTCACCTTTTTTCCCTCATCAATTCTATGATTAACCTCATCCTTCATAAATCCATCCGCCGACACGTCAACTCCCAAGTATCTGAAAACATTCACTTCTTCCATACTCCTCCTCCCCAATTTGATATCCAATTTTTCTTTATCTAAATCATTTGACACCCTCATCACCTTACTCTTTTCTATGTTCACTTTCAACTTTCTACCTTCACACATTCCCAAACTCATCCACTAACCTTTGCAATTTTTCTTTAGAATCTCCCATAAGCACAGTATCATCAGCAAAAAGTAACTGTGTCAATTCCAGTTTTGAATTTGATTCCCCATAATTTAATCCCACCCCTCTCCTGAACACCCTAGCATTTACTTCTTTTACAACCCCATCTATAAATATATTAAACAACCATGGTGACATTACACATCCCTGTCTAAGACCTACTTTTACCGGGAAGTAGTCTCCCTCTCTTTTACACACCCTAACCTGAGCCTCACTATCCTCATAAAAACTCTTTACAGCATTTAATAACTTATCACCTATTCCATATACGGTGGACCCCCGCATACCGTACGCATCGCATACCGTACAATCCGCATACCGCTCGCTTTTTTCGCAAAAATTTTGCCTCGCATACCGCCTAAAAACCCGCTCACCGCTCTTCGTCCGAGACGCGTCCAATGTGCGCCCTTACCCAGCCTCACATGTTCCGCCGGTGGCATTGTTTACCAGCCAGCCTCCGCGGTAACATCCAAGCATACAATCGGAACATTTCGTATTATTACAGTGCTTTTGGTGATTTTTTCTGGAAAATAAGTGACCATGGGCCCCAAGAAAGCTTCTAGTGCCAACCCTACAGCAATAAGGGTGAGAATTACTATAGAGATGAAGAAAAAGATCATTGATCAGTATGAAAGTGGAGTGCGTGTCTCCGAGCTGGCCAGGTTGTATAATAAACCCCAATCAACCATCGCTACTATTGGTGGTACAGCTGCTGCTGCTGCTGTACCACCGTCAGCTGCTGCTGCTGCTGCTGTAGCATCGTCTGCTGCTGCTGTAGCATCGTCTGCTGCTGCTGCTGCTGTACCACCGTCTGCTGCTGCTGTAGCATCGTCTGCTGCTGCTGCTGCTGTACCACCGTCTGCTGCTGCTGTAGCATCGTCTGCTGCTGCTGTAGCATCGTCTGCTGCTGCTGCTGCTGCTGTACCACCGTCTGCTGCTGCTGTAGCATCGTCTGCTGCTGCTGTACCACCGTCTGCTGCTGCTGTAGCATCGTCTGCTGCTGCTGTAGCATCATCTGCTGCTGCTGTAGCACTGTCAGCTGCTGCTGCTGCTGTAGCACCGTTGTTGGTGTGGCTTATTGAGAATACCAAGAAACAATTAACCCCAGAGGATTTGCCACCCAGGATAACCCAAAAAAGTCAGTGTCATCTAACTTATTTTCATTGGGGTCCTTAATCTTGTCTCCCAGGATGCAACCCACACCAGTCGACTAACACCCAGGTGAACAGGGAAAAATGCCTGGAACTAGTGCTCATATTGGTGAATTTAAAGCCAGCAAAGGTTGGTTTGAGAGATTTAAGAATCGTAGTGGCATACACAGTGTGATAAGGCATGTTCTGGAAGAAAATGCCAAACAGGACCTACAGTACTCAGGAGGAAAAGGCACTCCCAGGACACAGTGTCTCATCAGTCATTGCTGCATCTTCAATAAGGTAAGTGTCATTTATTCTTCATTTAGTAGAGTAGTACATGCACAATATATATTGTGCATGTACTACTCTACTATTGTGCATGTATCCTTCTCTTTGTGTGTAGGAAAATGTATATTTCATGTGGTAAAATTTTTTTTTTCATTTTTTGGGTGTCTTGCACGGATTAATTTGATTTCCATTATTTCTTATGGGGAAAATTCATTCGCATACCGACCATTTCGCATAACAATCAGCCCTCTTGCACGGATTAAAGTCGCTATGCGGGGGTCCACTGTAGTCGGACTTGAGTCCTGGAAATGGGAAGTACAATGCCTGCACTTTAAAGGAGGGGTTTGGGATATTGGCAGTTTGGAGGGATATGTTGTGTATTTTTATACGTTTATGCTTCTAAGCTGTTGTATTCTGAGCACCTCTACAAAAACAGTGATAATGTGTGAGTGTGGTGAAAGTGTTGAATGATGATGAAAGTATTTTCCTCGGTGGGAAATGGCCGACTTGTTGAAAAAAAAAAAAATTTAAAACATCCCAGAGAGGTAAAATACACATACAGTACACTCATTATTTACCTTAAAATATGTGTAGTCTTAATATAGGAAGAGAGGTGAGTAGTATTAATTTGTGGGAAGTCAGTGTAGGTAGGCGGTAGGTGTAGCCCGCCTGGGCTACACCTACCAGCTACGTACACTGTGGCCCAGAGCCATATTATTAACATCGACATGCCTTGTTCACTTAATTTGATCATTCGCGACCTAGCTGCCAAGGAGTGTGGACGTGCCTCATACCTCTCTGCTGACAGTCTAGCAAGCTATCCAGTGACGTCATGGTATTCAGCGTGAGGAGGCGGGTGAATACCGTTGGTATACAGCTTGTTCGGGGGGCGATTACGCCTGAGAATGAACAAGTTTTGCTACCTAAGATTATCTGTGACACTTATGGTATTGCAGACAAGGATTTGTATGGTGTGGCATTAAATGGCGGTTACTGGATATTTGTGAAACTACTCTACGAGCCAGTGTACGAGAAGCTGGTTGAGCAATTCCAAGATCTCTGTGTAGATGTGTCCCCTGAAGTGCATGTGCGTATGGTGGATGTCTCTCAACAATATACGTGGATGAAACTGCGCAAAGTGCCCTTCGAGGCCGATGCAACGGATCTCCGCAGTGTTTTCAGAAGATACGGAGTGGTACACATGGCTAAACAAGGCAATAGGGTGGCTGGGGCATATGCTGGTCTCCCAGACGGTTCGTTTACCCTTAAGATGTCTCTACACCAGGCCATACCATCGTATGTGTACCTTGATGACTTCCGCACACAGGTCATGGTGTCGTATGCTGGTCAACGGCGGACGTGCCGCCTCTGCAGTGACTATGATCATATGGCAGCAGAGTGTGGGCAGCGAGGGCAGACCAGAAGGCCGGCCGGTGGATCAACGAATGACGATGGGCAGGAGGCTCCCATACATGGATGAAATGGAGATGGTGGGCACGGTCGGCTTTGGAGTGAGGAGATTGAGCCAGTGGTGGTGTCGAATCTGGAGCTGTCGTCTCTCAAGTCATCTGCATCGCCGGTGGTACAGCAGGCTTCCGGGGAGGACCAGGTGACGGTGGAAGTGGAGGACTTGGATGCGACAATAGCGTCTGTTTTGCATACCATGTTCTCATCTACGGATGTGGTCTCCCCTGCTGTGCCGACAGCCAGTGCGGAGATTGTGTCCATGGCAGTAGAGCAGCAGGAGGCGGTTGTTGGTGCTGGTGGGGCTGGCGGGGACGTGGTGACCCCTCGTCAGAAGGCTGAGACGAAGGTGGTGGTGGAGGTTCATCGTGTGGACAATCCAGTCACAAACATGGAGAAGGACGCTGGGACGAGGAAGAGGGCGGCAGCAATGTCGGACTCTGACGACGTCCTGACGCCGGCTCAATGAACAGGGAAGAAAGCATCGGTAGATGGGGGCCGGTGCGCTAGTGGAGGTGAGCAGCGACAGCAGGTGGTGCCAGGTGGCACGGGTGTCGTGCGTGGAGAGCGTGGCAAACGTGGCCCCAGGGCCCAAGTGGACAAGCAAAAGTAGTAGTGGGAAGCGAGGGAGGAAACCTTAGCCAGGTGCGAGGGGGGGTTCAGATAGGGGCGGGAATCATCGTGGAAGGTGTGGTGAGGTCTGCTGCTTGATGGCAGCGCCGGTTAATGGCGTGTGTGTCTGGGAGCGTCAGATAGCGTGCGCCTTGAGGGGCATGTGCCCAGTGTTAGGATGAAAGTGACTTGATATGTGCTGTTCAGATGTGTCTACAAATTGTGGAGTATGTGTAGTGTTAGGTTCTGTTTAGAGGTGTTGCTGCCTGCGCCTGTGTGCGCCTAAGGTTAGCTGGTGTGGTTGAGGTGCCGTATGCTGCTGCTGTGTGTGTGAATCTTGGACTATTATGTTGTATAATATTATGGGGTGGGGTCTGTATGGTGGAGGTTTGAGGAGCATCCTTATGTTCTGTGTCAAGTATTGGGTATGTATTTTATACCTATGCATACACAATGTATAAAAACACTGGTAGTGTTAGCTGTGAGGGACCTGCTGTTATGAGGCCTCTTGTATGTACATGGATAGACCCTTTGTAATTACTTGAGGATATTTGTGAACTGGGTTGTGTATATACATGTCCTGTATCAATGTGTTACGATGTTATATTCTTTTTCTTTACTGTATAATTTGTATGTTTGGTTTGGAATAGGTTTGGGTGGGAAATGCAAAGGGGAGGGGGGACGGGGGGTTGAGGCTTTAAACACGTTTGTGTTGGTGATAATTTTTAGGAATAGGTGTCTTTTCCTGTAGTGAATTACTTATGTGTGCTACGTCTCTTTTATGTTGTAGCAATGTACTGTTTGTTGTGATATATATCTAAACCATGACTGTTGTTAGTACACTGTTCAAGCGGTCTTGTGGTCGTTTAATACACTTTGTGGACAAGCATGACAACTGTTATATTAATGTATATATGTCAATATGTCTGTAAGATTAATGCAGGTTGCTGTGGTAAACCTGTTTGATTTAGAATAGGGGGGTAAAGGGGGGGGTGTTGGAAGCCACACGGAGTTGTGTGTGGTTCATTAGGCGATGGAAGGTTATCACATCTGTTGCCGGATAGGTCTTGTATTATTTTTTTATTAACTGTTCTGTACTGTTTTAAATAAAAAAAAATAAAAAAAATTTGATCATTTCTAACAACTACCTTTAGATGCCATCATAAACGAAGGTAGAAGTAACGAATAATTCATGCCGAAAATTGTAAACAAAAGCGGAGTGAGGGAGTGGCTGGGCCAAACGCAGATTCATACATGTTTTCTCTGATGGCTGAGCAGAGAAAATGTAATGTTGTCCCTCCACCCGGCTACCATACAGCTCCACAAGTATTATTATCAGAGCACACACAAAATATGCAATAAATGCCAGACAACAAGTTTACACTAACTTTTATTAAGTTAGCAATAGAAATAGGCATTAAAAATACAATAAAAGGTAAGATACACACAGAGTACACTTATTACTTACCTTAAAATATTAATATTAATGTGTGAGAGGTGAATGGCAGGGAGTTTATTGAATAAAATCAGAATGGCACACCATCATCCTCTAACTTGGCACTTAAAGCAAGAGGCTAACGACTTCTCTTTTTATTACAGCTAAGCCTAGATGCCATCGTCAATGAGAGCCAACTAGTTAACGAAAGAGTAAACGAGAGAGAGAACGAGATACAGAGTTGAGACAATGTAAGAACACAAACTGAACAGGTAGTGGACGATCACTTGGTCAGGCAAAATAAATGCGTATTAATGTGTGTCTACTTTTAGTTCATTCACGTCAATTTGTAAGAGTTTGTAAAACATTTACCTCAATATTTTTTTATTATAATAATAATTACCTCACAGTACAAATACTCTTACATTGTGTACAAGTTGTACAAGTTAGTTCAGAATAAACAAACAGCAACACACCATTTTTAGAGTGAATGAAGATAATAATAATACACCTACCATCCGACTTACGACCGAGTTCGGTTCCGAGAAACCGGTCGTAAGTCGAAATGGTTGTAAGTCGAACTTTACTACTGAATATCAACAAACCATTTTTGTAATGACTATTTTATTGTATTATTTTGGTATTTCATGTTTTACTTTACTTTTTATGTTGTTAGTACTGTATTTTACACTGTAAGGTTTAGGATAAACACTGTGTACAACACAAATAGTTGTTTATTTCCCAGAAATTTGGCATAAAAAACACGGTCGTAAGTCGAGTGGTTGTAAGTTGAGCAGGTCGTAAGTCGGATGGTAGGTGTATTAATAATAATAATAATAATAATAATAATAATAATAATAATAATAATAATAATAATAATAATATTATTATTATTAATAATAATAATATTATAATTTATTATAAAAGCACTAAACCCACAAGGGTCATGAATTGCTATATATACAGTAAAGGCATACGAAAAGAATATTTTTCTACAGTTATCCCCCAGTTTGACTAGAGAAAACGTAATTCTTCCGACGCTACCTACATAGCTGCTTTGTAAACAAATCTCATATTTACATAAATTTTTATTCTGTGAGTGTATGTATCATGTTTACATGCTATATAATGGGTTTCGTATATAATTTTGAGGAAAATATCATAGATGGATTAATGAAAATGCCTACATTGATGTAAAATAAGACATTTAGTGTGCCCAAGAGTGATTATTATTACGTAGTATTGGCGTCATGAGTAGAGAGAGACTTAGCGATTTTAATGTGTACCTGCACACCAGCACAGTGTGTAAGTATATTTAGGTACAGGTACACATAAGTATAATTATCAGAGTACATATAAAATATGCAGTAACTTTAAAACACTTGAAATTTTGGAAAGTTTCCTGACGTAATAGATGTGGTCACGGAAACTGTAAACAAACCGGATGGGGCGCGCCGTATTTGAAAGTCCGCTTGCCGTATAGCAAATTTTGGTCATAATTTGACATCGCCGTATTAGCAGAACGCCGTAAAGTGGGGCCTTACTGTACTCATTATCTTGGTCTCATTTGATAGAATGGAAAACATATTATAGAAATAGAGGTGATTTTGATTGGTTTTACTATAAAAAGAACCTGGAAATGGAGCTCAAAGTAGGGGAAATGTTTGATTTTTTGCCGATGTTCAAAAGTAAACAAATTATGTCATTGTCCAATAAATGTCCAACTAGTCATTCTAATATGCAGTCATGAATGGGTTGACATTATTTGTACAATTATTACAATATTGCAGTAGTCTGCATAACAGTAAATCTTCTATTTTTTGTTTGAATAAAAATTCAAGAGTAATATCAGAGGGGCCTGGAGACGTGACTGATGAACAAAGAAAATATTATTTTAGAGCCAAAAATGTCTGCATTGTTCATTCTGGACCTTATTTTGAAATTGTCATATTTTTTAACTTTCGTGTAATTGGCCAAATTGCAAATTTCTGACCAAGTTATTGGGTAGTTGAAATCGGTAAGTGGGCAGTTTCTTGTACTCAATTGATAGAAAAAAACAAAGTTCTAAATAAATAGCTGTGAGTTTGGTCGACTGGAACAATGGAATTAGCTGAAAATAGGGCTCAAAGTGGGCGAAATTGCCGATTTGTAAATATGGCCGAGGTTGCTAACTTCGCGAGAGCGTAATTCCGTCAGTTTTCCATCAAATTTCGTTTTTTTGGTGTCATTACAATTGGGAAAAGATTCTCCATCATTTCATAAGAAAAAATATATATTTTTTTTTTAAATTTTGCAACACCAAGAGACACCTTAGGATTGGGGGTTGCAACAGTCAAGGGGTTAATGCCATTTCAATTAATTTAAATGAGGAAAATTGACTCGACATACGAACAAATCAGGATACGAGCAAGTCACGGAACGGATTAAACTCGTAAGCCGAGGTTCCACTGTACTGTAGTACTACTACTACTAAATTTACTTCAGCACGATACATAATTGTACAAAGGAGTATAACAATTGGGTGTACATGCCAAAAGCCCCTTTACATGCAGAGCATTTTGGGCAAACTTAAGACTAACTTAAGATTAACCCTTTCAGGGCCGAGAAGACCTCTCAAACTCGTTCTCAGGGTCGAAAATTTTTCGGAAAAAAAAAAAAAATATTTTTTCTTATGAAAAGATAGAGAATCTTTTCCCAATCATAATGACACCAAAAGTTTGAAATTTGATGGAAAACTTACGGAATTATGCTCTCACGAACTTAGCGGTCTCGGCGATGTTTAAGCATTGGTGGTTTCGCCCATTTTCAGCCCTATTTTCAGCCAATTGCAGAGTACTAATCGACAAAAATCATAACTATTTCACTAGAACTCCATTTTTTCTATCGAATGAGTACAAGACACCACCCATTTACCGATTTCAACTATCCAAAAAAGCGGTCAGAAATTAGCAGTTTTGCCAATTTCACACAAATTTCAAAAGATGCCAATTTCCAAACAGGGTCCAGAATAGACAAGACAGACATTCCTGGCACTAAAATATAATTTCCTCTATTCATTAGTCATGTCCTCAGGCCCCTCTTACATTTCTTTTGCTTTCCACTTTGAATTTTTCTCACAAAAAATAGAAGATTTACTGTTATGCAGACTACTGCCTTAGTGTAAAAATAATATAAATAATATCAGCGCACTTGTGAAAGAATATAAGACTCAACAGTTGACATGTATTGGATGCGTGGCATGATCTGTTTACTTTTGAACTTTGGCAAAAATCGAATATTTCTGCTACTTTGAACTCAATTTCAAGGTACTTTTCTTTGTGAAACCAATCAAAATCATCTCAATTTTTGTAATATGTCGTCCATTCTATAAAATGAGACCAGGAAAACTAGAATACAACCATAAATACCATACGAAAATACAGTGCAAAGACGCTGTTTTAAACCAAAAACATGGTCAAAGTTTTTTATTTTCTCATTACGCACTGTGTGCTGTAGGATTTTTTTTATACTGTGCACACTGACCACATAGACCCATTCTTTCATATGTAGGTCTACCAGCTTTCTCTCGCTAAATTTGAAGGCGCTAGAATTTAGGCGTACTAGTACGTCGGAAACTCTGAAAGGGTTAATAAGGCAATAATAGTGCAGTAATTTTGTACATATGGTCATTAGGTGAGTTTACAATGAATACAAGAGAATTGAATATCTTATTAATTCATGCTACATGGCTTTAATAAGTCTGGCAGAGAGGAAATACTGTTTTGATTATTAACCTAAGGCGGACACTATGAAACTGGATACACCTACCATCTGACTTACGACCGAGTTCGGTTCCAAGAAACCGGTCGTAAGTCGAAATGGTCGTAAGTCGAACTTTACTACTCAATATCAACAAAACATTTTTGTAATGACTTTATTTTATTGTTTTATTTTGGTATTTCATGTTTTACTTTACTTTTTATGCTGTTAGTACTGTATTTTATACTGTAAGGTTTAGGATAAACACTGTGTACAACACAAATAGTTGTTTATTTCCCAGAAATTTGGCATAAAAAACATGGTCCTAAGTTGAGCGGTCGTAAGTTGAGCAGGTCGTAAGTCGGATGGTCGGTGTACTTACTGTGTCTACTTTTTTCTTTGAGAGTTCCACCAATACAGATTCTCCACAACATTTTAACTAAAAGTGATTTGCTATATCTACAATAAACTTTTCTCATCTTTGTACTTAGCCTCAATACTGCTTCCTATCTACTCCTAACACTAACCCCTTCTTCCTTTAACCCATAAATGGTCCAAACGTATACATACGTTCTTATGCTAGTGCCCCAAACTTTTGGGACAACTGGCCTAAGATGCCTGGTCAGCTTAGAATGTGTCTTAACTTTTAGTGTGTACTGTATTAAAAAAATCTGGGACCACTTACTACCTTGTGGGAGCACCAGTTAAACTGAGTGTCAGCTAGAGAAAACAGCGTGGCAAACACCAAAGATTCACTGATGTCATGTCTTAAGAGGAAAGTGATGTTGACCCCAAGTTTAGTGGATCTGAGGTGAATGTGGCCACAAGTGGTCAAGGAAATATAAAATACCTCGATAATAACACATGTGCAACATTTGTGCATCACCCTTTCAGAATGTCTTATAACCTATGCCCTAAGTAAAGAGATACAATTCTGGAATGTGTCTATCTCTGTCTGTCTCTGTCTCATAGGTAAACGTAAATACAATTATACATAGTCTAAATTATCTAGGATAACCCAAAAAATCCAAAGTGCTATACTGTGTTTGTAGATATAATGCGTAAGAATACCTGTTGGTTCACAGTGGCTCTCTCTGAGACACAGACACAAGCAGAAAGACAGATAAGCAGAGACAGAGGTGCCAAGCTCATCAAATGTGACCAATTATCTCATCTTATCACTGGACCCTGCCAGCACTCATCAAAATGTCATCCCTTATCTCATCTCATCACTGGCACTCATCATATGTCTTACACATCATGCTTCAAGGGAACTTCTTTTTCTTCTTCCTTTTTTTTTTTTTACACAGGGTTTGACAAGGCTAAGGATCCCTAGGTTTAATGACAAGCTATTACAGGTTAAGGATTCCTAACTTGATTGGCAAGCTAAGAGCTGTTACCTACATCAGCTCATTTGAAAACGTTTTTATTGTTATGAGACATACAAGTAGCAGAATTCTTCCTTCAAAAGCCATGCGTGTTGTAAGAGGCGACTAAAATGCCGGGAGCAAGGGGCTAGTAACCTCTTCTCCTGTATATATTACTAAATGTAAAAGGTAAAACTTTCGTTTTTCGTTTTGGGCCACCCCGCCTAAGTGGGATACGGCCGGTGTGTTGAAAGAAAGACATACAAGTAGGGAACAGGATGAAGTTGGAACCATCTGTGGGCCAGCATTTTCATTTGATCAATTGACTATCTCGTTGACATCATTATGCTGTACAAATATGTTCCATACTCAAGTCATCCTGGGTATATATGATCTCAGATGGAGTGATGTCCTGGAGAAGGGTACAGCCAGAGTGAAGTTGCTGCTTTCTGCCCGTCTTGTGGCATAAAAGCTCGTTTCACGCTGTCCTCGAAGTGGATCCAAGTGTGGTACTTTGACAATATTGGCCTTGTACATAACAGTAAGGCCACCCACATCTCTCCTGTGTTGAAGGCTCTGCTGAAATGACAGATCTATCCAGGATGGGTCAGGTGAGAGATGAGACATCTTGCTCTGTTCTCTACTCTGTCAAGAAGTCGCAGATGAGAGGAGGGCAGGCAAACCAAGAAAGTGGAGCATACTCAACATGTGAGCGTACTTGTGCCTCGTACAGTCTTGCAACCCCTACTGTCACGCAGATGCGAGATATGGCGAAGTGCTGTAAGCTTCCTGGCTGCCTTGTTTGCAAAGATTTACAACATGGTTCTTCATGGTTAGTTTGGAGTCAAATTTCACCCCAAGAATATCAACTTCTTCTCCAGGTGCCAACACTCTCCCATTCATCCTTACTTCTTCCTTCTTCTTTCTTCTTCTTCTTCTTCTTCTTCTTCTTCCTTCCGCTTATCCAAAACATTGCTGGGACTTATAAATTTTTTTTTTTTTTTTTTTTTTTTTTCAACAAGTCGGCCGTCTCCCACCGAGGCAGGGTGACCCAAAAAAGAAAGAAAATCCCCAAAAAGAAAATACTTTCATCATCATTCAACACTTTCACCACACTCGCACATTATCACTGTTTTTGCAGAGGTGCTCAGAATACAACAGTCTAGAAGCATAAACATATAAAGATACACAACATATCCCTCCAAACTGCCAATATCCCAAACCCCTCCTTTAAAGTGCAGGCATTGTACTTCCCATTTCCAGGACTCAAGTCCGACTATATGAAAATAACCGGTTTCCCTGAATCCCTTCACTAAATATTACCCTGCTCACACTCCAACAGATCGTCAGGTCCCAAGTACCATTCGTCTCCATTCACTCCTATCTAACACGCTCACGCACGCTTGCTGGAAGTCCAAGCCCCTTGCCCACAAAACCTCCTTTACCCCCTCTCTCCAACCCTTTCGAGGACGACCCCTACCCCGCCTTCCTTCCCCTATAGATTTATATGCTTTCCATGTCATTCTACTGTGATCCATTCTCTCTAAATGACCAAACCACCTCAACAACCCCTCTTCTGCCCTCTGACTAATACTTTTATTAACTCCACACCTTCTCCTAATTTCCACACTCCGAATTTTCTGCATAATATTTACACCACACATTGCCCTTAAACAGGACATCTCCGCTGCCTCCAACCGTCTCCTCGCTGCTGCATTTACCACCCAAGCTTCACACCCATATAAGAGTGTTGGTACTACTATACTTTCATACATTCCCTTCTTTGCCTCCATAGATATCGTTTTTTGACTCCACATATACCTCAACGCACCACTCACCTTTTTTCCCTCATCAATTCTATGATTAACCTCATCCTTCATAAATCCATCCGCCGACACGTCAACTCCCAAGTATCTGAAAACATTCACTTCTTCCATACTCCTCCTCCCCAATTTGATATCCAATTTTTCTTTATCTAAATCATTTGACACCCTCATCACCTTACTCTTTTCTATGTTCACTTTCAACTTTCTACCTTTACACACATTCCCAAACTCATCCACTAACCTTTGCAATTTTTCTTTAGAATCTCCCATAAGCACAGTATCATCAGCAAAAAGTAACTGTGTCAATTCCCATTTTGAATTTGATTCCCCATAATTTAATCCCACCCCTCTCCCAAACACCCTAGCAATTACTTCCTTTACAACCCCATCTATAAATATATTAAACAACCATGGTGACATTACACATCCCTGTCTAAGACCTACTTTTACCGGGAAGTAGTCTCCCTCTCTTCTACACACCCTAACCTGAGCCTCACTATCCTCATAAAAACTCTTTACAGCATTTAATAACTTACCACCTATTCCATATACTTGCAACATCTGCCACATTGCTCCTCTATCCACTCTATCATATGCCTTTTCTAAATCCATAAATGCAATAAAAACTTCCCTATCTTTATCTAAATACTGTTCACATATATGCTTCAATGTAAACACCTGATCTACACATCCCCTACCCACTCTAAAACCTCCTTGCTCATCCGCAATCCTACATTCTGTCTTACCTCTAATTCTTTCAATTATAACCCTACCGTACACTTTTCCTGGTATACTCAGTAAGCTTATTCCTCTATAATTTTTACAGTCGCTTTTGTCCCCTTTCCCTTTATATAAAGGGACTATACATGCTCTCTGCCAATCCCTAGGTACCTTCCCCTCTTTCATACATTTATTAAACAAAAGTACCAACCACTCCAACACTATATCCCCCCCTGCTTTTAACATTTCTGTCATGATCCCATCAGTTCCAGCTGCTTTACCCCCTTTCATTTTACGTAATGCCTCACGTACCTCCCCCACACTTACATTCTGCTCTTCTTCACTCCTAAAAGATGGTATACCTCCCTGACCAGTGCATGAAATTACTGCCTCTGTTTCTTCCTTAACATTTAAAAGTTCCTCAAAATATTCTCGCCATCTACCCAATACCTCCATCTCCCCATCTACTAACTCCCCTACTCTGTTTTTAACTGACAAATCCATATTTTCCCTAGGCTTTCTTAACTTGTTTAACTCACTCCAAAATTTTTTCTTATTTTCATTAAAATTTCTTGACAGTGCCTCTCCCACTCTATCATCTGCTCTCCTTTTGCACTCTCTCACCACTCTCTTTACCTTTCTTTTACTCTCCATATACTCTGCTCTTCTTATAACACTTCTGCTTTGTAAAAACCTCTCATAAGCTACCTTTTTCTCTTTTATCACACCCTTTACTTCATCATTCCACCAATCACTCCTCTTTCCTCCTGCCCCCACCCTCCTATAACCACAAACTTCTGCCCCACATTCTAATACTGCATTTTTAAAACTATTCCAACCCTCTTCAACCCCCCCACTACTCATCTTTGCACTAGCCCACCTTTCTGCCAATAGTCGCTTATATCTCACCCGAACTTCCTCCTCCCTTAGTTTATACACTTTCACCTCCCTCTTACTTGTTGTTGCCACCTTCCTCTTTTCCCATCTACCTCTTACTCTAACTGTAGCTACAACTAAATAATGATCCGATATATCAGTTGCCCCTCTATAAACATGTACATCCTGGAGCCTACCCATCAACCTTTTATCCACCAATACATAATCTAATAAACTACTTTCATTACGTGCTACATCATACCTTGTATATTTATTTATCCTCTTTTTCATAAAATATGTATTACTTATTACCAAATTTCTTTCTACACATAGCTCAATTAAAGGCTCCCCATTTACATTTACCCCTGGCACCCCAAATTTACCTACTACTCCCTCCATAACATTTTTACCCACTTTAGCATTAAAATCCCCAACCACCATTACTCTCACACTTGATTCAAAACTCCCCACGCATTCACTCAACATTTCCCAAAATCTCTCTCTCTCCTCTACACTTCTCTCTTCTCCAGGTGCATACACGCTTATTATAACCCACTTTTCACATCCAATCTTTATTTTACTCCACATAATCCTTGAATTAATACATTTATAGTCCCTCTTTTCCTGCCATAGCTTATCCTTCAACATTATTGCTACTCCTTCTTTAGCTCTAACTCTATTTGAAACCCCTGACCTAATCCCATTTATTCCTCTCCACTGAAACTCTCCCACCCCCTTCAGCTTTGTTTCACTTAAAGCCAGGACATCCAGCTTCTTCTCATTCATAACATCCACAATCATCTCTTTCTTATCATCTGCACAACATCCACGCACATTCAGACTTCCCACTTTGACAATTTTCTTCTTCTTATTCTTTTTAGTAATCTTTACAGGAAAAGGGGTTACTAGCCCATTGTTCCCGGCATTTTAGTTGACTTTTACAACACGCATGGCTTACGGAGGAAAGATTCTTATTCCACTTCCCCATGGATATAAAAGGAAAATTAATAAGACCAAGAACTATTAAGATAAAATCAAAGAAAACTCAGATGAGTGTGTATAAATAAATGTGTACATGTATGTGTAGTGTGACCTAAGTGTAAGTAGAAGTAGCAAGACATGCCTGTAATCTTGCATATTTATGAGACAGACAAAAGACATCAGCAATCCTACCATCATGTAAAACAATCACAGGCTTCGTTTTACACTCACTTGGCAGGACGGTAGTACCTCCCTGGGTGGTTGCTGTCTACCAACCTACTACTTTGTATATATTCCTAGACAATAGTAAATGACCAAGGCAGATGTAAATGTCCATCTGTCAATGTGTTTGTGACAATTTGAGTACAATTTCAGTATTTAATATTAGTGTCAGAACAAAGATTGGTTATGAAATGACAAGAACTACTATAAATTGTAATTATCAGAACATAAAAATTACATAAAATAATTTAGAAATGAGAAAAAAAGGCATATTGGCAACATTTCTGCAAGCAGCAGGACTCAATGTTGTGAGATGATCACTAAGTGCCAAATTTGTGACCTCGTATCTTGGTAAGTACTGACTTTAAAAAAAAAAATTTATCCCATAACACAAAAATGTGCTTTTCATTTCTATAAAAAAAAAATCAAAATATTCCGGGCATTAGCGGTAAAAACGTATATATACGTTTGGACCGTTTGCGGGTTAATATACTGCACGGAATGACCTCACATGGGTTTAGCACATAATATAAATATAAAAATGGGAATATTCTTCTTGGAATTCTCCCTTCTATGCTACAATGATTTATATTACTGGTCTATCTTTCTTTCAACGCACCGGCCGTATCCCACTGAGGCGGGGTACCCCAAAAAGAAAAACATAAGTTTCTCCTTTTACATTCAGTAATATCTACAGGAGAAGGGGTTACTAGCCCCTTGCTCCCAGCATTTTTGTCAACTCTTACGACACGCAAGGCTTACGGAGGAAGAATTCTGTTCCACTTCCCCATGGAGATAAGTGGAAATAAACAAGAACAATAACTAGTAAGAAAAATAGAAGAAAACCCAGAAGGGTCTGTATATATATGCCCATACATGCATGAGTGAGCAGGGTAATATTTAGTGAAGGGATTCATGGAAACCGGTGATTTTATATAGCCAGACTTGAGTCCTGGAAATGGGAAGTACAATGCCTGCACTTTAAAGGAGGGGGTTTTGGGATATTGGCAGTTTGGAGGGATATGTTGTGTATCTTTATACATATATACTTCTAAACTGTTGTATTCTGAGCACCTCTACAAAAACAGTGATTATGTGTGAGCGAGGTGAAAGTGTTGAATGATAATGAAAGTATTTTCTTTATGGGGATTTTCTTTCTTTTTGGGTTACCCTGCCTCGGTGGGAGATGGCCGACTTGTTAAAAAAAAAAAAAAACATGCATGTGTTTGTGTAGTGTGACCTTAATGTAAGTAGATGTAGCAAGGCCTACCTGAAATCTTGCAAATTTACAAGACATAAAAACAACACCAGCAATCCTACCATCATGTAAAACAATTACAGGCTTTCATTTTACACTCACTTGGCAGGACGGTAGTACCTCCCTGGGCAGTTGCTGTCTACCAACCTACTATCTAGGTTATATTACTTTTTTTTTTTTTTCAACAAGCCGGCCGTATCCCACCAAGGCAGGGTGGCCCAAAAAGAAAAAAGAAAATTTCTCTTTTTAAATTTAGTAATTTATACAGAAAGGGTTACTAGCCCCTTGCTCCCAGCATTTTAGTCGCCTCTTACAACATGCATGGCTTATGGAGGAAGAATTCTGTTCCACTTCCCCATGGAGATAAGAGGAAATAAACAAGAACAAGAACTAGAAAGAAAATAGAAGAAAACCCAGACGGGTGTGTGTATATATATATATATATGCCTGTTGGTTTAGAAAGATACGTAAGCAAACACTGACATATTTATTAGAAAACGTTTCGGTCCTGGGACCTTGATCACTTCTAACATACTTCTAACACCAAGGTTTATGCCATATATGGCTGCACATGTATGTGTAGTGTGACCTAAGTGTAAGTAGAAGTAGCAAGACGTACCTGAAATCTTGCACGTGTATGAGACAGAAAAAAAGGACACCAACAATCCTACCATCGTGTAAAACAATTACAGGCTTCCGTTTTACACTCACTTGGCAGAACGGTAGTACCTCCCTGGGCAGTTGCTGTCTACCAACCTACTACAGTACTTAGGTTATATTGCTGGTACATATACTAAAACTCTTGGGGTGGAGAAAAAGTATCTGACCTGACGATACTGCAGTGATCAGCTAATTAACTAAGAAACAACAAATTAAAGGGAGTGGGAAGAGCATTAAAATTATATTATAACTTAAAGCATGAGATCAATTTTATTTTTATTGAAAATGTAAATAAGGATAATGATAGTGATTTAGCCCTTGCAGCACCCAAGTAAGAAATTCAACTACTCAAAAATTAATTAACTCCTTAAAAAAAGTAGAACACACACTAGAATTAAATACTAGTGACGGTTTCTAAAAACTTGTGAATTGCTATTGGTTTAAGATGTGATACCAAAAAAGTGACAACAAAATTAAATGTTTTAACAGTTTTAATTATTGCAATTATTATATTAAAAAACATGAATCATTCAATTTTATTAATGTAAGTGGAGTAGGAAATATTTTATAAAAAATATATAACAGAAAATGCACCAAGACTTAAATACAGACATATAATGGAGAGAGGAGACATTCCACAATGGTGTACATACTTGCAAGAGGAAAGCCAATAAGGCTGTCCTAGCTGAACACATATGGATCCTGAGCCTAGCTGGTGGCAGGTGTAGCCAGAATCCCAGTCATAATGGTGAATATCTCCATTTAAAAGATTGTTGCGGGCACGACTTACTCCTTCAATTACCAGTGCACTTTTGGTAACAAGTGCAACATTTTCTGTTGGAACTGTGGAAAGAAATGACAATAATAATTACTTAATGAAAAGCAACTATGCAAGTTCAGTAACCCAAGGCATGAAGTTCATGCCTTTACCATTTCTCATTGTCACAACAAACAAAAATGCCAACCACAGCTTTTGTCATCCCTTGTGGATGATACCAGCCCTATCACCTATGACCACCTACCAGCACTAATATCTAGAAATGAGAACATGGAGGGACAAACATGCTAGATAGAATGGTATGAGATGCAGCCACAAACTGACCATATGGGTGGACCATGAGTGTAAACAGGGAAAATGGAAGACAGTGAAGCAGTGCCTCCCTAAAACAATGGAGATGCCTATGGTAGGAGAGAGAAATTTTCCATGTAGGAACCAGCCTGATTTCAATTTTTTCCACCAACTTATCAGTGGAGGGAATTTTCCAAGTGGCAACCAACTCAAATTAAATTTTTTTCAAACTTTAGCTGCATTAAACACAGGCGAGAACTGTGATATAGTAATGTTGCAATATATGTATGATTAGCATTCTAATAAACACATGCTCCCAGAATCTGTGTTATGAGAGGCCTGTCTGTATTTATACAGTACAGTATATTTATTTGTTTACTACAGCTTTTCATTTGTACACAAATAACCTGCACATTTACAAAGTCACACTGACAAAAAGGAGAGAGTATATATAGGCCACCACTTGCTCTTGCTCCCGTCAATGTCTGCCGGCTTATATACATACTCCCGCCTTCCCTTATTTTTGTTTGTGTGACTTTGTAAATGGTCCAAGTTGAACCAAAACATCGTCCTAAGCTCCTCGCTTCTATGTGTGGGTTATGTGTGTATTGTTTCAGTCACAGTATTGTACCTTTTTTTGTTATTTCCATTTGTACACCTCACTTATATCCTCCGTAATGCTACACTTGTTGATCTTCACAAAAAAAATTTCTAGAGCAATTACATCCAGAACTGAACAGCATGATTTAAATGGGACCTTACCAAGGATTTACAGTATAAAGTTGAAGTATAAACTGAGGACTTCTATTATTTATACGTACTTCTTGATTATGAAGTCAAGAATTCTATCAACTTTATTGCAAGAAATTATGTACTATAATCTTGGCTTTAGATGTCTTCTAACCAGAACTTAGAAATCTTTATCACAACCAGTTTGATTAAGATTTACATTATTTAGATTTTAACATACAAGCCATCTTACACTGAGGGAGGGTGACCCGAAATAGGAGAAATTTTCACTGTCACTCATTCAATCATTATTTTACCAGCAGCATGCTGACATCACAGTTCAGATGGCCCTCCAAACTGCAAAATCCCCATCCCTCTTTCAGAGTGCAGGCCATGTACTTCTCACTTCCAGGGCTCAAGTTATTGTAACCATTTTCTCTGATTCCTTCCAAAATGTTACCTTGCTCACATTCCAACAGCATGTCAAGTCATGAAACAAACCACTTGCCCCTATCTAATGCACTCACACAAGCCAGCTGGATATCAATCACCTACCACTTAAAACATCCTTTACCCCCTCCCTTTCAACCTTTCCTGGGATGACCCTACCCCTCCTCCCTTCCACTCCAAATTTTTACACCCTGAGTCATCTTATTTTCTTCCATCCTTTCTAAATATCCAACCAGCTCAAATGTCTATGCTTTGTGTACTGTGTTCATTTTGAGGTCTTTAATGCTCCCATACCAAAGCAGTTGACACTGGTCACCAATGAACATTATGACTGGACCCTTTTGACCACTACCACTCTTTGTAACATGTTTGTTAAAAATTTGAAAATCTATTTCCCTCCTTTTCCCACTATACCTATCCATCTCCTCTTAAGAGCTATTACTCTATGGTCTTAAGGAGCTTGGAGCAAAGGATTTACAAATGACTGACCAGATAACAAGGAGACTCGGGTGTGCAAGTACACAAAGAGATAATGGAAGAGTAATTGGGAAAAAGTAATAATAGTCTATTATGGGTGTTTTAAGAGGTTCACAAAAAGCAGTTTCTCTACTTCAAATAACTGTTTTGAAAATACAGTGGTCCCCAGAGTTTCGGCCATAATTCATTCCAGAAGGCTGTTCGAGTGCCGTTACCGAATGAATTTGTTCCCATAAGGAATAATGTAAATTAGATTAGTCCATTTTAGACCCCAAAAAATACACTTAGAAAAGCACTTACAATAATATTCTTTCCTTTCTTTCAACACACCGGCCATATCCCACCAAGGCAGGGTGGCCCAAAAAGAAAAACGAAAGTTTCTTTTTTAAATTTAATAATTTATACGGGAGAAGGGGTTACTAGCCCCTTGCTCCCGGCATTTTAGTCGCCTCTTACAACACACATGGCTTACGGAGGAAGAATTCTGTTCCACTTCCCCATGGAGATAAGAGGAAATAAAAAAGAACAAGAACTAGAAAGAAAATAGAATACCCAGAGGGGTGTGTATATATATATGCTTGTACATGTATGTGTAATGTGACCTAAGTGCAAGCAGAAGCAGCAAGACATACCTGAAATCTTGCATGTTTATGAGACAGACAAAAGACACCAGCAATCCTACCATCATGTAAAACAATTACAGGTTTTCGTTGTACACTCACTTGGCAGGACGGTAGTACCTCCCTGGGCGGTTGCTGTTTACCAACCAACTACCTAGGCTTACAATAATATACTTACATAATTCTTCGAGTTGGGAGCTGTACGAAACTCGGGGTACCACCGTATTAAAAAATCAGTATATGAATAACAAGAAAAGACACTATCATCTGCGAGAATTAGTAAAAGTATCTTTAGATTACATATAATACAAAATTGTATTTACTTACCAGAATTATAAATTATCATTTATATGAAAACCAAAATAAATTACTGAAATACAGAACCACTTGAAACCATTATTTTTCCCTTGTGTTTTCACAATTTTAAATAGCCTAACTAAAAAAAAAAAAAAACTACCTACCTACAAGTCCTTTATGCAGTTCCACTTCATGTTTAGAGAAATAAGCTTCAAAGGCCACCACATGAAAAACACGATTAACAGTGTTGTTTGTCCCAACAATGCGAATATACCTGACAACTCTTGGACTAAAGTAAAGATACTGCCAAGAGCGGCAGTGATAGCGAGTGTGGTCGACAACTCGAACCCAGTCTTTCTGATCCATTGAGACTTCAATATAATAAGAGTATCCTCTGCAAGACAGAAATAATTATTAATATATTGTGACATGTACATTAACATAAAATACTGTACATAACTAAAAATGACACTAATTCAAACATCATGAAAATATTTAGACTAGGCCATTATAAGATAACTGAATAATGAACAACATAAAAATGGTGAGTATCTGTGTCAAATTAGGGATGTGCCAAATTATCATTATCAGTATTAATGGTATTAGCTAATTTTGATGGTATCAGCATCGGTCTAAAATTGAGTATCGGTAGCAACATCAACAAAAATTTGTAATCATACCAGTACTAGTGTCAGACTAAATTTTTTATCTACCACTAAATTAGCTTCTCTTATAATTTTTTTTAACAAAGTTAGTTAATCTAATATAAACACTGAAGGCCTCACATAAACACATTTCTTTAAGAATATAAAAAACTCTAAGAAAATGTCAAAGTAATAGTCTCCTATTCTGTCAATTATTTTTGCCTAGGATCTGGTCAAATATAGGAATGCAACTGACTTAAAATAGGACTCATTTGGTGAAATTGCCAATGTATAAATTCTGTGCAAATTGCTAACTTTACACTGTAAGCTTTCCATCAAGCTTCATACTTTTAGTGTTATTACATTCAGAAGAAAGAATCCCTACC
Source organism: Cherax quadricarinatus (assembly GCF_038502225.1). Classification (NCBI taxonomy): domain Eukaryota; kingdom Metazoa; phylum Arthropoda; class Malacostraca; order Decapoda; family Parastacidae; genus Cherax; species Cherax quadricarinatus. Next base: position 19,635,392 of record NC_091342.1, read on the forward strand.
ATAGCATAAGAAATTCTTTTTCTTTTTAAAGTGAATACTGGGAGCAGTATTAATTTTGGGGGTCTGAACAGTGAAAGGGTTAATACTGGGAAATATTAGCTCCTGTCAAAAATTATCTTTGCCTATTATTAATTCACAACTAGGTTTACTACAACCATAAATATAATACCAACAAATCTGAATTCCATCCTTCTATAAAACAAAATCCATTCAAACTTAAAATGAACAATTATTTTTCAAAAATTAAAATTTAATAATTGTATGTTAACTTTTAATGTCTCCCTCCAATATATTTTATCCTTCTGTCTGACTAATCATACCATGTTAACTGTTCAGACAGTAATTCTTACCTTTGATCTTTGTCCCAAAGCATCATTCTCATGTGATTGATAATACATTGCATTCCCAGTTTGATTAGTATACCTTGACCATTATTATCATCTATAGGGTGTCTTGTAAAGCCACGATCCATATCATAAGTTGAAACATTTCCATCTAAAAGATTTGCTCGCATCTCTCCTTGAAGTACATGGGCGCCTTTACTAGGGACAGCTACATTTTCTCCTGGCACTGAAAATATACATATATAAGTGGGTGTGTAAAGGAAGTTGAAAGTGAACACAGAGAAGAGTAAGGTAATGAGGATATCAAACAAGTAAAGAAAAATTGGAAATCAGATTGGAGAGAGGGAGTATGGGAGAAGTGAATGTACATATTCAGATATTTGGGAGAGGATGTGTCAGTGGATGGGTATATGAAGGATGAGATAAACCACAGAAATGATGAAAGGAAAAAGGTAGATGGTGCATTGAGGTATCTGCAGAGACAAAGGCATTATCCAGGGAGGCAACGAAGGAAATATATTTAAGTATAGAGGTACCAACACTCTTATATGGGTATGAAGCATGGGTTGTGATGCTGCAGTTAGGAGGAAGCTGGAGGCAGTGAAGATATCATGTCTGAGAGCAATATGTGGTGTAAATATTATAGAGAATTCGTAGTGTGGAAATCAGGAGGAAGTGTAGAGTTACTAAAAATATTATTTAGAGGTCTGAGGAGGTGGTGTTGAGGTGGTTTGGTCATTTAGAGAATATGGAGTACATCAGGATGACTTGTAGGGTGTATAAGTCTGTAGTGGAGGGAAGGTGGGGTTGGCATCATCCTAGGAAATGGAGGGAAGGGGGGGGTAAAAGAGGTTTTGTGTGCAAGGGGCTTGGACATAAAGCAAGCACATGCGAGCATGTGAGATAGGAGTGAATGGAGACAAGTGGTTTTGGGACTTGACAAGCTGTTGGAGTGTGAGAAGGGTAATGTTTAGTGAAGGGATTCAGGGAAACTGGTTAGCCAGACTCGAGTCCTGAAAATAGGAAGTACAATGCCTGCACTTTAAAGGAGGGGTTTGGGATATTGGCAGTTTGGAGTGACTATCTAAACTGTTGTATCTGGGCACCTCTGCAAAGACAGTGATTATGTATGAGTGATGGTGAAAGTGTTGACTGATAATGAAAGTTTTTTCTTTCTTTTTTGGGGTTTTCTTTCTTCTGGGCCACCCTGCCTTGGTGAGAAACAGCCGTGTTAAAAAAATATTAAATATTAAATATAAAAATATTAAAAATATTAAATGATTAAATTGGAAAGAAAATAAGGAGCACATGTTGATCAGAATAAAGGTGAGATATAAGAAGTGGGGTTATAGTAAGTGTCATGCACCTAAGGGGGAGAGAAGTGTGAGGAGGGTATCATACATTTTATTTTTTCTATTAATGGCTAAATTTCACTGTACTATATTGACTAGAGACCAAAAGCATGACAGTTAAATAAATTTCACATACATACTGAAACTCATGTTTTTAAAGCCAATTCTTTATTATCTTAACATTTCTCAGCCCTCCCTAAACTGAAATTTTGGCTTAAGTCCCTCCCAGAATGAAATCTTGGCTGGACTACTGTTGAGGGGAGAGAGACTTTGGGATGTGTTAAGCAAATGTTTAGGAGTTTTCAACCCAGTGAAAGAATAATTGATTTGGGGAACCTAAATGCTAAAGCGGGAGATTGTTGTAAATGAAGTACATAGTAAGCTTGGAGTGCCAGGAGTAAATGATGATGTGGGGCCTCTAACTGAATTACATATAGAAAGAGGTTTGGTAATAGAAAATACTGTACACATTTTAAGAAAAAGAGGACAAATAAGAACAGTACACAAATGAGGAAATGTTAAAGGGTTGGAAAGAGGGGGTAAAGGAGGTTTTGTGGGCGAGGGGCTTGGACTTCCAGCAAGCGTGCATGAGTGTGTTAGATAGGAGTGAATGGAGATGAATGATACTTGGGACCTGACGATCTGTTGGAGTGTGAGCAGGGTAATATTTAGTGAAGGGATTCAGGGAAACCGGTTATTTTCATATAGTCGGACTTGAGTCCTGGAAATGGGAAGTACAATGCCTGCACTTTAAAGGAGGGGTTTGGGATATTGGCAGTTTGGAGGGATGTGTTGTGTATCTTTATACATATATGCTTCTAAACTGTTGTATTCTGAGCACCTCTGCAAAAGCAGTGATAATGTGTGTGTGGTGAAAGTGTTGAATGATGATGAAAGTATTTTCTTTTTGGGGATTTTCTTTCTTTTTTGGGTCACCCTGCCTCGGTGGGAGACGGCCGACTTGTTGAAAAAAAAAAAAATATATGCAATTATAGTATAGTGGCCAAACCTAAAGAAACAAGACAAAATAAGAAAATCTAAGTGTGCAGCAAAATGGATTCTGCAGCAATCAGCTATAATAAGCAAACAAACATAACAGAAACATTAGTAAACCTTTGGCTAATCGTTTCAACATAGCACGTCAAACTGGCATAGTGCCTGATAAGTGGAAAATGGCAAATGTAATACCTATTTACAAGGCAGGTGACAGGTCCTTACCTTCAAACTATAGACCAATAAGCCTAACCTCCAAAGTAGGAAAATTTATGGAATTAATGAGGACATTAGAGCACTCCAGGATGATTTGAATAGACTGATGCAATGGTCAGAGAAGTGGCAGATGCAGTTTAATATAGACAAATGCAAAGTTCTAAATGTTGGACAGGAAAATAACCATGCCACATATAAAGTAAATAATGTTGATCTTAATACTACTGATTGCAAAAAGGATATAGGAGTTCTGGTTAGTAGTAATCTAAAACCAAGGCAACTGTGCATTACTGTTCACAATAAAGCTAACAGAATCCTTGGCTTCATATCAAGAAGTATAAATAATAGAAGTCCTCAGGTTGTACTTCAACTCTATATAACCTTGGTTAGGCCTCATTTGGATTATGCTGCAGAGATCTCATCACCGTATTACAGAATGGAAACCATACCACAGGCGAGGATAGATCCCGCGATCAGAGTCTCAAAACTCCGGTCAGTTACAGACTGGATATAAATGCACTGGAAAACATACAAAGGAGGATAACAATGTTGATCCCATGTATCAGTAATCTTATCTATGAGGACAGACTGAGGGCCCTGAATCTGTACTCTCTAGACTAGAAAGGCATAGAATTAGGGGGAATATGATTTTTTTTTTTTTTAACAAGTCAGCCATCTCCCACCGAGGCAGGGTGACTCAAAAAGAAAGAAAAATCTCCAAACAGAAAATACTTTCATCATCATTCAACACTGTCATCTAACTCACACATAATCACTATTTTTGCAGAGGTGCCCAGAATACAACAGTTTAGAAGTATATACGTATAATAATACACAATATATCCCTCCAAACTGCCAATATCTCAAACCCCTCCTTTAGAGTGCAGGCATTGTACTTCCCATTTCCAGGACTCAAGTCCAGTTATATAAAATAACCAGTTTCCCTGAATCCCTTCACTAAATATTACCCTGCTCACACTCCAACAGCTCGTCAGGTCCCAAATACCATTTGTCTCCGTTCACTCCTAAATAACACGCTCACGCACGCTTATTGGAAGTCCAAACCCATCGCCCACAACACCTCCTTTACCCCCTCCCTCCAACCTTTTCGAGGACAACCCCTACCCCTACAAATTTATACACTCTCCATGTCATTCTACTTTGATCCATTCTCTCTAAATGACCAAACCACCTTAATAAACCCTCTTCAGCCCTCTGACTAATACTTTTATTAACTCCACACCTTCTCCTAATTTCCACACTCCGAATTTTCTGCATAATATTTACACCACACATTGCCCTTAGACAGGACATCTCCACTGCCTCCAACCGCCTCCTCACTGCAGCATTTACAACCCACGCTTCACACTCGTATAAGAGTGTTGGTACTACTATACTTTCATACATTCCCTTCTTTGCCTCCATAGATAACATTTTTTTGCCTCTACATATACCTCAATGCACCACTCATTTTTTTTCCTTCATCAATTCTATGATTAACCTCATCCTTCATAAATCCATCTGCTGACACATCAACTCCCAAATATCTGAAAACATTCACTTCTTCCATACTTCTCCTCCCCAATTTGATATCCAATTTTTTTTTATCTAAATCATTTGATACTCTCATACCTTACTCTTTTCTATGCTCACTCTCAACTTTCTACCTTTACGCACACTCCCAAATTCATCCACTAACCTTTGCAAGTTTTCTTTAGAATCTCCAATAAGCACAGTATCATCAGCAAAAAGTAACTGTGACACTCCCCATTTTGTATTTAATTCCCCATAATTTAATCCCACCCCTCTCCTGAACACCCTAGCATTTACTTCTTTTACAACCCCATCTATAAATATATTAAACAATCATGGTGACATTACACATCCCTGTCCAAGACCTACTTCTACCGGGAAATAGTCTCCCTCTCTTCTACACACCCTAACCTGAGCCTCGCGTGCTGAAAATTTCCAGCCAAGACAGGACTCCCAGCAATGGTTTCAGGTTGGAAAAATTAAGATTCAGGAAGGATATAGGAAAGCACTGGTTTGGTAATAGAGTTGTGGATGAGTGGAACTCCTGAGTACCGTCATAGAAGCAAAAATGTTGTGTAGTTTTAAAAATAGGTCAAATAAATACACGAGTAGGTGTGGGTGGGTGCGAGTTGGACCTCACTAGCTTGTACTATAAGGTCTGATGCCATGCTCCTTCCTTAGTGGAAGTGACTTGACTAGGTGGGTCATTGGTCTAAGCCAGGGGTTGACATGGACCTGCTTTGCATGGGTCAGTAGGCCTGCTGCAGTGTTCTTTCTTATATTCTTAAATCTATAAGTGCTTTTTTTCGAAAATAAGACACAGAATTATTTCTTTTTTTTAACATGTCGGCTGTTTCCCACAATGGCAGAGTAACCCAAAAAAGAAAGAAAGAACTTTCATCATCATTCAACACACAATTTCACCATCATTCATACTTAATCACTATGCGGAAGATATTTTGTATCAGCAACAGGAACAGTAAGTCACCAATTTAAAAATGGATAAAAAATAATGAAAAATACAGTAAAGGATTTCTTTTAAAACTTCAGTAGATGGCCGGAATGGTCTCCAGAAGAAATGTGTGCTACAACTACTATAAATGAAAAAAATTAATTGTGATTAAAAAACAAAACCACCACAAGCACAGCTTTACTTCTGAAAGTACAAATAAATACAAGACTTACAAAAAAGTAATTACATAGATTTGATCTGCTGGTCCATACATAGTTTTGATTATAGAATTGCTTTATGTTATCAAGTATTTGTATGCAGCTCTGGTACTCTGCCTGTGTTAGAATAAAGCCTTTCCTCATTTAGCTACGTTCTCGTTTACCGACGACTCAGACTTACGATGGGCTCTCTGGCCAGTATGCACACCTAAATAATGTATATTAGAGCTGATTTCCTCTATTCTGATTATTACAATATACAGTACATTACTGTATAAACATTTAAAAATAAACCAGAAATGTTATAAATGATGCAAAGGTGACATTAAAACAATATCAAAGATGGGTGACACAAACCCACTACCATTACAGTATGCTCCTCACTTAGTGACGAATTTGTTTACCGACATGGTTTTAAGAATGGAGCTCTGCCGATTAAGCGAGGAGAGGCTGCAGTATTAAACTTACTTAAATAGCCTCGATACTGGAGGTCCATGTCCCTGGACTCATTTTTGGCTTTTATTGCATCCAAAATTTGATCAGGAGATATTAATGAGGTTGGTCGAACAACATTTAGGAGATCCTGAAAGAAATCATTTGATTACTGTTCAGTATAGTATTGTGATAACTGTTATAAATCCCACAGTAAACATAGTAAACAAACTTTAAAAAATGTATATCCAAATAACAACAATATAGAAAAGATGTAACACATACTATTAGAAACAAATTAACCAACTAGATAAAGCATAAAATAAATAATACCCAATATAAAAATACCTGTTGCAGTGTTCCTTCTTTCTTATGTTATGTTCTTATAAAGGAAAGCAAGCGTGCGTGAGCATGTTAGATAGGAGTGAATGGAGATGAATGGTTTTTGGGACCTGACGAGCTGTTGGAATGTGAGAAGGGCAATATTTTGTGAAGGGATTCAGGGGAACCGGTTAGCATGACTTGAGTCCTGGAGGTGAGAAGTACAATGCCTGCACTTTAAAGAAGGGGTTTGGGATATTGGCTGTTTGGAGTGACATCTAAACTGTTGTATTTGAGTGCCTCTGCAAAGACAGTGATTATGTATGAATGATGGTGAAAGTGTTGAAAGATGATGAAAGTTTTTTCCTTTTTCTTGGGTTTCTCTTTCTTTTTGGGTCACCCTGCTTCAGTAGGAAACAGCTGACGTGTTAAAAAAAAATAAAGGAAAGCCAAAAGAAAATTTCCAGGCATACACCTAGATATCTGGGCTTGGAGATAAACAAGAAGAAACTTAAATCAATTACTACACACCAAAAGTCAGCCATAAGAACCATAAAAAGAAGTTTCTCTATTCAAACTGCTAAACCAAATAGATAAACAAAACCTTCACATATTCCAGTGTATATTTCACATCTTCAGGATCTAGAACTGTAACTTAACCCACACTTAACACTAGTGATGAGACGATTCCAAAATACCAATACTCAAATTTAGGCTCATACTGTTTAGGGTTTTTAAAACAGATTGAACTATCACATTTACTTTCCACCATTGTAGTGGTAGCATAATGCCACTGCCATATATCTGACTATTTTAAAACAGATTGAACTATCACATTTACTTTCCACCATTGTAGTGGTAGCATAATGCCACTGCCATATATCTGACTATTTGTTTTTTATGTTTATGGTAACACGAATACCAGAGTGCTAGTTTTTGGATGCTTCTTTTTGTGATTTGAAGATGGATCCAAAGGCACATGTCTATGACACCTGTCAAAATTAAATTTATGAAATTCTTCAATCCCTGTTACATCTCGACTTTCTTCATCGGACCAGTTTCTGCTTGATGCTGCTAGCAAAACAGTTAGGCTCCCTGAGTTCTTGAGCTGTGGAATTCTCTTCCAGGTTTCTTTTAGTTCATTCTCAATAATGTTATGATTTCTTTTACACAACTCATCCACTGCATTGGCACTGAATAAGTTATTGTTACATCAGTGATCTAGAAATGTACTAAGCAGTGTTGTAGTCAGTGGAGTAACTCTTGAACCCAGACACTTTGAGAGCTGAGAGTATACTACCCAAGCCTGAGACCCTTGGATCACTGAAAGCTTTGGTCATGAAATGTTTCATATATTGTACACAAGGCATTTTTTCTGAAGACTGACAATTTCTTACACTAAGACGTACAGTTTTGTGAAATATTTTCAACAAAGATAATGGGGCAATATGATTTTACTTGCTTCCATTAAATGATGGAATGTGTGTTATTTAAGCAATACATTGCAATAGCTATTTTTTTTTGTTCACAGATGAAATCTATCATTAAGTGCTATTCCAGCAGGTAGGTACATCCTGAATGAGCTTTGGTTTTGGTAGTTCATTTTGTTCTTGAAGAACCTCTAGTTTACTGCCGGCTGGAGGAGAATGACTTAAGTGGCTCACTATCTGTCTACAGCTAACAATGATATCTTTTATTACTCTCTGCTCCAGAATATAATCATGGATAAACAGTTCAAGTGTATGTAGAGAGCATGCCATAGAATTTGTATCCTGTCCTGCAATGGTACTATTATACCATGCTTTCAAATGAATTTTTTAAGTTGGTATACCTTTGATATACCTCTGAAGAATTTCGAGAGTATATCTACTCTCTGAGCCCGGCCATGGGCCAGGCTCGTCTGGTGCTTGCCTGGTTAACCAGGCTGTTGCTGCTGGAGGCCCGCTGCCCCACATATCCATCACAGCCTGGTTGATCTGGCACCTGATGAAGATACTTGTCTAGTTTCCTCTTGAAGGCTTCAACACTTGTTCCAGCAGTGTTTCTGATATCTTCTGGTAAGATGTTGAAAAGTCTGGGACCCCGGATGTTGATACAATGTTCCCTTATCACCCCTGCTCCTTACTGGGTTTATTTTACACTTCCTCCCATATCTCTCACTCCAGTATGTTGTTATGGCAGTGTGCAGATTTGGGACCAAGCCCTCGAGTACCTTCCAGGTATATATTATCATGTACCTCTCTCTCCTCCGCTCCAATGTTGAATAAATAACAAAAAAAGGCACAATACCATGACTGGAATGATACACAAATAACCCGCACATAAAAGAGAGAAGCTTACGACAACGTTTCGGTCCAACTTGGACCATTTACAAAGTCACTTTGTAAATGGTCCAAGTCGGACCGAAACGTCATCGTAAGCTTCTCTCTTTTTATGTGCGGGTTATTTGTGTACCAATGTTGAATTCCTACACTGCCTTAAAAATAATCTCTAGAGTAAACGAATGACCTCACCCGTCTAATACACGTCAGCTGGTGGGTCTAACATACGTTCACAAATGTGGTGATATTATTTATACAATTATTACAGTATTGCATAACAGTAAATCTTCTATTTTTTGGTTTGAATAAAAATTCATTATGTGAATAAAAAATCAAAATGAAATTCATTTGTAAAGCATGAAAACTTAACTAATGAACAGAGGAAAAGTTAGTTTAGTGCCAGGAATGCCAACATTGTTTATTCTGGACCCTATTTTGAAATTGGAATATTTTGAACTTTGCATTAAACTGGCCAAATTACCAATTTACGATCACTATTTTGTAGTTGAAACAATGACTTGACAATTTCTTGTGCTCAATCGATAGAATAGAAGTAACATAATGAAATAGCTAAGAATTTGATCGACTGGAATAATGTAATTGGCCTAAAATGGGAGTCAAAGTCGGCAAAATCGCTGATGGGTAAATATCGCTGCAACACCAAAATTCGCGAGAGCATAATTTCGTAAATTTTCCATCAAATTTCGTACTTTTTGTTTTATTACCTTCAAAAAAGATTCTCTACCATATCATAAGAAAAAAATAACAAAATTATTTTTTGAAATTTCTTGGACCCTGGTGCACACTTTGAAATTTGGCCTCTGGACCCTGAAAGGGTCCAGAGGCCATTGATATCTTACTGAAAGCAATATTATCATATCACAAACCCACAAATTGTAAATGGAAATTGGAAACACTTTGGTCTATCCAGGATTTTTACCAAAAAACACTATGAAAACAAACAGAGAGGAGGGAGATAAGGAGAAAGCAAAGGTCAAGTAAAATCGTGTGTTTGAAGGAATAAAGAATTTGCTAATATATTTGGGTATTGTTGTGCCAAAGTATCTGCAATGGTATTGGCCAATTTTGATGGCACCAGTATTGGCTTAAAACTGAGTATCGGAATCATCAGGTACCAGCCAATATTGATGGTACTGGCATAGGTACTGGTGGGTATTGGCTAATTTTAACCCCTTCAGGGTCCAAGGCCCAAATCTGAAGTGGTGCCCCAGTGTCCAAGAATTTAAAAAAAAAAAAAAAAAAATATTTTTTCTTATGAAATGGTAGAGAATCTTTTTGTGAAGGTAATAAAACAAAAAGTACAAAATTTGATGGAAAATTGACGAAATTATGCTCTCACGAATTTTGATGTGTCAGCGATATTTACGAATCGGCAATTTTGCCAACTTTGACTCCCATTTTAGGCCAATTACATTATTCCAGTCAACCAAATTCTTAGCTACTTCACTAGTATTACTTCTATTCTATCGATTGAGCACAAGAAATCGCCAAGTCAACTGTTTCAACTACAAATTAAAGTGATCGGAAATTGTTAATTTGGCCAATTTAACACAAAGTTCAAAATATTCCAAATTCAAAATAGGGTCCAGAATAAACAATGTAGGTATTCCTGGAACTAAACTAACATTTCCTCTGTTCATTAGTTACGTTTTGAGGCTTTAGAAATAAATTCCATTTTGATTTTTTATTCACATAATGAATTTTTATTCACACCAAAAAATAGAAGATTTACTGTGATGCAATACTGTAATAATTGTATAAATATCATCACCATATTTGTGAATGCATATTAGACCCACCAGCTGGCATGTATTAGATGTGTGAGGTCGTTTGTTTACTCTTGAATATCGGCAAAAATTTAACATTTCTGCTACTTTGAGCTCAGATTCAAGCCATTTCCAGTGCTAAAACAAATCAAAATCATCTCTATTTCTGTAATATGACTTCCATTCTATCAAATGAGACTAAGAATCGCAAATAGAGCTATAAAAAACATACGAAAAAACACTGCAAAGTCGCTGTTTTAATCGAAAAATCATGATTTCAATTTTTTCCTCTCATTATACACAGCGTGCTGCAGGATCTGTTTTATGTGGTGCACACATACCACATAGATGTATTCTCTCATATCTAGGCCCAAATGTACCACTCACAGTTTATCAGAGTGAGCTGAGCTCATGACGTAGATCTACGGTTTGGACCCTGAACGTAAAGCCGTAGATCTACGGGACGGACCCTCAAAGGGTTAATGGTAACAACCTAAAACTGAGTCATCTGTATTGGCCAAAAAATTGGTATTATCCCATCCCTTATATAGGGAAAAGTATCTGGATAGGCATCTGCAGGATATTGCATGGGGTAGTAGCTGCAACCCCATGGATTTTATGACAATATAAAACATTAAAAGCAATAGGGGTCATCATAGAAAAGGATGGAGGGAAGGGGTGAATGAGGTTTTGTGTGCAACGGGCTTGGACATACAGCAGACATGTGTGAGCATTACTCAGACTGGAGTGAAGACAAATGGTTTTGGGGACTTGACAAGCTGTTGGAGCGTGAGAAGGGTAACATTTTGTAAAAGGATTTAGGGAAACTGGCTAGCCAGCCTAGAGTACTGAAGGTGGGACATACAGTGCCTACACTCTAAAGGAAAGGTGTTTGAAATATTTGCTGCTTAGAGTGGCATCTAAACTGTCGTATCTGTGCACCTCTGCCAAGACAGTTATAGTGTGAAGATGGTGAAAGAGTTTCTTTTTCCTGTCACTCTGCCTTGGTGAGAGACACCAGTGTTAAAAAAAAAGTTATTCATATATTTCAATAAAAATTATACTGTACTGCATATATTTTTCTTTAAACAGCCATCCCATAATATAAAATTGCATTTGCATACAAAAAAATTTCCGAATGGGTTCATTTTGTTCAAGACCATATTTGTAAAACATACAGTACATTATTCTAATCTGGTTAATATTATACCGTCATACAAAAGAAATCTTATTGTTAGTTTAGAGGTCATGGGCCAACCCTGAAAAAAAAAAAAATGAACTGCTAGAAAAATCATGGCTTCTCCATTAGTAAAAATACTGTATGATCAAAACTCGCAAATAAAGAAACCATTAGTAAAAATACTGTATGATCAAAACTCGCAAATAAAGAAACCAGAAATCTGTAGGGGTGACAGTATATTCATTTAGTATGTGCTGTACAAAACACAGTGGACCCTTGGATAATGATTTTAATCAGTTCCAGAGAGTTTGTCCTTAACTGATTTTATCATCACCTGTATTAATTATCCCCATAAGAAATAATGGAAATCCAATTAATCTGTTCCTGCTGTCAGGAGGCTTGACAGAATAGTACTTCAATATGATGCTATTATCAACTCTACGGGTTATTTATCTATCACAATTCATCTAATATGACATAATAAACAATATTAATAAAATAGAAACATGATATATACTCTAGAATGAATAAAATATGTGAGGATAAGTGATGGAAGTGTTGTTGTTGGGTTTATAATGGCCACTGGTGGTGGAGGCTTCTGCCATCACCACTATCCACAAACAATATATGTAGGTAATTTATAAATATATAGTAGGTTGGTAGACAGCAACCGTCCAGGGAGGTACTACCGTCCTGCCAAGTGAATGTAAAATGAAAGCCTGTAATTGTTTTACATGATGGTAGGATTGCTGGTGTCTTTTGTCTGTCTCATAAATATACAAGATTACAGGTAAGTCTTGCTACTTCTACTTACACTTAGGTCACACTACACATACATGTACAAGCATATATATACACACCCCTCTGGGTTTTCTTATATTTTCTTTGTAATTCTTGTTCTTGTTTGTTTTCTCTTATCTCCACGGGGAAGTGGAACAGAATTCTTCCTCTGTAAGCCATGCGTGTCGTAAGAGGCGACTAAAATGCCGGGAGCAAGGGGCTAGTAACCCCTTCTCCTGCATATACAGTGGACCCCCGCATAACGATCACCTCCAAATGCGACCAATTATGTAAGTGTATTTATGTAAGTGCGTTTGTACGTGTATGTTTGGGGGTCTGAAATGGACTAATCTACTTCACAATATTCCTTTTGGGAAAAAATTCGGTCAGTACTGGCACCTGAACATACTACTGGAATGAAAAAAGTTCGTTAACCGGGGGTACACTGTATTACTAAATTTAAAAGGAGAAACTTTAGTTTTTCTTTTGGGCCACCCCACTTCGGTGGGATACGGCTGGTATGTTGAAAGAAGAATAATTTAAAAATATATAGCAGGTTGGTAGACAGCAACCGCCCAGGGAGGTACTACCGTCCTGCCAAGTGAGTGTAAAACGGAAACCTGTATTTGTTTTACATGATGGTAGGATTGCTGGTATCTTTTTTCTGTCTCATGAGCATGCAAGATTTCAGGTACGTCTTGCTACTTCTACTTACACTTAGGTCACACTACACATACATGTACATGTTTGTTTATACACACTCATTTGAGTTTTCTTTGATTTTATCTTAACAGTTCTTGGTCTTATTTCTTTTCCTTTTATATCCATGGGAAGTGGAATAAGAATCTTTCCTCCGTAAGCCATGCGTGTTGTAAAAGTCAACTAAAATGCCAGGAAAAATGGGCTAGTAACCCCTTTTCCTGTAATAATTACTAAAAAGAATAAGAAGAAAATTGTCAAAGTGGGAAGTGTGAATCTGCGTGGATGTTGTGCAAACGATTAGAAAGAGATGATTGTGGATGTTATGAATGAGAAGAAGCTGGATGTCCTGGCTTTAAGTGAAACAAAGATGAAGGGGGGTAGGAGAGTTTCAATGGAGAAGAATAAATGGGATTAGGTCAGGGGTTTCAAATAGAGTTAGAGCTAAAGAAGGAGTAGCAATAATGTTGAAGGATAAGTTATGGCAGGAAAAGACGGACTATAAATGTATTAATTCAAGGATTATGTGGAGTAAAATAAAAGTCGGATGTGAAAAGTGGGTTATAGTAAGCGTATATGCACCTGGAGAAGAGAGAAGTGTAGAGGAGAGAGAGAGATTTTGGGAAATGTTGAGTGAATGCATGGGGGGTTTTGAACCAAGTGTGAGAGTAATGGTGGTTGGGGATTTCAATGCTAAAGTGGGCAAAAATGTTGTGGATTGAGTAGTCAGTAAATTTGGGGTGCCAGGGGTAAATGAAAAAGGGGAGCCTTTAATTGAGCTATGTGTAGAAAGAGGTTTGGTAATAAGTAATACATATTTTATGAAGAAGAGGATAAATAGATATCCAAGGTATGATACAGCACGTAATGATAGTAGTTTATTAGATCATGTTCTTTCTTTCAACACACCGGCCATATCCTACCGAAGCGGGGTGGCCCAAAAGGAAAAACGAAAGTTTCTCCTTTTACATTTAGTAATATATACAGGAGAAGGGGTTACTAGCCCCTTGCTCCTGGAATTTTAGTCGCCTCCTACAACATGCACGGCTTACGGAGGAAGAACTCTGATCCACTTCCCCATGGAGATAACAGGAAATAAACAAGAACAAGAACTAGTAAGAAAATAGAAGAAAACCCAGAGGGAGGGGTGTGTGTGTGTGTGTGTGTGTGTGTGTGTGTGTGTGTGTGTGTGTGTGTGTGTGTGTGTGTGTGTGTGTGTGTGTGTGTATGTATGTATGTATGTATGTATATGTATCTATATGTATGTATATATATATATATATATATATATATATATTGTAGGTAGTAGGTTGGTAGACAGCAACCGCCCTGGGAGGTACTACCGTCCTGCCAAGTGAGTGTAAAACGAAAGCCTGTAATTGTTTTACATGATGGTAGGATTGCTGGTGTCCTTTTTTCTGTCTCATGAACATGCAAGATTTCAGGTACGTCTTGCTACTTCTACTTACACTTAGGTCACACTACACATACATGTACAAGCACATATATACACACCCCTCTGGGTTTTCTTCTATTTTCTTTCTAGTTCTTATTCTTGTTTATTTCCTCTTATCTCCATGGGGAAGTGGAACAGAATTCTTCCTCCGTAAGCCATGCGTGTTGTAAGAGGCAACTAAAATGCCGGGAGCAAGGGGCTAGTAACCTCTTCTCCTGTATATATTACTAAATGTAAAAGGAGAAACATTCGTTTTTCCTTTTGGGCCACCCCGCCTCGGTGGGATACGGCCGGTGTGTTGAAAGAAAGAAGAAAGATATATATATATATATATATGGTAGTAGGTTGGTAGACAGCAACCACCCAGGGAGGTACTACCGTCCTGCCAAGTGAGTGTAAAACGAAGCCTGTGATTGTTTTACATGATGGTAGGATTGCTGATGTCTTTTGTCTGTCTCATAAATATGCAAGATTACAGGCATGTCTTGCTACTTCTACTTACACTTAGGTCACACTACACATACATGTACACATTTATTTATACACACTCATCTGAGTTTTCTTTGATTTTATCTTAATAGTTCTTGGTCTTATTAATTTTCCTTTTATATCCATGGGGAAGTGGAATAAGAATCTTTCCTCCGTAAGCCATGCGTGTTGTAAAAGTCAACTAAAATGCCGGGAACAATGGGCTAGTAACCCCTTTTCCTGTAAAGATTACTAAAAAGAATAAGAAGAAGAAAATTGTCAAAGTGGGAAGTCTGAATGTGCGTGGATGTTGTGCAGATGATAAGAAAGAGATGATTGTGGATGTTATGAATGAGAAGAAGCTGGATGTCCTGGCTTTAAGTGAAACAAAGCTGAAGGGGGTGGGAGAGTTTCAGTGGAGAGGAATAAATGGGATTAGGTCAGGGGTTTCAAATAGAGTTAGAGCTAAAGAAGGAGTAGCAATAATGTTGAAGGATAAGCTATGGCAGGAAAAGAGGGACTATAAATGTATAAATTCAAGGATTATGTGGAGTAAAATAAAGATTGGATGTGAAAAGTGGGTTATAATAAGCGTGTATGCACCTGGAGAAGAGAGAAGTGTAGAGGAGAGAGAGAGATTTTGGGAAATGTTGAGTGAATGCGTGGGGAGTTTTGAATCAAGTGTGAGAGTAATGGTGGTTGGGGATTTTAATGCTAAAGTGGGTAAAAATGTTATGGAGGGAGTAGTAGGTAAATTTGGGGTGCCAGGGGTAAATGTAAATGGGGAGCCTTTAATTGAGCTATGTGTAGAAAGAAATTTGGTAATAAGTAATACATATTTTATGAAAAAGAGGATAAATAAATATACAAGGTATGATGTAGCACGTAATGAAAGTAGTTTATTAGATTATGTATTGGTGGATAAAAGGTTGATGAGTAGGCTCCAGGATGTACATGTTTATAGAGGGGCAACTGATATATCGGATCATTATTTAGTTGTAGCTACAGTTAGAGTAAGAGGTAGATGGGAAAAGAGGAAGGTGGCAACAACAAGTAAGAGGGAGGTGAAAGTGTATAAACTAAGGGAGGAGGAAGTTCGGGTGAGATATAAGCGACTATTGGCAGAAAGGTGGGCTAGTGCAAAGATGAGTAGTGGGGGGGTTGAAGAGGGTTGGAATAGTTTTAAAAATGCAGTATTAGAATGTGGGGCAGAAGTTTGTGGTTATAGGAGGGTGGGGGCAGGAGGAAAGAGGAGTGATTGGTGGAATGATGAAGTAAAGGGTGTGATAAAAGAGAAAAAGGTAGCTTATGAGAGGTTTTTACAAAGCAGAAGTGTTATAAGAAGAGCAGAGTATATGGAGAGTAAAAGAAAGGTAAAGAGAGTGGTGAGAGAGTGCAAAAGGAGAGCAGATGATAGAGTGGGAGAGGCACTGTCAAGAAATTTTAATGAAAATAAGAAAAAATTTTGGAGTGAGTTAAACAAGTTAAGAAAGCCTAGGGAAAATATGGATTTGTCAGTTAAAAACAGAGTAGGGGAGTTAGTAGATGGGGAGATGGAGGTATTGGGAAGATGGCGAGAATATTTTGAGGAACTTTTAAATGTTAAGGAAGAAACAGAGGCAGTAATTTCATGCACTGGTCAGGGAGGTATACCATCTTTTAGGAGTGAAGAAGAGCAGAATGTAAGTGTGGGGGAGGTACGTGAGGCATTACGTAAAATGAAAGGGGGTAAAGCAGCTGGAACTGATGGGATCATGACAGAAATGTTAAAAGCAGGGGGGGATATAGTGTTGGAGTGGTTGGTACTTTTGTTTAATAAATGTATGAAAGAGGGGAAGGTACCTAGGGATTGGCAGAGAGCATGTATAGTCCCTTTATATAAAGGGAAAGGGGACAAAAGAGACTGTAAAAATTATAGAGGAATAAGCTTACTGAGTATACCAGGAAAAGTGTACGGTAGGGTTATAATTGAAAGAATTAGAGGTAAGACAGAATGTAGGATTGCGGATGAGCAAGGAGGTTTTAGAGTGGGTAGGGGATGTGTAGATCAGGTGTTTACATTGAAGCATATATGTGAACAGTATTTAGATAAAGATAGGGAAGTTTTTATTGCATTTATGGATTTAGAAAAGGCATATGATAGAGTGGATAGAGGAGCAATGTGGCAGATGTTGCAAGTATATGGAATAGGTGGTAAGTTATTAAATGCTGTAAAGAGTTTTTATGAGGATAGTGAGGCTCAGGTTAGGGTGTGTAGAAGAGAGGGAGACTACTTCCCGGTAAAAGTAGGTCTTAGACAGGGATGTGTAATGTCACCATGGTTGTTTAATATATTTATAGATGGGGTTGTAAAGGAAGTAAATGCTAGGGTGTTTGGGAGAGGGGTGGGATTAAATTATGGGGAATCAAATTCAAAATGGGAATTGACACAGTTACTTTTTGCTGATGATACTGTGCTTATGGGAGATTCTAAAGAAAAATTGCAAAGGTTAGTGGATGAGTTTGGGAATGTGTGTAAAGGTAGAAAGTTGAAAGTGAACATAGAAAAGAGTAAGGTGATGAGGGTGTCAAATGATTTAGATAAAGAAAAATTGGATATCAAATTGGGGAGGAGGAGTATGGAAGAAGTGAATGTTTTCAGATACTTGGGAGTTGACGTGTCGGCGGATGGATTTATGAAGGATGATAGACAGCAACCGCCCAGGGAGGTACTACCGTCCTGCCAAGTGAGTGTAAAACGAAAGCCTGTAATTGTTTTACATGATGGTAGGATTGCTGGTGTCCTTTTTTCTGTCTCATGAACATGCAAGATTTCAGGTACGTCTTGCTACTTCTACTTACACTTAGGTCACACTACACATACATGTACAAGCACATATATACACACCCCTCTGGGTTTTCTTCTATTTTCTTTCTAGTTCTTATTCTTGTTTATTTCCTCTTATCTCCATGGGGAAGTGGAACAGAATTCTTCCTCCGTAAGCCATGCGTGTTGTAAGAGGCAACTAAAATGCCGGGAGCAAGGGGCTAGTAACCCCTTCTCCTGTATATATTACTAAATGTGAAAGGAGAAACTTTTGTTTTTCCTTTTGGGCCACCCTGCCTCGGTAGGATATGGCCGGTGTGTTGAAAGAAAGAAAGAGGTTAATCATAGAATTGATGAGGGAAAAAAGGTGAGTGGTGCGTTGAGGTATATGTGGAGTCAAAAAACGTTATCTATGGAGGCAAAGAAGGGAATGTATGAAAGTATAGTAGTACCAACACTCTTCTATGCGTGTGAAGCTTGGGTGGTTAATGCAGCAGCGAGGAGACGGTTGGAGGCAGTGGAGATGTCCTGTCTAAGGGCAATGTGTGGTGTAAATATTATGCAGAAAATTCGGAGTGTGGAAATAAGGAAAAGGTGTGGAGTTAATAAAAGTATTAGTCAGAGGGCTGAAGAGGGGTTGTTGAGGTGGTTTGGTCATTTAGAGAGAATGGATCACAGTAGAATGACATGGAAAGCATATAAATCTATAGGGGAAGGAAGGCGGGGTAGGGGTCGTCCTCGAAAGGGTTGGAGAGAGGGGGTAAAGGAGGTTTTGTGGGTAAGGGGCTTGGACTTCCAGCAAGCGTGCGTGAGCGTGTTAGATAGGAGTGAATGGAGACGAATGGTACTTGGGACCTGACGATCTGTTGGAGTGTGAGCAGGGTAATATTTAGTGAAGGGATTCAGGGAAACCGGTTATTTTCATATAGTCGGACTTGAGTCCTGGAAATGGGAAGTACAATGCCTGCACTTTAAAGGAGTGGTTTGGGATATTGGCAGTTTGGAGGGATATGTTGTGTATCTTTATATGTTTATGCTTCTAGACTGTTGTATTCTGAGCACCTCTGCAAAAACAGTGATAATGTGCGAGTGTGGTGAAAGTGTTGAATGATGATGAAAGTATTTTCTTTTTGGGGATTTTCTTTCTTTTTTGGGTCACCCTGCCTCGGTGGGAGACGGCCGACTTGTTGAAAAAAAAAAAAAAAAAAATATATATATATATATATATATATTTATTTTTTTATTATCACACTGGCCGATTCCCACCAAAGCAGGGTGGCCCGAAAAAGAAAAACTTTCACCATCATTCACTCCATCACTGTCTTGCCAGAAGGGTGCTTTACACTACAGTTTTTAAACTGCAACATTAACACCCCTCCTTCAGAGTGCAGGCACTGTACTTCCCATCTCCAGGACTCAAGTCCGGCCTGCCGGTTTCCCTGAATCCCTTCATAAATGTTACTTTGCTCACACTCCAACAGCACGTCAAGTATTAAAAACCATTTGTCTCCATTCACTCCTATCAAACACGCTCACGCATGCCTGCTGGAAGTCCAAGCCCCTCGCACACAAAACCTCCTTTACCCCCTCCCTCCAACCCTTCCTAGGCCGACCCCTACCCCGCCTTCCTTCCACTACAGACTGATACACTCTTGAAGTCATTCTGTTTCGCTCCATTCTCTCTACATGTCCGAACCACCTCAACAACCCTTCCTCAGCCCTCTGGACAACAGTTTTGGTAATCCCGCACCTCCTCCTAACTTCCAAACTACGAATTCTCTGCATTATATTCACACCACACATTGCCCTCAGACATGACATCTCCACTGCCTCCAGCCTTCTCCTCGCTGCAACATTCATCACCCACGCTTCACACCCATATAAGAGCGTTGGTAAAACTATACTCTCATACATTCCCCTCTTTGCCTCCAAGGACAAAGTTCTTTGTCTCCACAGACTCCTAAGTGCACCACTCACTCTTTTTCCCTCATCAATTCTATGATTCACCTCATCTTTCATAGACCCATCCGCTGACACGTCCACTCCCAAATATCTGAATACGTTCACCTCCTCCATACTCTCTCCCTCCAATCTGATATTCAATCTTTCATCACCTAATCTTTTTGTTATCCTCATAACCTTACTCTTTCCTGTATTCACCTTTAATTTTCTTCTTTTGCACACCCTACCAAATTCATCCACCAATCTCTGCAACTTCTCTTCAGAATCTCCCAAGAGCACAGTGTCATCAGCAAAGAGCAGCTGTGACAACTCCCACTTTGTGTGTGATTCTTTATCTTTTAACTCCACACCTCTTGCCAAGACCCTCGCATTTACTTCTCTTACAACCCCATCTATAAATATATTAAACAACCACGGTGACATCACACATCCTTGTCTAAGGCCTACTTTTACTGGGAAAAAATTTCCTTCTTTCCTACATACTCTAACTTGAGCCTCACTATCCTCGTAAAAACTCTTCACTGCTTTCAGTAACCTACCTCCTACACCATACACTTGCAACATCTGCCACATTGCCCCCCTATCCACCCTGTCATACGCCTTTTCCAAATCCATAAATGCCACAAAGACCTCTTTAGCCTTATCTAAATACTGTTCACTTATATGTTTCACTGTAAACACCTGGTCCACACACCCCCTACCTTTCCTAAAGCCTCCTTGTTCATCTGCTATCCTATTCTCCGTCTTACTCTTAATTCTTTCAATTATAACTCTACCATACACTTTACCAGGTACACTCAACAGACTTATCCCCCTATAATTTTTGCACTCTCTTTTATCCCCTTTGCCTTTATACAAAGGAACTATGCATGCTCTCTGCCAATCCCTAGGTACCTTACCCTCTTCCATACATTTATTAAATAATTGCACCAACCACTCCAAAACTATATCCCCACCTGCTTTTAACATTTCTATCTTTATCCCATCAATCCCGGCTGCCTTACCCCCTTTCATTTTACCTACTGCCTCACGAACTTCCCCCACACTCACAACTGGCTCTTCCTCACTCCTACAAGATGTTATTCCTCCTTGCCCTATACACGAAATCACAGCTTCCCTATCTTCATCAACATTTAACAATTCCTCAAAATATTCCTTCCATCTTCCCAATACCTCTAACTCTCCATTTAATAACTCTCCTCTCCTATTTTTAACTGACAAATCCATTTGTTCTCTAGGCTTTCTTAACTTGTTAATCTCACTCCAAAACTTTTTCTTATTTTCAACAAAATTTGTTGATAACATCTCACCCACTCTCTCATTTGCTCTCCTTTTACATTGCTTCACCACTCTCTTAACTTCTCTCTTTTTCTCCATATACTCTTCCCTCCTTGCATCACTTCTATATATATTTTTTTTTTTTTTTTTTTTCAACAAGTCGGCCGTCTCCCACCGAGGCAGGGTGACCCAAAAAAGAAATAAAATCCCCAAAAAGAAAATACTTTCATCATCATTCAACACTTTCACCACACTCGCACATTATCACTGTTTTTGCAGAGGTGCTCAGAATACAACAGTCTAGAAGCATACACATATAAAGATACACAACATATCCCTCCAAACTGCCAATATCCCAAACCCCTCCTTTAAAGTGCAGGCATTGTACTTCCCATTTCCAGGACTCAAGTCCGACTATATGAAAATAACCGGTTTCCCTGAATCCCTTCACTAAATATTACCCTGCTCACACTCCAACAGATCGTCAGGTCCCAAGTACCATTCGTCTCCATTCACTCCTATCTAACACGCTCACGCACGCTTGCTGGAAGTCCAAGCCCCTTACCCACAAAACCTCCTTTACCCCCTCTCTCCAACCCTTTCGAGGACGACCCCTACCCCGCCTTCCTTCCCCTATAGATTTATATGCTTTCCATGTCATTCTATTTTGATCCATTCTCTCTAAATGACCAAACCACCTCAACAACCCCTCTTCTGCCCTCTGACTAATACTTTTATTAACTCCACACCTTCTCCTAATTTCCACACTCCGAATTTTCTGCATAATATTTACACCACACATTGCCCTTAAACAGGACATCTCCACTGCCTCCAACCGTCTCCTCGCTGCTGCATTTACCACCCAAGCTTCACACCCATATAAGAGTGTTGGTACTACTATACTTTCATACATTCCCTTCTTTGCCTCCATAGATAATGTTTTTTGACTCCACATATACCTCAACGCACCACTCACCTTTTTTCCCTCATCAATTCTATGATTAACCTCATCCTTCATAAATCCATCCGCCGACACGTCAACTCCCAAGTATCTGAAAACATTCACTTCTTCCATACTCCTCCTCCCCAATTTGATATCCAATTTTTCTTTATCTAAATCATTTGACACCCTCATCACCTTACTCTTTTCTATGTTCACTTTCAACTTTCTACCTTTACACACATTCCCAAACTCATCCACTAACCTTTGCAATTTTTCTTTAGAATCTCCCATAAGCACAGTATCATCAGCAAAAAGTAACTGTGTCAATTCCCATTTTGAATTTGATTCCTCATAATTTAATCCCACCCCTCTCCCAAAAACCCTAGCATTTACTTCCTTTACAACCCCATCTATAAATATATTAAACAACCATGGTGACATTACACATTCCTGTCTAAGACCTACTTTTACCGGGAAGTAGTCTCCCTCTCTTCTACACACCCTAACCTGAGCCTCACTATCCTCATAAAAACTCTTTACAGCATTTAATAACTTACCACCTATTCCATATACTTGCAACATCTGCCACATTGCTCCTCTATCCACTCTATCATATGCCTTTTCTAAATCCATAAATGCAATAAAAACTTCCCTATCTTTATCTAAATACTGTTCACATATATGCTTCAATGTAAACACCTGATCTACACATCCCCTACCCACTCTAAAACCTCCTTGCTCATCCGCAATCCTACATTCTGTCTTACCTCTAATTCTTTCAATTATAACCCTACCGTACACTTTTCCTGGTATACTCAGTAAGCTTATTCCTCTATAATTTTTACAGTCTCTTATGTCCCCTTTCCCTTTATATAAAGGTACTATACATGCTCTCCGCCAATCCCTAGGTACCTTCCCCTCTTTCATACATTTATTAAACAAAAGTACCAACCACTCCAACACTATATCCCCCCCTGCTTTTAACATTTCTGTCATGATCCCATCAGTTCCAGCTGCTTTACCCCCTTTCATTTTACGTAATGCCTCACGTACCTCCCCCACACTTACATTCTGCTCTTCTTCACCCCTAAAAGATGGTATACCTCCCTGACCAGTGCATGAAATTACTGCCTCTGTTTCTTCCTTAACATTTAAAAGTTCCTCAAAATATTCTCGCCATCTACCCAATACCTCCATCTCCCCATCTACTAACTCCCCTACTCTGTTTTTAACTGACAAATCCATACTTTCCCTAGGCTTTCTTAACTTGTTTAACTCACTCCAAAATTTTTTCTTATTTTCATTAAAATTTCTTGACAGTGCCTCTCCCACTCTATCATCTGCTCTCCTTTTGCACTCTCTCACCACTCTCTTTACCTTTCTTTTACTCTCCATATACTCTGCTCTTCTTATAACACTTCTGCTTTGTAAAAACCTCTCATAAGCTACCTTTTTCTCTTTTATCACACCCTTTACTTCATCATTCCACCAATCACTCCTCTTTCCTCCTGCCCCCACCCTCCTATAACCACAAACTTCTGCCCCACATTCTAATACTGCATTTTTAAAACTATTCCAACCCTCTTCAACCCCCCCACTACTCATCTTTGCACTAGCCCACCTTTCTGCCAATAGTCGCTTATATCTCACCCGAACTTCCTCCTCCCTTAGTTTATACACTTTCACCTCCCTCTTACTTGTTGTTGCCACCTTCCTCTTTTCCCATCTACCTCTTACTCTAACTTTAGCTACAACTAAATAATGATCCGATATATCAGTTGCCCCTCTATAAACATGTACATCCTGGAGCCTACCCATCAACCTTTTATCCACCAATACATAATCTAATAAACTACTTTCATTACGTGCTAAATCATACCTTGTATATTTATTTATCCTCTTTTTCATAAAATATGTATTACTTATTACCAAATTTCTTTCTACACATAGCTCAATTAAAGGCTCCCCATTTACATTTACCCCTGGCACCCCAAATTTACCTACTACTCCTTCCATAACATTTTTACCCACTTTAGCATTGAAATCCCCAACCACCATTACTCTCACACTTGATTCAAAACTCCCCACGCATTCACTCAACATTTCCCAAAATCTCTCTCTCTCCTCTACACTTCTCTCTTCTCCAGGTGCTTACACGCTTATTATAACCCACTTTTCACATCCAATCTTTATTTTACTCCACATAATCCTTGAATTAATACATTTATAGTCCCTCTTTTCCTGCCATAGCTTATCCTTCAACATTATTGCTACTCCTTCTTTAGCTCTAACTCTATTTGAAACCCCTGACCTAATCCCATTTATTCCTCTCCACTGAAACTCTGCCACCCCCTTCAGCTTTGTTTCACTTAAAGCCAAGACATCCAGCTTCTTCTCATTCATAACATCCACAATCATCTCTTTCTTATCATCTGCACAACATCCACGCACATTCAGACTTCCCACTTTGACAATTTTCTTCTTATTCTTTTTAGTAATCTTTACAGGAAAAGGGGTTACTAGCCCATTGTTCCCGGCATTTTAGTTGACTTTTACAACACGCATGGCTTACGGAGGAAAGATTCTTATTCCACTTCCCCATGGATATAAAAGGAAAATTAATAAGACCAAGAACTATTAAGATAAAATCAAAGAAAACTCAGATGAGTGTGTATAAATAAATGTGTACATGTATGTCTAGTGTGACCTAAGTGTAAGTAGAAGTAGCAAGACATGCCTGTAATCTTGCATATTTATGAGACAGACAAAAGACATCAGCAATCCTACCATCATGTAAAACAATCACAGGCTTCGTTTTACACTCACTTGGCAGGACGGTAGTACCTCCCTGGGTGGTTGCTGTCTACCAACCTAATAAATAAATAAATAAATAAATAAATAAATAAATAAATAAATAAATAAATAAATAAATAAATAAATAAATAAATAAATAAATAAATATATATATATATATATATATATATATATATATATATATATATATATATATATGTATATATATAATATATATATATATATATATATACACACATATACATATATATATATATATATATATATATATATATACACATATACATATATATATATATATATGTGTATATATATATATATATATATATATATGTATATATATATATATATATATATATATATGCATATATGCTTGTACATGTGTGTAGTGTGACCTAAGTGTAAGAAGAAGTAGCAAGATGTGCCTGAAATCTTGCATGTTTATGAGACAAAAAAAAGACACCAGCAATCCTACCATCATGTGAAACAATTACAGGTTTCCATTTTACGCTCACTTGGCAGGACGGTAGTACCTCCCTGGGCGGTTGCTGTCTACCATCCTACTACCTAGGTTTATTAGATTATGTATTGGTGGATAAAAGGTTGATGGGTAGGCTCCAGGATGTACACGTTTATAGAGGGACAACTGCTATATTGGATCATTATTTAGTTGTAGCTACAGTTAGAGTAAGAGGTAGATGGGACAAGAGGAAAATGACAACAACAAGAGGGAGGTGAAAGTGTATAAACTAAGGGAGGAGGAAGTTCGGGTGAGATATAAGCAACTATTGGCAGAAAGGAGGGCTAGTGAAGTATGAGTAGTGGGAGTGGGGGGAGGGGGGGTTGAAGAGGGTTGGAATAGTTTTAAAAATGCAGCATTACAATGTGGGGCAGAGGTTTGTGGTTATAGGAGGATGGGAGCAGGAGGAAAGAGGAGTGACTGGTGGAATGATGAAATAAAGAGTGTGATAAAAGAGAAAAAGGTAGCTTATGAGAGATTTTTGCAAAGCAGAAGTGTTATATGAAGAGTACAGAATATGGAGAGTAAAAGAAAGGTGAAGAGAGTGGTCAGAGAGTGCAAAGGGAGAGCAGATGATAGTGTGGTAGAGGTGTTGTCAAGAAATTTTAATGAAAATAAGAAAAATTTTTGGAGCGAGTTAAACAAGTTAAGAAAGCTTAGGGAACGAATGGATATGTCAGGTAAAAACAGAGTAGGGGAGTTAGTAGATGGGGAGACAGAGGTATTGGGTAGATGGCGAGAATATTTTGAGGAACTTTTAAATGTCGACAAAGAAAGGGAGGTGGTAATTTCATGCACAGGCCAGGGAGGTATACCATCTTGTAGGAGTGAAGGGCAGGATGAGTGTGGGGGAGGTGCGTGAGGCATTACGTAGAATGAAAGGGGGTAAAGCAGCTGGAACTGACGGGATCATGACAGAAATGTTAAAAGCAGGGGGGATATAGTACTGGAGTGGTGGGAGACAGCTGACTTGTCGAGAAAAAAAAAAATGTATGAAAGAGGGGAAGGTACCTAGGGATTGGCAGAGAACATGTATAGTCCCTTTATATAAAGGGAAGGGGGACAAAAGAGACTGTAAAAATTATAGAGGAATAAGTTTACTGAGAAAAGTGCACAGTAGGGTTATTACTGAAAGAATTAGACGTAAGACAGAATGTACGATTGCGGATGGGCAAGGAGGTTTTTAGAGTGGGTAGGGGATGTGTAGATCAAGTGTTTACCTTGAAGCATATATATGAACAGTATTTAGATAAAGGTAGGGAAGTTTTTATTGCATTTATGGATTTAGATAAGGTATATGATGGAGTGGATAGGGGAGCAATGTGGCAGATGTTGCAAGTACAGTGGACCCCTGTCTTGCGATATAATTTCATTCCAGAAGTATGTTCAGGTGCCGTTACCGAACGAATCTGTTCCCATAAGGAATATTGTGAATTAAATTAGTCCGTTTCAGACCCCCAAAAATACACATACAAAAGCACTTACATAAATACACTTACATAATTGGTCGCACTGGAAGCTGATCGTAAGACAGGGGTCCACTGTATATGGAATAGGTGTTAAGTTACTAAATGCTGTAAAGAGTTTTTATGAGGATAGTGAGGCTCAGGTTAGGGTATACAGAAGAGAGGGAGACTACTTCCCGGTAAAAGTAGGTCTTAGACAGGGATGTGTAATATCACAATGGTTGTTTAATATATTTATAGATGGGGTTGTAAAAGAAGTAAATGCTAGGGTGTTCGGGAGAGGGGTGGGATTATATTATGGGGAATCAAATACAAAATGGGAATTGACACAGTTACTTTTTGCTGATGATACAGTGCTTATGTGAGATTCTAAAGAAAAATTGCAAAGATTAGTCGACGAGTTTGGGAGTGTGTGTAAAGGTAGAAAGTTGAAAGTGAACATAGAAAAGAGTAAGGTGATGAGGGTATCAAATGATTTAGATAAAAAAAAAATTGGATATCAAATTGGGGAGAAGTATGGAAGAAGTGAATGTTTTCAGATACTTGGGAGTTGACGTGTCGGCGGATGGATTTATGAAGGACGAGGTTAATCATAGAATTGATGAATTAAAAAAGGCGAGTGGTGCATTGAGGTGTATGTGGAGACAAAAAAACGTTATCTATGGAGGCAAAGAAGGGAATGTATGAAAGTATAGTAGTACCAACACTCTTATATGGGTGTGAAGCTTGGGTTGTAAATGCTGCAGCAAGGAGGCAGTTGGAGGCAGTAGAGATGTCCTGTCTAAGGGCAATGTGTGGTGTAAATATTATGCAGAAAATTCGGAGTGTGGAAATTAGGAGAAGGTGTGGAGTTAATAAAAGTATGTCAGAGATCTGAAGAGGGGTTGTTGAGGTGGTTTGGTCATTTAGAGAGAATGGATCAAAGCAGAATGACATAGAGAGCGTTTAAATCTGTAGGAGAAGGAAGGCGGGGTAGGGGTCGTCCTCGAAAAGGTTGGAAGGGGTAAGGGAGGTTTTGTGGGCGAGGGGCTTGGACTTCCAGCAGGCGTGTGTGAGCGTGTTCGATAGGAGTGAATGGAGACGAATGGTATTTGGGACCTGACGATCTGCTAGAGTGTGAGCAGGGTAATATTTAGTGAAGGGATTCAGGGAAACCGGTTATTTTCATATAGCCGGACTCGAGTCCTGGAAATGAGAAGTACTATGTCTGCACTTTAAAGGAGAGGTTTGGGATATTGGCAGTCTGGAAGGACATGTTGTGTATCTTTATACGTATATGCTTCTAAACTGTTGTATTCTGAGCACCACTGCAAAAACAGTGATTATGTGTGTGTGCGAGGTGAAAGTGTTGAATGATGAAAGTATTTTCTTTTTGGGGATTTTCTTTCTTTTTTGGGTCACCCTGTCTCAGTGGGAGATGGCCGACTTGTTGAAAAAAAAAAAATTTACATTTTAACTTATAAATAAGTAAGTAAGTTTATTCAGGTATACACAAATACAGTTACATACATAGATTATCATACATAGCAGCATATGTGTAAAGTACCTAGGATAACCCAAAAAGTCAGTGACTTACGTATTTCCATTGGGGTCCTTTCATATTTACACTTCTATATTTACACTTTGGAGATGTTAGTTTAATTAGTTTGATGGAGGAGATGCTAGCAGATTTTTAATGGTGGAAGATACGTAGCAGGCCGGCCCAATACACTTACAACAACATTGGAGAGTTAATTTCGTGTCGTTTTTCTATCGCTTACTCACTTAACTTACTTGCTACACTGTTAATTCTACACTTTATCGCTGGTTGGCACTATAGCCTTTATCGATACCTGCTGCTTTAGTATCGTACATATCGTAGAATCACTGAATCACTGCAAAAGGCACATTCACCCCTCTCTCTTCCTCCTCCACTTTGGTATTTTTGCTACAAGTTTTTTCTTGAATTTTATTGTGTTTCTTTCCTTTTTTATCACAGGGTTGGCACTAGAAACTTTCTTTGGGCCCATGGTGGCTTATTTAGCAGTTACAAGCACTAAGAAAATGGAATAATACAAAATATATCGCATGTATGCATGGAATCATCCTCCCTGGCTTGTAAACAATGGCACTCTACCTTGTACATAGGCTCAGGCCACGCAGACATGTTCAGGACGTATGTCCTTAAATGAGTTTTTCTTTGTTGGCCTAGCCAACATTTTTACGCAAAAACACATCGGTATCCGATTTTATCACCATCTGATGGTATCGTTACCCGAGGGTCCACTGTACTATACAAATTTTCATGTTTAAAAACAAACTCACATATCTTATTTATATTCATTTTTTTTTTTGATGGTTTTCTTCTTCATATTTTTAGTAAGCTGTACGGGAAAAGCGGTTACTAGTCCATTGCTCCCAATTTTAGTTAACTTTTACAACACGCATGGCTTACGGAGGAGGGAGGGGGTAAAGGTGGCTTTGTGGACAAGGGACTTGGACTTCCAGCAAGCATGCGTGAGCGTGTTAGATAGGAGTGAAGTGAGATAAGTGGTTTTTGGGACCTCACAAACTGTTGAGTCTGAGCAGGGTAATACAGTATTCTGTGAAGGGATTCAGGGAAACCAATTAGCCAGACGTAAAGTCCTGGAGGTGGGAAGTACAATGCCTGCACTTTAAAGGAGGGGTTTGGGAAATTGGCCATTTGGAGGGACATTTAAACTGTCGTATCCGAGCGCCTACGCAAGATAGTGATTAGGTATGAATGATGGTTAAAGTGCTGAACGATGATAAAAGTTTCTTTCTTTCTTTTTGAGTCACCCTGCCTCGGTGAGAAACAGCCAATGTTTTAAAAAAAAAATTTTTAATCATAGCTGATAATAGGAAAAATTCTACAAGTATGTGAGTGCATTAGATAAGAGTGAAGGCAAATCAATTTTATGATTTGGCATGCTGCTGGAGTGTGAACAAAGTAACATTTATGAAGGGATTCAGGGAATCTGGTTAGGTAGCCTTGAATCCTGGAGGTAGAAAGTATGGTGCCTGCATTCTGAAGGAGGGATGGGGATGTTGAAGTTCAGAGAGTCATATGAGCTGTGATACTAACAGTGATCTTTCAACTTCTTTCAACTAACCGGCTGTATCCCACCAAAGCAGGGTGGCCCAAAAAGAAAAAACAAGTTTCACTTTTTAACTTTAGTAACGTATTACAGGAGAAGGGGTTACTAATCCCTTGCTCCCGGCATTTTAGTCATCTCTTATGACACTCATGGCTTATGGAGGAAGAATTCTGTTCCAATTTCCCATGGAGATAAGAGGAAATAAACAAGAACAAGAACTACTAAGAAAATAGAAAAAAACTCTGAGGGGTGTGTGTGTATATATATGCTTATACATGCATGTGTAGTGTAACCTAAGTGTAAGTAGAAGTAGCAAGACATAGCTGAAATCTTGCATGTTTATGAGACAGAAATAAGACACCAGCAATCCTACCATCATGTAAAACAATTACAGGCTTCCGTTTTACACTTACTTGGCAGGATGATAGTACCTACCTGACTGGTTCCTGTCTACCAACCTAGGACTAACAGTGATATTAAGCCCAATTAGTATGTTATGTAGATTTAACCTTTAACCTGTAATTTTTTTTTTAAATTTTCCTGCACATAGGAAATTTTATTTCTGGGCTTACTATAGTGTAAAGGTTAAAGTAGGTATGACATACTAGAACCCCTTTGTCCAAATTAATTTCTGCAACAGTCATTTGAAGCACACACACTGCAAACATCCTTGTTAATTTATGATGGACACTAGGTACGGTATTCTACCCATTTTCACATCAAAAGTGAAAGGTGTACAGATTTTAGCATATTCTGGTGCTTCTTGGTTTGTGTGTTGCTAGAGGTGTTGCAGTCATTTTTATATTTGCTTACTGGTGTTGGTCATATATTTTTTTTTTTTTATTTATTATCACACCGGCCGATTCCCACCAAGGCAGGGTGGCCCGAAAAAGAAAAACTTTCACCATCATTCACTCCATCACTGTCTTGCCAGAAGGGTGCTTTACACTACAGTTTTTAAACTGCAACATTAACACCCCTCCTTCAGAGTGCAGGCACTGTACTTCCCATCTCCAGGACTCAAGTCCGGCCTGCCGGTTTCCCTGAATCCCTTCATAAATGTTACTTTGCTCACACTCCAACAGCACGTCAAGTATTAAAAACCATTTGTCTCCATTCACTCCTATCAAACACGCTCACGCATGCCTGCTTGAAGTCCAAGCCCCTCGCACACAAAACCTCCTTTACCCCCTCCCTCCAACCCTTCCTAGGCCGACCCCTACCCCGCCTTCCTTCCACTACAGACTGATACACTCTTGAAGTCATTCTGTTTCGCTCCATTCTCTCTACATGTCCGAACCACCTCAACAACCCTTCCTCAGCCCTCTGGACAACAGTTTTGGTAATCCCGCACCTCCTCCTAACTTCCAAACTACGAATTCTCTGCATTATATTCACACCACACATTGCCCTCAGACATGACATCTCCACTGCCTCCAGCCTTCTCCTCGCTGCAACATTCATCACCCACGCTTCACACCCATATAAGAGCGTTGGTAAAACTATACTCTCATACATTCCCCTCTTTGCCTCCAAGGACAAAGTTCTTTGTCTCCACAGACTCCTAAGTGCACCACTCACTCTTTTTCCCTCATCAATTCTATGATTCACCTCATCTTTCATAGACCCATCCGCTGACACGTCCACTCCCAAATATCTGAATACGTTCACCTCCTCCATACTCTCTCCCTCCAATCTGATATTCAATCTTTCATCACCTAATCTTTTTGTTATCCTCATAACCTTACTCTTTCCTGTATTCACCTTTAATTTTCTTCTTTTGCACACCCTACCAAATTCATCCACCAATCTCTGCAACTTCTCTTCAGAATCTCCCAACAGCACAGTGTCATCAGCAAAGAGCAGCTGTGACAACTCCCACTTTGTGTGTGATTCTTTATCTTTTAACTCCACGCCTCTTGCCAAGACCCTCGCATTTACTTCTCTTACAACCCCATCTATAAATATATTAAACAACCACGGTGACATCACACATCCTTGTCTAAGGCCTACTTTTACTGGGAAAAAATTTCCCTCTTTCCTACATACTCTAACTTGAGCCTCACTATCCTCGTAAAAACTCTTCACTGCTTTCAGTAACCTACCTCCTACACCATACACTTGCAACATCTGCCACATTGCCCCCCTATCCACCCTGTCATACGCCTTTTCCAAATCCATAAATGCCACAAAGACCTCTTTAGCCTTATCTAAATACTGTTCACTTATATGTTTCACTGTAAACACCTGGTCCACACACCCCCTACCTTTCCTAAAGCCTCCTTGTTCATCTGCTATCCTATTCTCCGTCTTACTCTTAATTCTTTCAATTATAACTCTACCATACACTTTACCAGGTACACTCAACAGACTTATCCCCCTATAATTTTTGCACTCTCTTTTATCCCCTTTGCCTTTATACAAAGGAACTATGCATGCTCTCTGCCAATCCCTAGGTACCTTACCCTCTTCCATACATTTATTAAATAATTGCACCAACCACTCCAAAACTATATCCCCACCTGCTTTTAACATTTCTATCTTTATCCCATCAATCCCGGCTGCCTTACCCCCTTTCATTTTACCTACTGCCTCACGAACTTCCCCCACACTCACAACTGGCTCTTCCTCACTCCTACAAGATGTTATTCCTCCTTGCCCTATACATGAAATCACAGCTTCCCTATCTTCATCAACATTTAACAATTCCTCAAAATATTCCTTCCATCTTCCCAATACCTCTAACTCTCCATTTAATAACTCTCCTCTCCTATTTTTAACTGACAAATCCATTTGTTCTCTAGGCTTTCTTAACTTGTTAATCTCACTCCAAAACTTTTTCTTATTTTCAACAAAATTTGTTGATAACATCTCACCCACTCTCTCATTTGCTCTCTTTTTACATTGCTTCACCACTCTCTTAACTTCTCTCTTTTTCTCCATATACTCTTCCCTCCTTGCATCACTTCTACTTTGTAAAAACTTCTCATATGCTAACTTTTTCTCCCTTACTACTCTCTTTACATCATCATTCCACCAATCGCTCCTCTTCCCTCCTGCACCCACTTTTTGTAGGGTTATATAACTTATCTAACTTGAAGAAAATCTCATAAGAAAATTAATGTAACATTAGGATAAACTGAGGCAATTAGTCCTTTATTTCTGTATACAGAATTATGGATTTGGCTTCCTAATACATTTTCAGTTTTCTATACACTAATCTTTGATCATTATATTATAAAGGGAAGTGAAAGTCACTAGACAAATATTAAGAGTATCTGCCATATCTTCATAACACAAAACAGGAATGCTAGGAATGAAATTTAATTTGTAAGCTGTGCAAAAATTAGCTTCTACAATTATAGTACAGTACAGTACAGTACATCATTTACATTTCATCAACATAATCTAAACAATGAAATAAAGCACAATATTATCAAAGAATATTGAATGATAAAAAATTTATAAAAACTTTTATACAAGAAATTATCTATTTCCCATGATGTGGAATAAGATATTAGAAATGGTATTGCACAGAAAGATGCATAAACTTACAGAGAGACTGATGAGAGGCAATCGTATCTTAGCGAGAATCTCTTGTGTTTGCTCCTGAGTCAGATCTGAGTTCCGCTCAACCCATGTGTGAACACCTTGGAATATATGGACTTCTGGTGCACAAAATGAATCCCTCCCAATAATTGCCTTCAATGCCGACTGTAAAAAAAACAAGAAAAATCATAAAAATACATAATAGATAATTTATAACACCTAAAAGTACTTACTGTCTGATATACACTCCACCCCTTACCATGACCATCTCTCTCTCTTGCCCTCCCTCTCCCTCTCTCTCTCTCCCCCCTTTCATTATTTCTTTTTTACACAGGGCTTGACAAGGTTAGGTTAAGGATCCCTAGCTTTATTGACAAGCTATTTACAGGTTAAGGATTCCTAAACTTATTGACAAGCTAAGAGCTGTTACCTACATCAGCTCATTTGAAAGCATTTTTATTGCTATGAAACATACATTAGGGAACAGGATGAAGTTGGAGCCATCTGTGGGCCAGCATTTTCATTTGATCAACTGACTATCTCGTTGACATCATAATGCTGTACGAACGTGTTCCATACTAGTCATCCTGGGGATAAATGATCTCAGATGAAGTGATGTTCTGGAGAAGGGTACAGCCAGAGTGAAGTTGCTGCTTTCTGCCCATCTTGTGGTATAGAAGCTTGCTTCATGCTGTCCTCGAAGTGGATCTATCTCTCTATCTCTCTCTCTCACACACACACACACACAACTGATGAGTGCTGGTTTTATTAGGTCATGAATTAATTTTCAAGTACATACATACCAATATAAAATTACAGTGGACATTTTATAACTTTATCAGTTAACTGCCATTTTGCTATATTTAATTTTATAAATTTTAATTTTCTACAACAATTTCTAAGATAAGATATAATGCATACTATACCACAAAAAAAGGCTGCAACTTATGAATGCAGGGAAACAGTACACATCCCATGAACCCTACAAGTTTAGCACCTCTGCACGAATACAGTATACTGTATATACAGTATTAATAATAATGTCCCAAACAATCCTACTTAATATGGAAATTTCTATTAGCAGTATTAAAAAATGAAAAATATTTTACTTAGGACTCCCACTTACCTTAATGCTTGCCTAAAAATCACTCGCTACTAGTACACTAACTGGAACTCTGAAGATATTTTTTCCCATAGACATCCATAGTATAATCAACGATGTGTTCCCAAGCCATAATACCCTGTATCTTGTTTCACCTATTGTTTAAACAATGAAATTTAAAATGATGTATAGTATTCAGGTAAGTCTCTCTCTTCCTTTCCTCTTTCTCCCATTCCCTCCAATTCCCTTACCTTTCTCCTTCTCTTGCATTCCCTCCCTCCCTCCCTCCTATTCCTACTCTCCCATCATATCCAACACAACACACTTTACATAACTCTCCACCCTTTCACTCTTGTGGTGAGGGTATTAGGTGCCTAGGCATATGGTATGAGAAGAAATGATGAAGGCTATTATGTATGACTGGAGGGTGGTGGGACATCATAAGCAAAGCTTGAGTAGATAGTGGAGAAATAGTCACCTGTCCGTATTGCAATCTAACCCCAACAGCCACCAGCCAGGACAAGGGGGCCTTCCCATCAGGCTCCCTGGTAACCCCCACAGCCACCTGGCATACCAATAGTGTCCCTGTCCTCCCCCACCTGTTAACCACTGACAGGAACTGAGCATGGCAGCAGCCAACCAAGAGAATAAATTAATTTCTTTACCAACTGCTGCTAAAATATGAGATTTAAAACTTAAAAAAAAAAAAAAACTCTCCACACACATATAAACTATCAATACAAATAAAAAAAGTGAAAAAAATGTAAGCTATAATTCATATTTAAAATCTTAACTATTAAATATACAGTTCTTGACTACTCTAAACTAAATATGAGCCCTTCACACATGCATAAAATGAATATAATTTATACAAAATTCACATTTAGTGTTAAATAACCGAAAAACTATTAAAAATAATTTCCATTTTAATACATGTAATTAATAAAAATTACGAAAACATGTGGGGGAGGGGGTATTCATAAGAGAGAAGTAAAGTGACCATGCAGCACCACTTGATTTTTTCCACATTCCCTCAAACCTGCATTTTTTGCTTAACCCATCCTGATTTATTTTTGTAACTGAAGAAAAAGAAATATTATTGGATAAAAGAAGTTGCCAGATGTAGGATATACAGTACTCACTGGTGTAAGGGAGTAAAATGATTCATGATTCAGTATTGGTAAGGCATTTTTATCCATAAAATCTTCACACACTGTCTTCAGGTTTGTAAGGTTGTAAAGAGATGCCATATCATATATAACACAAATATTTGCAATACATAAAGCATCCTTTAAGTATTCACAGACTGCAGATTCTAAATCTTCGAAGCCATACTGGTGAGCAAGCCCAAGGATTTCTAATACAGTCTCTTCCTGAAAAATGCCAATATGTTATATTAGTCCATTTTGTAAACAATAATTACCATTTATATACAGCAGTATCAAGTGCTTAAGGATCAGATAAATTATAAGAATGCTGACCATTTCAAATACAGTATAGCACTGAATTTGAAAACAATAGTAAACCTATATTCAAGGATTTAGAAAAGGCATATGATAGGGTGGATAGGGGAGCAATGTGGCAGATGCTGCAAGTGTATGGAATAGATGGCGGGTTGATGAAAGAAGTTAAAAGAGTTTTTGGG
This sequence comes from Cherax quadricarinatus, assembly GCF_038502225.1. Lineage (NCBI taxonomy): Eukaryota > Metazoa > Arthropoda > Malacostraca > Decapoda > Parastacidae > Cherax > Cherax quadricarinatus. Next base: position 19,671,627 of record NC_091342.1, read on the forward strand.
ACTAGTGAGGCTCAGGTTAGGGGTTAGGGTATGTAGAAGAGAGGGCAATTATTTTCAATAAAAGTGGGCCTTAGACAGGGATGCACGATGTTACAATGGTTGTTTAACATATTTTTAGATGGGGTTGTAAAAGAAGTGAATGCTAGGGTGTTGGGGAGAGATGAGAGATTAAAACAGCAGAAAATTATACAAAATGGGAACTGTCACAGTTGCTTTACACTGATGACACTGCTATTGGGAGATTCTGAAGCTAAGTTGCAAAGGTTGGTTGATAAATTTGGGAGTATGCAAAAGGAGGAAATTAAAAGTGAACATAGAAGAGCAAGGTGATGAGGGTAACAAACAATATAGGTAATGAAATATCATTTGTCAGAATGGAGGAAGGGAGAATTGAGGAAGTGAATGTGTACAGATATTTAGGAGTGGATTTGTTAACAGATCAGTATGTGAAAAGTGAACCAGGGGCATCATAAGGGGGGGCGGGCAACACCATTTAGGGGGTGACACCATAGAGCCTCTAAAGAAGGTGACACTAATGCACACAACAGTGCTGCACCAACATAAGAAGAGAATCCTTCATTTCTATATAGCCTATTATATGATTACAGAGTACAAATAGGCCTATATAGGGAAAATCATTGATTTTCATGATGTGATAGATGATTTTGCAGGATTGAAGGCAAGGAAATGTAAGATCAGATTCATTGAGATGTTACCTGTACTCAAGGTCACATCGGAACTAGTGTTTCTCTGATATTGCAATGTTTTTCTTTATTTTTCAAGTTTGTTTGTTTTTTTTTTGGCATTGTTGAAGACGAATAAATGTAGGATCTGTTGCCTGTACTCACAGTGGATTTGAGTTGATGTTTTCTCAATATTACTACGATTATTTATTTTATCATTAATAAAGTTGAGAAGTATTCTCAGGTTTGGTTTATGGCCCTTAAACATTCTCATTGCTAAACATTAGTCACTGGTCATGCAGTAGTGATTTAACTGGTTGTGCAGTAGTGACGTAACTGGTCATGCAATAGTGACGTAACTGGTCGTGCAGTAGTGACAAAACTGAAGTTTACTCCCCCCATCCCCCTGCCCTTGGATTTCATGGGGGTGACACCAAAGATGCCGCCCCAGGTGACACCAACCCTAGCGACACCTCTAAAGGGAACCACAGAAATGGCAAGGGATAAAGGTGGGTGGTGCACTGAGGCATGTGTAGAGACAAAGAATGTTACCTATGGAGGCAAAAAGGGAATGTATGAGAGTATAGTGGTACTAACACTGTTACATGGGTGTGAAGCACGGGTTGAGAATGTTGTACCAGGAAGGAGGCTAGAGGAAGTAGAGATGTTGTGTTTGAGGGCAATGTGTGGTGTAAATATTAATCAGATAGCATAATATTTACACCACACATAGCTTGGAAATACAATGCCTGCACTTTAAAGGAGGAGTTTGGGATATTGGCAGTTTGGGGGGATATGTTGTGTATCTTTATATGTATATGCTTCTAAACTGTTGTGTTCTGGGCACCTTTGCAAAAACAGTGATTATGTATGAGTGAGGTGAAAGTGTTGAATGATGATGAAAGTATTTTCTTTCTGGGGATTTTCTTTCTTTTTGGGTCACCCTGCCTCGGTGGGAGATGGCCAACTTGTTAAAAAAAAAAAAAAAAATTAGCTTGGATATTAGAAGGTACAGGGTTACAAAAAGTACTATCCAGAGGGCTGAGGAGTGGTTGTTGAGGAGGTTTGGACATTCAGAGAGGATTTAACAAAATGAGATGACTTGTAGGATGTATAAATCTGCAATGGAGGGAAGGCAGGGTAGGGGTTGCCCTAGGAAAGTTTGGAAGGAGAGGGTACAGGAGGTTGTGTGTGAGGGGCTTGGGCAACCAGCAGGCAAGTGTATGTTAAACAGAAGTAGAGGCAAATGTTTTTTGGGACTTGATGATCTGTTGGAGTGTGAGCAAAGTAACATTCTGTGAAGGGATTCAGAGAAACCAGTTAGCCAGACTTGGGTCCTGAAGGTGGGAAACATAGTGCCTACACTCTGAGAGGGGTGGGGGATATCTGCAGTTTGGAGGGACATCTAAACTATAGTACTGTCATGCCTCTGGCAAGACAGTGACAGCATGAATGTCAGTGAGTGTTTTTTCTTTTGGGTTACCCTACCTAAGTAGATGGCCAGTTTGTTAAAAAAAAGTAAACTCTCTAAAAGCTATTTTTATTATTTAATCATGGAGGGAGCACTAAACTTACATGGGTCATACAGTACCTGAGGATTGGAAGGCAATCAGATTTGATCCAAGAACAGGGAGAGCAGCTCCAATTTCCTGGATCAAGAGCCTTACACTGACATGAAAGCACCTACTCTGAAGGGTTTTAAAAAGTTATTTATTATACGAAACAAAAGATTCTGATACATACAGTATATACCATACAAGTTAACTGATATACAATTCCAAATTCATCTGAACAAGATAAACTATTAGGTAAAGAGGAGGCATGAAACACTACACAACTAACCTTTTCAGAACTGAGACTGACCCATCCAGTATATATATATTTCAAAAGAACGTTGAAAGCTGTTAAATTGGTATCTTTTATTTCTACCTCAGCTTGACGAGATTCACGCAACCCACCAAAAAGAAGCGCTCTGAAATATAAACACTGTAGATGATCACTTTTAATCATACTTGAACAATGTCTCATATTATTTAATTCAGGAAACTGCAACATTCTGCTTGAAGTAAAACATAAATCACTATAATGTATACTGTAGTAATAAACTTCAAATCAATATTGGCCTATTAATTAAGGCTAAACATAATAAAGCACACACCATTAAAAAACAAGTCACTGAAGTAAATAGTGAAATTTACTTTCAAAATAAAAATCTACAAGAAACCATAATAAAAATTTTGAAAATACAAACCTGAAATACTGACTTCTTGCAGCTAATATGACTTTGTGTGCACGAAAAGTTTGTCCATTGACTTGCAGAGTGACATCACTATATTCATCATTAAGATAAAGAGCACCAATGTCATGTGCCAGGTTGCTGGAGTGATCTACAACTCCACCAGGGTAGGGAAGACCCAGGTGGATGTTAGACATGGTTCTCTCACCCTAGAATGATGATCAAGGTTAGGGACTTGTTTATTACCTTGTGTGCTTTTAAGAGGTCCTCTTCATTTCTGAAATTTTAAGAAACTTATTAGCTCAGCTAATTAAGTTAACAAACATAAGAATAATGTTGGTCTGGATAAAATTTTATTACATTATATAGTACTGTAATCAAAACATATCACTGAGCATATACAACAGTTGCATTTATGAGTTTTAAAGTAGCAGTTTACTTCCAGTAGATTTTACTGAACTACATGCAGTAATACATGTACTTATTTTAGCATGCAAGATATGCTTTAGACAATGTAAAATGATGGTTACTGCTCTTGTGAGAAAACTATGTATTCCTTTTTTTAACATACAGGCCATCTCCCTCTAAGGTAGGGTGACCCCCCTCCCCCCCTAAAAAAAAAAAAATTCACTCTCATTCATTCAATTACTGTCTTTTGAGAATCATGATGATATCACAGTTATGATGACCATCCAAGCTGCAACATCCTCACCCCTCCCTCAAAGTGTAGGCACTGTACTTCCCACCTCTTTTTCTGAGGAGAATTTAAGTTTAGAGGTAAAGCTCTATTACCTACATTTTTTATTTTTTTTACTAAACTGGCCATCTCCCACAAAGGTAGAGTGACCAAAGAAAAAAAAAGGAAACATTCACTATCAATCATTCAATATTTGTCTTCTGAGTACAGACACTGTAATTTCCACCTCCAGAACTCAAGTCCTGCTAACCACTTTTCCCTACATGCCTTCATAATGTTACCTTGCTCGAACTCCAACAGCATGTCAAATTCCTAAAATCAGAGGGCTGATCCAATACACTGCTCATATATGCCTGTTGAATGCTCAAGTTCCTACCACTTAATATCTCCATCTATTTTCCTAGTTTTCTGTTATATCTATTGACCTACTTTTTTGGAGTATCACTCTATGATATCTTTTGTTAAATCCCTTAGTAAAATTTATGACGACCACGTCCAAATTTTTTATATTTTTTGCAAAGACTATGGAACTTGACATAATGGGTTAGTAAGCATGAGCTTTCCACTCTAAATACACATTGATTTCAGCTGTGTAGGTTGAGCTATTCCATAAATTTTGTATTTTGGTATCTCGCCACCCTTTCAATGACTTATGATGTCAGTGCTACCTAGCAGTAAGTAGATACCAAGTCAGTTGACTGCTGTTGGTGGTATCCTTAGACAACAATGGAAATAAGCCACACTAATCATTTGGGGTAATCCAAATCATGTCTTCTTTTGGTCATTAATGACTATCACAGCTTACTTCCAAGGGAATGGTCAGAGACGAGTACAAGAAATCAGGATACAGTATTTCTAGAAAATTTATAACTGAAGCAGGTTCGAGTATCAAGAGATACTGTCAACTATATGTTAAAACAACTGAGCAATTATTATTATTATAATCAAAAAGAAGCGCTAAGCCACAAGGACTATACAGCAACAACTGAGCAAGAATTCATTTAGTTTCTGTAACAAAGTTTGAAAACTCATTACATTAGACCCTGATAAATAAGGTTTCCCATATCTTTTTATCTTCCTATTAATTCATTAATTCTGAGTAACATAAATTTGTGTCATCTGATTTCATTTTTGGGGGGGAGGCTGAGGGGACCACTAAACCCATAGGGGTCATACAGCCAGCACCTGAGGAAATAGAAGGTATCCAGGCTTGATTCAAAGAATTGAAGCACAAGCCCAATTCCTTAGCTCAAGGGTCCCCCTCACCAATATCAAGGAGCTTCCCTTGAGGGATGCTGATGGATAAAAGCATATTTTAGTGGTTTTTGACATTTTGTTACTATATTAAACAAAGTGTACCTGTTAATGCAGTGATAGCCACTGCATGACAAACTTCAGATCTAATTTTATTCAGAATATTTTTTTGGGTTAGGTCTGATCAATTTTCTCCATTACATAGGATTGGACAATCTCAGTCCAGGTGCGATCTCAGACCACAGCATCAGATTCGAATAATATAAAATAAATGTCTATTTATGGTTTATATATATTATAGTACACTTCAAATTCCCAATTATGAAGTCAACTGGCACTTTTTATTTTACATAAACAGTGAGTTGAGTAAATAATCTTATGCAAAATTACAGAAAAAATCGAAGCTGAGAATTAATTATAACTTACTAATGCAACTTACAAAAGTAATGCAATTTTGTCTTACAAGGCACGTAATTAAGTTTCTGTATTGGGAGCAGCATGATTACTATAATTTTCACAAGGAAATGCGAAACTCGCAATATTATCAAGAAAAGCGTTAAACCATACCAAGCGTTAAACCCCAAAGGGTCATGCAGTGCTGCTAAACTCGTCATATTGGCTCTTGGGAACGTCAGGCAATCAAGTTTGATCCGCGGAATGAAAAAGTAACGTCGATTTCTTGGATCAAGAGCCATTCACCAGCGTCACATTACCCCCTTGCAGGGACAAACAGGGAATACTTCAGGCTATTACTTTCCCGAACCTATAGAGATCATACAACGCAATACCCATAAATAAATTGTTGTCTTCCCCCCACGTCGAGCAACATGACTTGTTAATGTTGACATTATAACAACATACTACACACAACATATCTACTATGCTGTCCTATGTTTGTCTAGTCTACCCTGCTGGCTTAACATTCCTTATCACAAACATCTTCATAGCACGCTCCTTCCCAGATAGAAATGATACTAATAGCCCTAAAGCTTGAGTATAACAATGTGCATCACCACATGGTAATGCAATGTGTGCCCAAATCTTGGGAATTACCTGCGTAGCTTCTAGAATGTACTACAACCTGCGTCACTAGTGTCAACACACGACAGCCATCATACTGCACTGCTAGACTACACTCTACATTATATACATTTATCATAAAAGAAAAAAAAACAAATTTTAATTCAATATGTGCATAACTGTTACGAAGTTATGCTACATTTACTTCATACATTTTGAAAAGCTCCAGGTTATACAGTACATTTCGGACAGACAGATACTAAACCTTCAACTACTGACATTGACTAGTTATATAGTATGAATGCTAAGGTTATTATAAGTAAGTTGTCTAAATATAAGAGTATTGAATGTAATGATTATTTTTATTAACAAAAATTTATATATTAAAACAGTAATGTTAATTTACAGAGAGTTTTTATATTTTGGAAAGCGAGGAAAAATCATAAATTCAGACAAAACTCACCTACGTTCAAGAAATGTCTAAATATTTTATTCCCAGTGGTATATTATCAGCCATTCTGGAAAAATTCCTTAACTTTCCCAATTTTAAATAACTCGTAACCACTTAAACCTGTCCAGTGTCAATCATACCCTGGTGGCTAAAGCTCCCGCTTCACACACGGAGGGCCCGGGTTCGATTCCCGGCGGGTGGAAACATTTCGACACGTTTCCTTACATCTGTTGTCCTGTTCACCTAGCAGCAAATAGGTACCTGGGTGTTAGTCGACTGGTGTGGGTCGCATCCTGGGGGACAAGATTAAGGACCCCAATGGAAATAAGTTAGACAGTCCTCGATGACGCACTGACTTTCTTGGGTTATCCTGGGTGGCTAACCCTCCGGGGTTAAAAATCCGAACGAAATCTTATCTTATCTTATTATAAATAACATACCAACATGCAAGTTAATTAAATGTTTTCATGTCTGTATAAACAATCAATACGAGTGTTACCAGTTCATAAACTTGTAATATCAGAGAAACTTGCTTAGCTATCAAAAATGATAGAGCCCAATCCTCTGCCTCTGTCATCTTTTGACTACCGCCCAGAGGATGGGTATGGATGCGTAATAGAGATGTTTCAAATTCAAATTCAAATTCAAAGTTTATTCTCTATAAAGATTACAATGTTGAATTTACAGAATTTGGTTGTTGTGTGGTTTACATGTAGTTACATGTAGTTCAAGAAGAGTGCCAAAAGGTGTCTGATGAATGTAGCTACAGAAAGGGAGGGGAATGATTTTCTATTTTTTAGCTAACATACGTGTAAATTTTACCTTATTCCTTGTAATGACCCTCGTATTGTAGATAGTCTTAATGACCTTGGTGTAGCAGATAGTCTTTTTAGTATGATAATAAGATGTTATCTTCATTGTAGAATAATAAGAAAATATTATAACCTTTATACTATAATAATAAGGTAAAAGGACCCCAATGGAAATAAGTCACTCTGTCTGACTTTTTTGGGTTATCCTAGGTTCTCTACACATATGCTGCTATGTATGATAATTCTATGTAACTGTATTTGTGTATACCTGAATAAACTTACTTACTTACTTACTTACTTATTACAGAGTGTACCACTAGAACGCCTAGCATGGCTAGGCATTTCGGGCAGACTTAGTTTAATTCTTTATTTTAAAATATTACAAATTATGAGGTAAGTTGGTATTATGGCTAAGTGACTAAATACTAGTTTGTGAGTTTAGCAATGTGAATGCTTTTGTTTTGGCACAGTACATAGTTTCAGTATTGGAGTATCATAGGATTCATTATTTTAAGATTGAGATTAATATTTCTGTTTATGGGCAAATGGGTGAGTGAGTGTAAGTGTGGACCACCAGGTGGTATTCGTGTAGTTAGTTGATGGGGTTTATCAGGGAGATAAGATGTTTTCTAATGGTAGTTTTGAAGGTGATGAATGTGTCTGCAGTTCTAGAGTTCTCAGGTAGGGTGTTCCAGATTTTAGGGCCTTTGACATACATTGAATTTTTGTGAAGGTTTAGTCGGACATGGGGAATGTCGTAGAGATGTTTGTGTCTGGTGTTATGCCTGTGGGTTCTGTCACAACTATCAAGAAAGCGTTTTAGGTCAAGGTTGATATTGGAGTTTAAGGTCCTGTAGATGTAGATTGCACAGTAGTAAGTGTGGATGTACTGAACAGGGAGTAAGTTTAGGTCTATGAAGAGTGGGGGGGGGGTGTTGCCAGGGATACATAAGGAAATTTACGTGACGCCGCTGAGGAACTCCTAATCTTGGCAAAGTATTGGATTATGAAGAAAGGATGGGAGTAGTTGGTAGTGCGTCATAGAACCTAGTGAAAGTTACACAATAGTATATTAGGATCCTGTTGTTTTGCGCTGCGCCTCACAGGATAATCATGGGATGCACAATATACTAGCCACTCAAACGGTAAAACGAAAAGGATCTTAGGGAATGAAGACGTGATGGTGGAGTTTGCAGGTTGGTAGGAGTTGCACAAAAATCGGGGAAGTGATGACGCTTTGGTTATGCCGCCTAAAGAAAAACATTGGTCATAACTCGGTTGCAATGTCCTCTATAAAAACTATTCATTTATCTAGTAGATGCAAATTGTGGATACAACCTCAAGGTTTCAGATATTTTATCATTAATAATGAGGTTTTAGTTTTTTAGTTGTGCCGCCTGAGAGGCTAGTTTATTGTGCCCCCAGTGCTCACCCTGTGAGCGGTAACGTAATAAAAAGAAGATTGCTAGTTTATTGTGCCCCCAGTGCTCACCCTGTGAGCGGCAACCTAATAAAAAAAGATTACAAAGGTTACACTGGGTCTTTGTCAATACCCAATGAGCACTGAGCACTGTTACATCAGTAGAAAGAAATAGTCGATGAAGAAGTTTCTTGGCGAGTGGTTCAGCTATGTTATAGAAGCCATTGTTCTGGTTGAAATTGTTGGTTATAGAGATAAACGATGATTCCAGGATTCTTCTGTATTGAATCATCGTTTATCTCTATAACCAACAATTTCAACCAGAACAATGGCTTCTATAACATAGCTGAACCACTCGCCAAGAAACTTCTTCATCGCTATCCCACATAAGAACATAGAACACTGCAGAAGGTCTACTCACAACTTGTCCAATACCCCTGCCTAGCTACCCAAGACTCTTTAACCCCACCCGGTAGATCATCAGATGCAGCATTCTCCACCTGACCTCAACATTCTGAACATGACTATAAATACTCCCGTACCTTCCAACCCCAGGTAGATCCGTGTGTGTTAGGTAAGACACATATGCAACTTCCACTAGTGAGAGGGGCTGGATTTGAGAGGGACCTGACATCTGAGTTCTTACCTCTCCTAGTGGCCTACGTCTCACCTCTTGGCGCTATAAAAAGCTCCATCCTGTCACTTCTTCTCCATATTGTTTCATACTATGGAACAATGCTCTTCTCCAGACTGAGGGACTGACCACCTCAAAACTTTAAGGGTGATGGACTGATTACATCATCTTCAAGTATCTTCTGCTTCTATCAACTTTTCTGTACTTGACTGAAGAAGCCTACTGTGTAGGCGAAACGTTTCATAATAAAGATACCTAACTGTTGCATATGTGTCTTACCTAACAACCTGTCGGTATTTTATACCATTTTAATGTTCAATCTGTCAGACACTGCAACACAAGGGTATCTTGGTACAGACCTGCAATCAACTTCGACAACTTCCACTAGTGAGAGGGGCTGGATTTGAGAGGGACCTGACCTCTCAACATCTGAGTTCTTACCTCTCCTAGTGGCCTACGTCTCACCTCTTGGCGCTATAAAAAGCTCCATCCTGTCACTTCTTCTCACAAGAGAGTTGTACAGCACACTCAGGAAGACTCGTATTACGACAATCCATTGACACACTCTCAGTTCACGGAGTTCACTACCTTTTCAGAAGATAGGCACATGGCTTCTGCCGAAAAGAAGAGGTCACGATGCTCCATGAACACGACGGAGGACTCAGATTTGGAAATGTGGGGCGAAATTCTAGCGAAGAAGTTGCGAGAGGAAGAGGAAGATCCTGTTCACATTGTAGCAGATCTGACAGTCCCAACCATGGAGCCAGCGACAATAGAAACAGGTGCGGAAATAAACACCGCACCCCACGAAAACCAAGAGGGATGGAACACTGTGGACAAGAAGAAGAAGCACCGTCCGTCCAAGGAGCAGGCAAACCAGCTCAACCGACCTGGCAAATTCAAGGTGAAGTCTTATGGGGACCACAGAACCCACTATGGGGTTGTTTCATACCTGGAATCACGACACAACCTGAAGTTCAAGATATGGTTCAACTTGAGGGGAGAACCAATATTGACTCCTCTCAACAAGGAAATGTATACCACCTTGAAGAGAGTCATGGAGACAGATCGCTCATTCACCCTGGAGGAACTGGACTCTCGGCAGAAGATCACCAAGGGTGTAGTGATGCGATACCCGCTGATGATGCCCATCGAGGCAGTAGCAGCTCATCCCAGTGTGGTGTCAGCTCAACGTCTCAAGGCAAAGACGGCAGGCAACGCACCGACCCGACAGGTTCTCATTCAGCATGTAGGACCACTGCCATCCCAGCTGGACCTCGGTTCTTGGGGCAGGTACGATGTCAGGACCTTCACAGCAGAACCAGTTCGCTGTTTCAAGTGTCAGCGTTATGGACACCTGGGTGCACTATGTCCGAACAGAGTAATCTGCGGTGTCTGCAGCCAGCACCACCCTACCGAGGAATGCATCACCAAGCTGAAAAATGCATCGCCACCCACTCCACAATGCCCGAACTGCAGGCAGAAACACCATGCCTGGAATCCTCGATGCCCCGAGAGGCTCGCCAGAATTCAAGAAGTCTGGAAGACGCCAAAAACTCGGCAACAGGCTACGACGGATCATCAAACGATGGGTGCAGAGAACCCTGCCATACCGCAGATCTCTCAGCAGCTAAACCAAGTCAATGCCCAGGAATTCCCAACCCTAGAAGCCTCAACCAGGCGTCAAGGTCAAGAACCTCCTGCACCCCTACCTCAACGAAGAAACAGAAACAAGAGGAACAGGAGGCGTCAACAGGGTGCATCGGGTCAATGCGATCAGCAGGCTGCACTAAACGAGCCCCCACCGGCCATAGCACGACAACGCAGGCACTCCTTACCCGGCACAGGCGCTTTGCAGACTCAACTGGCACCTCACCAGCAGATCCCGGCTACTCAACCTGGTATACAGCAACAGACCACGGTGCATACAATAAAGAAATCCAACCCTCAGCAGTCCCTACAGACCACAGCAGCCCAGATAATATCCACTGTTTCGAACCCATCTCCAAAGCAGGCCCTCACCAGGGAGGATCTCGTAGCACTCATCAAGGTGTTCACGGATCTTATTTGCAACACAATCAACTCCACGGAACAACAGAGCGCATTCCGGCAGATGGTCAGTACTCTCCTGAGAGTGTGCTTTCTGACCGAAGAGGAGACAGTGGATGCCATGAATTTGCAGGTTCTCAGAGCGGGCAGGACTCAGTCTCCAGCTCAGGAAACAACAGCGATGGAATAACCTCTGGGCCAAATCACACCCTCAAGGTCCTACAATGGAACATTCAGGGCCTGAGGGGCAAACAGCACCTCTTGCTGGAGGCAGTAATTCGGGATCGGGTTGACATCGTCTTGCTACAAGAAACTCTGACTGTCCCGACTATGTGCCCAAGACTACCCGGTTTTGCTGGGTATTTTCGGCACATGGACCCGGGCATTCACTGCAGAGGCACAGCTGTATTTGTATCCAATACAATACCTCACGAGGTTATAGCCAACCCTGTGGACTGTGGGGAGGATGTCGAGGTACAGGCCATCCTTGTGCACATACCTGGGGCGCCCATTACCATCTATAACATCTACAAGAACCCAAGACACACCCTCGACATTGCAGAGCTCCTCGCACTAGCACGCACTGAGTGTATTATTGTGGGTGGAGATTTCAACGCACATCACCCTATTCTGCACTCTCACTCAGCAACCAATGCTGCTGGCAGACATATAGCAATGCTCCTACACGATATTCCAGAGGTAAAGTTGCTAAACAATGGAGACCCCACACACCTGTTGGGTGGCTGCCTCGACCTTACCTTCGGGTCAAGACAACTCGCAGCAGGAGCCACATGGGAAACTCATCCTCACCTTGTCAGTGACCACTTTGCAGTGATCACCACCTTCAACATCAACAGGCCTCCCACAGTTGTGCTGCCTCCTAGATGGGACGTAAAGAGGGCCAACTGGAAGGTGTTCCAGGATTATCTTCATAACTGGTGGTCCACATACTCTCTATCTGAAGACTGTGATACGGCTGAACAGGAGCTAATCACTGTTCTCATCCAGGCAGCAGAGTGCGCAATTCCAAAGAAGTCCGCAGGACGCACTCACAAAAGAGACTGGTGGTTCTACAACGACGAGGTGCGGGAGCAGAACCACCGCATCAACTCTTTTAGGAAGCTATACAGGCGTAACCCTACGGCAGAGAACAGGAATACTCTGAGAGCCATTGTGCAGCATGCCCGCAGAATCTCTCTCAGAGTAAAAACTGAGAAATGGCTGGAGTGGTGCTCAACATTCGGGCATCACACCACCTTATCTGAGATATGGGGCAAGCTCAACATAGCAACTGGCAAGAGCAAGCCGAGGCCACCAGCACACCCGAACCCATCCCAGGAAGCAGAGAAACTAGTGGAGCTTTTCACTTCCAGGGGAGCCTCCACTCAGCTCCCACAGGACATCCGGAATATACAGACGGATCTTCTGCCACAGCGCCAGCTAACGATACAAGCTGCATGTGAGTCGGAAGATGTGACTGATGTAGACCTCACGGACTTGGAACTCCGACGTGCCATTAAGAACACAGGTGACACTGCCCCGGGCATCGATGGTGTGACGTACTCCATGATTGCACGGGCTGGGCAGAGTGGATGGGAGGCCATACTAGACGTCATTAACAAGTCGTGGAGGGCCAGGACACTCCCAGCAGCTTGGAAGAAAGCTACAATCGTACCAATTCCAAAGCCCAAGGACCCAGGCAGTATGAGACCCATATCGCTGACCAGCTGCTTAGCCAAGACTGCTGAGAGGATGGTGTTAAACCGCCTCCTATGGAAACTTGGACCCTCTCATCATCACATATTTGGCTTCACCAAAGGAGTGGGAACAGCAGAGTGCATAACCACTCTACTAAGCCAGATTGCTGATAGCAACAAAAAACCTAGTATCGTCGTCTACCTCGACCTTGAGAAGGCATTTGAGCTGGCCAGCCCCACAGCAATTCTGGCAATACTAGCTCGGAAGGGAATCAAAGGACGCCTCCTGGCCTGGATAGAGTCCTACCTTAGGGGCAGGCAGGCCTGTGTCAGCTTTCAGGGACACTACTCTTCCTTTAAAACCCTGGAAAACGGTACGCCACAAGGAGGTGTGCTCAGTCCTACCCTGTTTAACATCCTTATGCAGGAACTTGTGAGCCTTCCCTTTCATAGTGGTACACAGCTCCTCAGCTATGCTGATGATCTTGCACTAGTAGTGAATGGGAAAGGCAATTTAGAACGACAGGCTCAGAGAGCTTTGGACCTAATTACGCAGTCTTGCAAGGAACTAGGCCTCAAGATCTCGGCCGAGAAATCTCTTGCAATGATGTTCAAGGGACCAGATCCTATGAATAGATTACGTATTCAGGATATAGAACTTGAGTGGACAGGCTCCTACCTGTACTTGGGAATCTACATTGATAAAAAGCTGACCTTTCAGAAACAGGCCGAGTATGTCAGGTCACGTGCTCTACTCAGACTCAACGCCATGAGAGCCATGACGAGGCACCGTGCAGGGGCAAGCAAAGATGTACTTCGCTTGTACTATATACAAGCTATACGCTCGCTCATTGACTACAGTGCACCGGCTTTAGCTCATCTCTTCCCGCAGAGCAGGCAAAGGGTGGAGGTCGTACAAAACCAGGCGATAAGAACTATGCTTGGTGCCCCCATCTGGACCAACACAGTATGTCTCAGATCTGAGGCCCGGCTTCCTTCCTTGGCTGACAGAGTAAGATACATAAACGCCTGCAAAGTGGCCACGATTCTGCACCGGCAGCAAGGTACCCCACTAAGGAGACGGATATTAACAACCATGTCACAAGATCCCACACTCTTCACGGACTACTCCTGGATTCGTTCGTTTTGTGCTGCTGGGCGGAAGCTGCTGCCTGTACAGCTGCTCTGTGAGAAGAGTTGTGACCTTCCTGTTGCTGGGTACCATCCACCACCTCCCTGGCGCCCAGATCCAGCCGATGTTTTCATCATGCAGCTGCCCATCTCTAAGTGTCTCTGCAGTCGAGACACCCTCAGCAATCATGCTGAGACAAGCATGGCACTGGCAGAGGGAGGCACATGTGCAGTGTATTTCACAGATGGTTCTGTCGACCCTGATAGGAAGAGAGCAGCAGCTGGACTGTACCACAATGGTCACACACAAGGCTGGCGACTCCCTGACCACTGCACGATCCTTCAAGCTGAGCTGGTGGCGATTCAGCAGGCATTGTCACATGCCCTACGACATCGACTCCGACCTGTCATACATGTTGATTCCACCTCTGCAATCAATGCCCTCTCCCATCCTCAACCACAGGATAATGTTCACCTCATCACATCGATCCTGAGCATAATGACAGCCTTAGAAGTTCAGGGTAATAGATCGACATTGAACTGGATCCCCAGCCATGCTGGCATCCGGGGAAATGAGGCGGCAGATGATGCAGCCAAGGCAGCAACAGACTATCCACATGTTGGGATTACTGTCCCAATCAGCCTACGACAGACCAAACTGGTGGCTGCCAGAGCCACGAAACTTATGGGGGAGGTCTTAGGTGATACCCCATCTCAACAGTGGTACCGAGCAGCGACTCAGGGAGAACCCCCTCCATATGATAGAAGCTGGTCCAGAGCGCAGTGTACCGCCATCCATCGGCTTCGTTTGGGCTTTCCCACAGCCAAGATGATGGTAGACAAGGCTGAGGAGGAGATGTGCCAGTACTGTCAGCACGTTGTCCAGCGGCCCCTAACACACTATCTTCTAGAGTGCGAAGCTACTGAGACACTCCGCAGGCAACTAGGGGTGATATTCCCTCCCGAAGAGGACCCAGAGATGACTGCGGCCATGCTAGTGTACCATGGGGTCAACGAACCAGACAAGCTGTTACCTGTAATAATGACATATCCTCCTCCTCGCTAGTGTCCATAGTTACATATGGTGTCGCTTATGAGATGCACCAGTTGAACTGACCAGAGGGGCGCTTGAGCGGCATGCGTCGCATCATTGTGGAAACCTTTCTCCATCGGGAGCCAGAGACGGGTCATCGCAAGATTGGGACCCGTGCCAGGACTATGGTCTTGGCGAACATTATACATACATACATACACTTCTTCTCCATATTGTTTCATACTATGGAACAATGCTCTTCTCCAGACTGAGGGACTGACCACCTCAAAACTTTAAGGGTGATGGACTGATTACATCGTCTTCAAGTATCTTCTGCTTCTATCAACTTTTCTGTACTTGACTGAAGAAGCCTACTGTGTAGGCGAAACGTTTCATAATAAAGATACCTAACTGTTGCATATGTGTCTTACCTAACAACCTGTCGGTATTTTATACCATTTTAATGTTCAGATCCGTGTGTGACTTGAAAAAGCCCACTGTGTGGGTGAAACGTTGTCAATAAAGGATCACATTATACTGCATTTGTGTTTATATTTCCATTGTGTCGGTATTTTATATACCATTTATTTCCACAGTATTCAGAACTACTTAGAGCCGCCACTGCAACCTCTTGGTACTCTAAACCCAACAAACTTCCATAATAATCATACCTCCTTCAAAAACCATGCTTATTACAATGATTCTAAACTTCGTACACTGAAACGTACTGCTCGCAGACTAGGCCTAGCCTATAGAAAACATCGTACCCCTGGAATGCTGAGGCTCTTCCAAACTGCCCTTGTTGCTGCCAGAGAGCGCATGACAGAGCTGCGGCAAACCGACTGGGAAAAATTTGTCAACGGTCTTAATGCTCACACCCCACTTAGCCGGGCATGGAGGAACATAAATAGAATTAAGGGTAACCGAACTGGGCAGATCGCGCACCCTCATCCCTTGCATAGGGCGAATGAGTTAGTCAGTGCTTGGGCTGCTACATCTAGCTATGACAATCTTCCCAGTACCACACAGGCAAAATTAAATGACAAATATGATGCAAGGGAGAGACTTGTTTGCTTTATGCTCAGCAAGGCAGATGATTGCAACATTCCTTTCACTAATTATGAACTTGATGCAGCGCTAACTAAGGGCAACTCCACGTCGCCTGGTGAGGATGGTATTACTTACAACATACTCAGATTGCTGTGTCGAGTACCAGGTAATCCATTACTTGAATTATATAACATGAGCTATGTAACTGGGGAGCTCCCTCAATCTTGGACCAACAGCCTCATCATTCCAATTCCTAAGCCCAATCAACAAAATGCATTTCGCCCAATATCTCTTACTAGCTGCTTGTGTAAAACATTTGAGAGAATGATTCTTAATCGTCTCATGTACAGAATCAAACAATTTTTGTCTCCCCGGTTACATGGTTTCATGCATGGAAGGAGCGTGCATCATTGCATAGCCACCTTTCTCACCCTGCACACTGACAGCTCCTACACTACCTTCCTTGACCTTAAATCCGCTTTCGATGTAGCCAACCGACATGTAATAATTAGTGAACTTGCCAGAATGGATGTTGGAGGATGGCTTCTCCGCTGGATTAAAGGCTACCTGTCCAACAGAAAATCGTCTGTGTTGTTCCAGGGACATAGAAGTGTAACTAAAGACTTTGAATTAGGAACCCCACAGGGAGGTGTGCTCAGTCCCACACTGTTCAATATTCTAATTAATGCATTACTTAATGCTATGCCTAGTCAGCCCCATAATTATGTGATTAGTTTTGCTGATGATATAATGATTCACACCACCGGATTCTCCAACACCCAAAACATTCTTAATCATGTACTAGCCTCGTGTCAGGACCTGGGGTTGATAATCTCTACTGATAAAACAAAGATACTCAACAGGCGTCCTCCTCGACAGAGAGGCACAGTTCGTCAGATCCAATTGCATGATGGGTCTCTTCTAGAATATGTAAGCAGATACAGGTATCTAGGCTTTGAGGTTCCACTACTTGGACCTGTTGTAACAAGACTTTGTCGCCAATACAAAGAACGACTAAGAGCACTTAGAGTTGTGGCAGGGCTTCACCCCAGGTATGGTGCTAATGTTAAAATTGTGAAAATGATGTATCTTGCTTATATTAGATCATTGGTTGATTATGCTGCGCCACTACTTGCTCTTGTGTCTGACTGGAAGCTTGGAGGGCTGGAAAAACTGCAGAACGAAGCAATGAGGATCATCCTAGGATGATGCAAAAAGAACTTGATATTCCAAGCATCAGAGATCGTGTTACTGAAAGAAATATCCTAATTGGGGTTAATATGCTCAGGCAAGCTCATTCAAACCCCTGCACAGAAGCCCTCCAAACTTTCCTCAGCACTGGTGAACACTCCTCCAGATGGATCGAAAAGACTGGAACCGACCTCCGCATGAATCAGATACATGATCTATGTCAAGTAAGGCAACAGCGGCACTTCTCCGCTCCATGGAATATTACCCCATTCCAAACTACCATTCCTCCATTTCCCCCCAAACTACTTTTTAAATCACAACCAAAACTTCGCCTTGAAGCCAAACATGAGGCCTTAAGCTGTATTGATAACTTAGTCACACAGCACACACTCTCGCAAATTATTTACGTTGATGGTTCTGTTCACCAATCCACTGGTGCAGCAGGTAGTGCTGCTGTTGTCGTACAGAGTGATGGCTCTCTTAAAGAAATTGGAGCACGCATCAATAATTGGGCCTCTACCCTTCAGACAGAACTGTTTGCCATACTCCTTGCACTGAAATGCATCTATGTATCAAAGATTGACAGTTTAATTGTAACTGATTCTCTGTCATCCATAAATGCTCTCAACTCATTAAGCATAAATTGTGGCATGCTTGTGTCAGAAGCCAGACACAGGTATGGTAGGATTGTGGAGAGTGGAGTCAGAGTGCACATGCTGTGGATTCCATCTCACATTGGTCTTCAGATGCATGATAGAACTGATAAATTGGCTAAGCTGTATGCTTTCAAAGAGGGAGTAGATTACAATCTTGGCTTGTCAGGTAGTAGTTTGAGAACAATAATACGAAAAGAACTTCAACTGAATTTTATGGACTTAAGGCTCAGGGAGATTGACACCAGTGAGGCCATCTATCATCATTCTATCATGCAGGAGGAGCCACATGTCTATGGTGCATCCAACAAAATAAGCAGACTCTTGGATGTCACTACCGCCCGGCTCCGGCTGGGTTACAAGTACGTATCTTTGGCAGGTTAAATCACCACCACCAGATGTAGACCAAACGAAATGTAAACTTTGCCAGATGGATTATTGTCACACCCTGCGTCATTATGTACTGGAGTGCGATAAAATTAATGAATTTAAAAACAACTCACTCAGAAGTGTTCAAGAAATGGCTAAGTATTTTATCCACAGTGGTATATTACAGACCATTCTGGAGAAATACCCTGACTTTGCTAGCTGTAAATAAAGCATTACCACATATGTGCATGTGCATGTGTGTGTGTGTGTGTGTGTGTGTGTGTGTGTGTGTTTTTGTGTGTATGTGTATGAGTGTGTGTGTGTGTGTGTATGTGTGTGTGTGTGTGTGTGAGTATGAGTGTGTGTGTGTGTATGAGTGTGTGTGTATGTATGAGTGTGTGTGCGTGTGTGTGTATGAGTTTGTGTATGTGTGTGTGTGTGTGTGTGTATGTGTGTGTGTGTGTGTGTGTGTGTGTGTGTGTGTGTGTGTGTGTGTGTGTGTGATTATGTGTGTGTGTTTATGTGTGTGTGTGTATGAATTTGTGTGTGTGTGTGTGTGTGTGTGTGTGTGTGTGTGTGTGTGAGAGAGAGAGAGAGAGAGACTCAGCAATCAACATTTGCACCAATAACTCACTACAGTTGTGACCGGGTGTGGAAGTGTGAATTGCTCATTACTCTAAAATTTGTTCATGATTGCAGCCATGTATACACGTAAGTAACCATTCTTACAGTATTCATTACCTTTGTAACTTGTGAGTTCATTACCTTTGTAACTTGTGAGTTCATTACCTTGTACCTAGTTCAGCCATCAAAACTTTGGAGCCCGGTCCCTAGACCCATTGTGTACCTCTGTAATCTGTAAATACCTTTGTAACTTGTCATGATTGTGACTAGACCTACCCGGAGTTCATTACCTTTGTAAATTGTGAATTCATTACCTCTGTAACTTGCTCAGCTATCAAAACTTTGAGGCCCAGTCCCTGGACCCATTATGTACCTCTGTAATCTTTTGACTACCGCCCACTGGATGGGTATGGGGTGCATAATAAACATATTAAACTAAACATCATTTGAGGCATTAAGCAGTTCTGTGCAAACAAGTGACTGCAATGTACAGGCCAACCCCCCCCCCCCCCTTTTGCCTGTTCACTCTGTCACATCTGTATAGGTTGTAACCTGGGATCCATATTTCGTTGTCCAAGTGATCCTTTATGTGGGTCTCAGTGAAAGCCGCGAACATTGCCTTTGCCTCTGCAAGCAGTCCACGGATGAAAGGTATTTTGTTGTTCGTTGCTGGCTTTAGACCCTGTATATTTGCAAAGAAGAATGTCATCGGACTGGTGGTATTGTTGGTACTGGGGGGGGAATTTTTTTTCCGGCATTAGTATCTGTATCTGTTGGTTTGGAGTGGAGGCCATCGACTGTGGTTCCACTCCAGGAATGACTGGATTTGGTGTACAATTTCTGCCATTTCCTGCCATTTTTTTTCCTTCGTGGCACTAAAAAACCTCTCCCTCTTGAGTGGCTGTGGCTACCCAGGTTTTCCCATGGCCTGGATGTTTTGTATCTTTTTGTCCCCTTTAGATGGTGTGCCTGGCAATTTAAGTTACAGCACAGTCTTTCCTGTACTGAAGAGGTATACATTTCAGGGTGAAAAAGCTTACAGGAAGGGAGTTTGCATTTTCCTGTTGTCATATGGGCACGGCATTTTCTAGGGTGGTCATAGTTGCACGTCCCGTCTGTTTTTCCAGATTTCCCATGTCTGCAGATACCAAGTGCATAGTATGTGCACAGGCTTGGTTTCCGTTTGCCTTGGGTTTCTGTGACGGTATTCCCTGTTGGTGCATGTTTCCCTGTCTTATTCCTATCCTTCCTAGCACCAACAATGGAGCTCCCACCAGTTGTTTTTGGTAATATATCCTCACTATTGCTAATGGAGTGCTCTTGTTTGCTATTTACTGTGGTATTTCTAGTTTGCAATATTGGTTTTATCTTATCTTTGACTACACTTGTTTCCTCACTACGGCTCCTGTCCCCTATGAGGTCATTTATATGTATTCCTTCCTGCGTATAATTCTCGAGTACCTGGACAAAATCTCCAGCTTCACCATTACTGTCTCCCAGGACAGCACCTCCAGCTTCACCATTTCTGTCTCCCAGGACAGCACCTCCAGCTTCACCATTACTGTCTCCCAGGACAGCACTATCGGCCCCACAGTTACTGACTACCAGGACATCACCTCCAGCCTTACAGTTTCTGACTACATGGCCAGTATCAAGGGCAGTACCATTCAGCCCAGACTTTTTTTGTTCCCATCTGTTGTAGAAAGCTTCCTGTTTTTCTATGAAAGCAGCTTTGATGTTATCCTCTTTTAATACCCTTATGATTTTAGTCCACAGATTTATCTCATTTGGGCACACCCAAAAACACTTTTCTGTTTTAATACTGCTTGTAGCTAGTTCTTGGATATCTGCACAAGGGGCGTGACACCAATTTTCAGAAAAATGACAATTTATCCATGTGGAAGCCCGTTTGTTTGATTGACTGCAGACTACACAGAGCTTCATAATGATTTGATACGTATGGAATTGCCAATGAAGACCTTTACGGTGTAGCATTAAATGGCAATACGAGGTTATTCGTCAAATTCAGACAAGGCTGCACCTATGAGAATATGGTTGCTAAATACCAGGATGTGATAAAGACCATTAACCCTGGTGTTACCGTCCGCCTTCGAGATGTCTCCCGTGTTTACACACGGGTGAAGGTGCGCAACGTACCCTTTGATGCAGACGAAAGCGATTTAAGGAACGTTTTTGACCGTTACGGCACCGTGCATCTGGCGGCGTTGGGACACTGGCGTGACGGCCCCCTTGTTGGCATGCCGGAAGGGTCATTTTCTTTGAAAATGTTCCTTAAGCACCCGATACCGTCGTATGTGGTAATGGAGGACTTCAGAACGCAAGTGTATGTGATATATTCAGGCCAAAGGTGCACGTGTAGACTCTGTGGGGTGTATGACCACATTGCAGCACAATGTCCGACGAGGCATGGAATACCAGAGGTCGCAACGAGGACGGAGTTGACAGCAGTACCGCAGTCATACGTTGGGGCTACACAGCGTGGGAAACTGTGGAGTGAGGAGGTAGAGGGGGAGACAGAGGAGTCACCTGCCTGCGTAACTCTACCGGGTGTGGAGGACGTAGGCGTGGTGTCGGCGACGCTGGAGGATGCATACGCACCTGCCCAGGATGACATGGAGGCATCCATTCGAGAGGCTTTAAACGTTTTGTTGGAAGCTTCAACAGCTGATGGACTCCAGGGTGGGCTGGATGATGTCCATGTACAAGAGGGAGAGGGAGGTGTCACAAAACCAACTGTAGAACACCAGGTTGTGACTGTGGAGGTACACAGGGATAATAGATCCGAAGTTGACATGATCATCGATCGTGGCTGTCGCAAAAGGGCTGCGGTGACGACAGATAGTGACGACGTTCTAACTCCCGGACGAAGATCGGGGAAAAAGACATGGCACGATGAGACCCGTAGAGGAGCAGGCGGATCCAAAAATGTTCAGCAAGATAGAGAGGAAGGCATAGGAGGTCGTGGGGGAAGAAGTGGAGAGAATCGCAAAGGTGTTAAGAGTGTTAGGATATCTAAGGGTAAACCATCAATGAAACCTTCAGGTGTATTACTCTAAATGTTAATGGTTTGAAATCAGACAACAAGCATAACTGTCTGGTGGCGTTTTTGAGGAAACATGTTCCTGACGTTTTTACAGGAACACAATCACAAATCTCCCGGGGAATTGATAATTCCTGAATATGTAGTGTACATGGGCTGTTCTAGCAGATTGAAAGGAGGTGTGGCAGTGTTAATAAAAGAGGCCAGCCCATTTTCTTTACACACCTGTGAGGTTGGGGAGTAGGGGAGGGTTGTTCGGGTGGTTGGGGCATGGGGTGGGGTGAAGGTGGGATTCATCGGCGTCTATGGACCAGTGGAAAGTGATATGCGAATAAAAAATGTTTTTTTTTTAGGGATGTTTTGGTGTATCATTTAAGGTCGCTGCCAGCCGTCACGATCATTGGGGGAGATTGGAATTGTCTTGATCGCCGCAAGGATGTTGAACCTAGGGGAAGGGTTTTTTTTCGGGTTTTATAGGGGACTTACTGCGGGGTGTGAATGTCTTTGATGTGGGGGGGATGAGGTAGGGAGGAGTGTGCATACGTTTATTAGGAGGGAGTATGCAGCACGATTGGACCGCATATATGTTTCTAGGGGAATCATGGTTCGAACTGTTTGTGCTCTAAATGTGAGTTTCTCTGACCATAGAGGAGTCATGGTGGACGTGGATTGGGAGGGATTACCGAGGCGGTACAGGGGTTTCTGGAAAATGAATGTTGGGTTAATGCGTAAAAGGAGCGTGAGGGAATCTTTTGCGAGTGTATGGAAGGAATGGTGGGATAACCGTAGGGTAGGGAGTGATATTATTGAGTGGTGGGACACGATTGGCAAGAGGAAGGTGAGAGACTTCTATCAGAGGAGTGGGGTAGAGGAACGAAAAATGCAACTTGGGACTTTGTCTTATCTGGAAAACCAACTGCAGGACTGTTATGTGAATGGTACGGGGGTGTACCTGGTGGCGGAAATTGAAAACTTAAAGTGCATGATAGGGGATATCCATAATCGTAATTTTGATGCGGCGCGGATAGCGAGTGGCATACAGAAGGTATTATGGGGAGATCGCCCTTCGGCGGTTGTCCTGCGGGAGCAGGGCAAACGTCGAAGGGCGACAGAATTAATGGGATTGGAAGTGCACGAGCAAATGGGGGCGTATAGCAGGGGACAGTACATTACGACAACTGAGGGAATGAGTTGCTATGTGGATAAATGGTACGAATCGCAATATGAGAATGTGGGGATCTCTAAGGAGGTGCTAGAAAAAATGGGTGAATGGATATGTTGTGATTTAGAGAATAAGGATCGAATGAATTTGAATGGAAACATAAGTGAGGAGGAGGTTAGGCTAGCGGTAGAGAGTGAGTGCTGGGAAATCACCGGGGATCGATGGTATCCCTTGTGATTTCTATAAGGAAAACTGGGAATGCCTACGCGACTTTCTAGTGGTATTATTTAACGAAATGAAAACAAGCGGATGACTCGGGGAACAACAAAGAACAGGCGTTGTGGTTATGATTCCAAAAAAGGCTACGGGGAACTGTGTCCAAAATTATAGGTCGATAACATTAATGTGTGGTGATTATAAAATATTTGCGAAAATGTTAGGTAATAGAATTAAAAGGGTATTAGAGAAGGTTTTGGATGAAGGGCAATATGGGGTACCCGGAAGATCAATGTGTGTGGGGCAAGGTATTATACGCAGGTTCATTGACGAAAGCTAGTTTTTAGTTTAATATGTTTATTATGCACCCCATACCCATCCTGTGGGCGGTAGTCAAAAGATTACAGAGGTACATAATTGGTCCAGGGACTGGACTCCAAAGTTTTGATAGCTGAGCAAGTTACAGAGGTAATGAACTCACAATTTACAAAGGTAATGAACTCACAATTTACAAAGGTAATGAACTCACAATTTACAAAGGTAATGAACTCCAGGTAAGTCTGGTCACAATCATGACTTGACGAAAGCGGGAAGGGTAATGCAGGGGGAATACTGGCTTTGGACTGGCATGCGGCATACGATTGTGTGGAGCGTGAGGCTTTATGGAAGTTCATGCAGTGGAAAGGATTCGTGAAGGAAATAGTAAGTTGGACGATGGCTTTGTATGAGCAGGCTATGTTCAGGGTACAGATAAATGGCAGGTTAGGAAATTTAATTGGAATGAAACGTGGTTTGAGGCAGGGGTGTCCTGTATCGCAGATTCTTTTTGTGTTACTTCAGGACCCTTTTTTCAGAGCTGTACGGGAGGGTGTGAATGAGGGTGAAATGCGAGGAAGGGTGGGGATAAAAGCGGGAATCGTAGGCTATGTGGATGACACCACGATTTTATATAGGGGATCACGGAATTTACGAAAAGTAGGTGAATTGGTAAAACTTTTTGGGAGAGCAACGGGGATGATGGTCAATAAGGATAAGTCTATGCTTATGCACGTGGGAGATAGCATTAGTGGGGACATAGGTCAGGAGGAGGGTTGGCCTTTAGTAAATCACATCAAGGTATGTGGAATTGTTCATATGAGAAACATTCAGGAAGCGAGGAAGGTTAATTCGAGTGAGGTTGTGGATAGGGTGTTAGGTCGATTGGCGGGGTTGCGTGCAGGAGGCTTAACTTTGCATCAGCGTGTAACTGTAGCGAATGTGCTTTTGTTTGGTAAGTTGTGGTATGTGGTAAGTATGTATCCGTTAGTTGCGTGTGATGAGAAACGTTTATTGAAGCATGTATTTAGATATATATTGGGTTCAGGTTGTGATTGGTTAGCGAGAGATGTTGTGTATTTACCGACTAGTTGGGGTGGACTGGGGTTAATGAATCTGCACATGAGAATATTAGGTATGTACGTTAAACATAGTTATTTGCGTGAGGGTCGGAGGGTTGGTACAGGTTTGAATTGGATTCGAGGGGATTTGGTACGATGGATGAATGGTGGGGATGTTACGAGATGCGAGAACATGCTGAGGGTTTTAATTTATGCAAGGGATCCAAGTCGAATCAGGATTAGAAAACTGGCAAGGGTGGGAGAGAGGGAGGGGGTGGCTAGCGTAGAGGGTATATATCCAATGTATGCATGGCGTGATATTTGGGGTCGCTTGAAGGAGTTACGATTGAGGGCCGGGGTACGGTAGGTCATGTATAAATTCCTTCACAATATATTGCCTTCCGGGGAGGTGTTAGCGAATAGACGTGTGCAAGTGGGTAAGGAGCGTTGTGTGTGTGGGGATATTGACACGGCTTTCCACGCAGTGTATTTTTGTGAGAGATTGGAAGCGGTAAGAGTGTGGTTTAGCAGAGTTATACAGATGGTGGGAGGTGAGGGAATTAGTGTCTTAAGAGCGTTAAGTCTAGATGTGGGGGGGGGGGGGGTAGGGTTGCCGGTACGAAGGGCGATTGGATATCTAGTCACTGACTTTGTATATATTTCATGGGCCTGCAGACACGTATCAGCAAGAGAGAGGATCAGGGCGCTGGCAGCGATTTTTTATGGTACACAGCAGAGGAATAGAGAGATTGCTGGGGGTAGATGGCTTTCGACTTTTTCGGTGGGATATTGTAATTTCCATGTTCGTGATTTATGGGCATTAGTACCATAGAGGGTAGACGTGGCTGGCCTTTTCGTGTGTGAGCGAGAGTGACGGTTGGATTCGAAATGGTGAGGAATAATGATGAAACATTGGGAAGGGGCGGTCATGTAAGGTCTAGAAGGTATAAAAGAGAACGAACCGGGGCTTTGAAAAAAAAATTATGTTATATTGTTTGCCAAGTGAATAGATCGAATAAAATGTACGTTAACCTTTTATAACTTAGAAAAAGATTTTCTGACCTGCATCATAAAGTAACCACTGAATCCATTGATATTGTGTGTCTACAAGAGTGCAGAGTCCCTGAAAAATCCCAACCCCCTAAATTGCCATCGTTTGTTGCATATAACCTCAAATCTACTAATTCTTGTGTTCTATATATTAAAAAATCACTTCCCCATCAACTTCTTGCACATAAGAAAACAGAGGGGCTACAGTATCACGGTGTTAGGATTTATATAGGGAACTCTGCTCTCAACATATTTAACTTGTACGCTCCTGCTGATAAGTTTAATTACTTGGAGCTCCCAACTTGTGCTCATTCTGAGCCTACTCTTATTATTGGCGATTATAATGCAAGACACAAAAGCATTGGAAACTCTCAGTTTGATAATCGTAATGGCAATCAACTGTTGTCACTCTTAAACAGTCATGATAATGTGCAAATTGTAGGTGACCTTGAACCCACACATATCTATGGAGGTGTCCTTGATCTGTGCCTGGGCTTCAACATTACTTCTGCCAGCTGTGAGTCTTCCATTGTAACAGATATAGCGTCTGATCATTTCCCAAGGCTAACCTCTCTAGATATTGGTAATACTATTCTCCCTGGTGGGATATTCAAACGGAAACGTCTTAATGTTTCCCCCGATCAACATGATGACTTTGTTGAACATGTGACTGACTGGTATAATTCCTATGAGTGTACCTCTGTCGAGACTTTTAACAATGACCTTGTGAGCAGTATTCAGAACTTCTTAGAGCCGCCTCTGAAACCTCCTACTACTCTAAATCCAAATGACTTCCATAATAATCATAAGTCTTATAAAAATCATACCTATTACAATGATTCTAAACTTCGAACATTGAAACGTACTGCTCGCAGACTAGGCCTAGCCTATAGAAACCATCGTACCCCTGAAATGCTGAGCCTCTTCCAAACTGCCCTTGCTGCTGCCAGAGAGCGTATGACAGCTGCGGCAAACAGACTGGGAACAATTTGTCAATGGTCTCAATGCTCACACCCCACTTAGCCGGGCATGGAGGGACATAAATAGAATTAAGGGTAACCGAACTGGGCAGATCGCGCACCCTCATCCCTTGCATAGGGCGAATGAGTTAGTCAGTGCTTGGGCTGCTACATCTATCTATGACAGTCTTCCCAGTACCACACAGGCGAAATTAATGGACAAATATGATGCAAGGGAGAGACTTGTTTGCTTTATGCTCAGCAAGGCAGATGACTGCAACATTCCTTTCACTAATTATGAACTTGATGCAGCACTAACTAAGGGCAACTCCACGTCGCCTGGTGAGGATGGTATTACTTACAACATACTCAGATTGCTGTGTCGAGTACCAGGTAATCCTTTACTTGAATTATATAACATGAGTTATGTGTGTGGCCCGGTGGCCTGGTGGCTAAAGCTCCCGCTTCACACACGGAGGGCCCGGGTTCGATTCCCGGCGGGTGGAAACATTTCGACACATTTCCTTACACCTGTTGTCCTGTTCACCTAGCAGCAAATAGGTACCTGGGTGTTAGTCGACTGGTGTGGGTCACATCCTGGGGAACAAGATTATGGACCCCAATGGAAATAAGTTAGACAGTCCTCGATGACGCACTGACTTTCTTGGGTTATCCTGGGTGGCTAACCCTCCGGGGTTAAAAATCCGAACGAAATCTTATCTTATCTTATCTTATCTGTCACTGGGGAGCTCCCTAAATCATGGACCAATAGCCTCATTATTCCCATTCCGAAGCCCAATCAACAAAACTCATTTCGCCCATTATCACTTACTAGCTGATTGTGTAAAACATTCGAAAGGATGATTCTTAATCGTCTTATGCACAGAATTAAGGAATTCTTGTCACCCCGGTTGCATGGCTTCATGCATGGAAGGAGTGTGCATCATTGCATTACCACCTTTCTCACCCTGCACACTGACAGCTCATACACTACGTTCCTTGACCTTAAATCCGCTTTTGATGTAGCCAACCGACATGTAATCATTAGTGAACTTGCCAGAATGGATGTTGGAGGATGGCTTCTCCGCTGGATTAAAGGTTACCTGTCCAACAGAAAGTCGTCTGTGTTGTTCCAGGGACATAGAAGTGTAACTAAAGATTTTGAATTAGGAACCCCACAGGGAGGTGTGCTTAGTCCCACCCTTTTCAACATTTTGATTAATGCCTTACTTAATGCCATGCCTAGCCAGCCCCATCATTATATGGTTAGTTTTGCTGATGACATAATGATTCACACTACCGGATTCTCCAACACCCAAAACATTCTTAATCATGTACTAGCCTCGTGTCAGGACCTGGGGTTGATAATCTTTACTGATAAAACAAAGATACTCAATAGGCGTCCTCCTCGACAGAGAGGCACAGTTCGTCAGATCCAATTGCATGATGGGTCTCTTCTAGAATATGTAAGCAGATACAGGTATCTAGGCTTTGAGGTTCCACTACTTGGACCTGTTGTAACAAGACTTTGTCGCCAATACAAAGAAAGACTAAGAGCACTTGAGTTGTGGCAGGGCTTCACCCCAGGTATGGTGCTAATGTTAAAATTGTGAAAATGATGTATCTTGCTTATATTAGATCATTGGTTGATTATGCTGTGCCACTACTTGCTCTTGTGTCTGACTGGAAGCTTGGAGGGCTGGAAAAACTGCAGAACGAAGCAATGAGGATCATTTTAGGATGCCCTCGTACTGCCAAAATTTTAAATATGCGGAAAGAACTTAATATTCCAAGCATCAGAGATCGTGTTACTGAAAGAAATATCCTTATTGGGGTCAATATGCTTAGGCTAGCCCATTCAAACCCCTGCACAGAAGCCCTCCAAACTTTTCTCAGCACTGGTGAACATCCTTCCAGATGGATCGAAAAATCTGGAACCGACCTCCGCATGAACCAGCTACATGATCTATATCAAGTTAGACAACAGAGACATTTCCCTGCTCCATGGGATATTACCCCATTCCAAACTACCATTCCTCCATTTCCCCCCAAAACTCTTCTTAAATCACAACCAAAGCTTCGTCTTGAAGCCAAACATGATGCCTTAAGCTGTATTGATAACTTAGTCACACAGAACACTCTTTCACAAATTATTTACGTCGATGGTTCTGTTCACCAGTCCACTGGTGCAGCTGGTAGTGCTGCTGTTGTCACACAGAGTGATGGCTCTCATAAAGAAATTGGAGCACGCATCAATAACTGGGCCTCTACCCTTCAAACAGAACTGTTTGCCATACTCCTTGCACTCAAATGTGTCCATGTATCTAAGGTTGACACTTTAATTGTAACTGATTCTCTGTCATCCATAAATGCTCTCAACTCATTAAGTATAAATTGTGGCATGCTTGTGTCAGAAGCCAGACATAGATATGGTAAGATTGTGGACAGTGGAGTCAGAGTGCACATGCTGTGGATTCCATCTCACATTGGTCTTCAGATGCATGATAGAACTGATAAATTGGCTAAGCTGTATGCTTTCAAAGAGGGGGTAGATTACAATCTTGGGTTGTAAGTTAGCAGTTTGAGAACAATAATACGAAAAGAACTTCAAATGAACTTTATTGACTTAAGACTTAGGGAGATTGACACAAGTCAGTCCATCTATCATCATTCCATCATGCAGGAGGAGCCACATGTCTATGGTGCATCCAACAAGATAAGCAGACTCTTGGATGTCACTACTGCCCGGCTCCGGCTGGGTTACAAGTATCTTTGGCAGATTAAATCACCACCACCAGATGTAGACCAAACGAAATGTAAACTTTGCCAGATGGACTATTGTCACACCTTGCGTCATTATGTACTGGAGTGTGATCAAATTAATGAATTTAGAAACAACTCACTCAGAAATGTTCAAGAAATGGCAAAGCATTTTATCCACAGTGTATATTGCAGACCATTCTGGAGAAATACCCTGACTTTGTTAGTTGTAAATAAAGCATTACCACATGTGTGCATGTGCATGTGTGTGTGTGTGTGTGTGTGTGTGTGTGTGTGTGTGTGTGTGTGTGTGTGTGTGTGTGTGTGTGTGTGTGTGTGTGTGTGTGCGTGTGTGTGGGGGTGTGTGTGAGGGTGTGTGTGTGGGTGTGTGTGTGTGTGTGTGTGTGTGTGTGTGTGTGTGTGTGTGCGTGTGTGTGTGTGGGTGTGTGGGTGTGTGGGTGTGTGTGTGTGGGTGTGTGTGAGGGTGTGTGTGTGAGGGTGTGTGTGAGGGTGTGTGTGTGTGTGGGTGTTGGTGTGTGTGTGCGTGGGTGTGTGTGTGTGGGTGTGTGTGTGTGGGTGTGCGTCCTTGTGTGTATGCATATATTTGTACGCTCGTGTGCACATGTCCGTGGGTGCGCCCTCGTGTGTGTATGTGTGTGCGCGCGTGCTAGTGTGGGTGTATGATCCACTTAATGTTTGTATTTATAACTCATTACCTAGGGATTGGCAGAGAGCATGCATAGTTCCTTTGTATAAAGGCAAAGGGGATAAAAGAGAGTCCAAAAATTATAGGGGGATAAGTCTCTTGAGTATACCTGGTAAAGTGTATGGTAGAGTTATTATTGAAAGAATTAAGAGTAAGACGGAGAATAGGATAGCAGATGAACAAGGAGGCTTTATGAAAGGTAGGGGGTGTGTGGACCAGGTGTTTACAGTGAAACATATAAGTGAACAGTATTTAGATAAGGCTAAAGAGGTCTTTGTGGCATTTATGGATTTGGAAAAGGCGTATGACAGGGTGGATAGGGGGGCAATGTGGCAGATGTTGCAAGTGTATGGTGTAGGAGGTAGGTTACTGAAAGCAGTGAAGAGTTTTTACGAGGATAGTGAGGCTCAAGTTAGAGTATGTAGGAAAGAGGGAAATTATTTCCCAGTAAAAGTAGGCCTTAGACAAGGATGTGTGATGTCACCGTGGTTGTTTAATATATTTATAGATGGGGTTGTAAGAGAAGTAAATGCGAGGGTCTTGGCAAGAGGCGTGGAGTTAAAAGATAAAGAATCACACACAAAGTGGGAGTTGTCACAGTTGCTCTTTGCTGATGACACTGTGCTCTTGGGAGATTCTGAAGAGAAGTTGCAGAGATTGGTGGATGAATTTGGTAGGGTGTGCAAAAGAAGAAAATTAAAGGTGAATACAGGAAAGAGTAAGGTTATGAGGATAACAAAAAGATTAGGTGATGAAAGATTGAATATCAGATTGGAGGGAGAGAGTATGGAGGAGGTGAATGTATTCAGATATTTGGGAGTGGACGTGTCAGCGGATGGGTCTATGAAAGATGAGGTGAATCATAGAATTGATGAGGGGAAAAGGGCAAGTGATGCACTTAGGAGTCTGTGGAGACAAAGAACTTTGTCCTTGGAGGCAAAGAGGGGAATGTATGAAAGTCTAGTTTTACCAATGCTCTTATATGGGTGTGAAGCATGGGTGATGAATGTTGCAGCGAGGAGAAGGCTGGAGGCAGTGGAGATGTCATGTCTGAGGGCAATGTGTGGTGTGAATATAATGCAGAGAATTCGTAGTTTGGAAGTTAGGAGGAGGTGTGGGATTACCAAAACTGTTGTCCAGAGGGCTGAGGAAGGGTTGTTGAGGTGGTTCGGACATGTAGAGAGAATGGAGCAAAACAGAATGACTTCAAGAGTGTATCAGTCTGTAGTGGAAGGAAGGCGGGGTAGGGGTCGGCCTAGGAAAGGTTGGAGAAAGGGGGTAAAGGAGGTTTTGTGTGCGAGGGGCTTGGACTTCCAGCAGGCATGCGTGAGCGTGTTTGATAGGAGTGAATGGAGACAAATGGTTTTTAATACTTGACGTGCTGTTGGAGTGTGAGCAAAGTAACATATATGAAGGGGTTCAGGGAAACCGGCAGGCCGGACTTGAGTCCTGAAGATGGGAAGTACAGTGCCTGCACTCTGAAGGAGGGGTGTTAATGTTGCAGTTTAAAAACTGTAGTGTAAAGCACCCTTCTGGCAAGACAGTGATGGAGTGAATGATGGTGAAAGTTTTTCTTTTTCGGGCCACTCTGCCTTGGTGGGAATCGGCCAGTGTGATAAAAAAAAAAATCATTACAATTGTGACCAGGTGTGGACGTATCAGTGGTTCATTACTTTGTAATTTGCTCATGACTGTAACCATGTATAGGAGTGAAGCTGATTCATTACCTCTGTAACTTGCCATGATTGTGACCAGATCTACCTGGAGTTCATTACCTTTGTAACTAGTTCAGCTATCATAACTTTGGGGTCCAGTCACTGGACCCATTATGTACCTTTGTAATCTTTTGACTACCGCCCACAGGATGGGTATGGGGTGCATAATAAAGATATTAAACTAAAGTGTGTGTGTGTGTGTGTGTGTGTGTGTGTGTGTGTGTGTGTGTGTGTGTGTGTGTGTGTGTGTGTGTGTGTGTGTGTGTGTGTGTGTGTGTGTGTGTGTATGTATGTGACTCAACAATCAATATTTGCACCAATAACTCATTACAGTTGTGACCGGGTGTGGAAGTGTGAATTGCTCATTACTCAATAATTTGTTCATGATTGTAGCCATGTATAAACGTAAGTAACCATTCTACAGAATTCATTACCTTTGTAACTTGTGAGCTAATTACCTTTGTACCTAGTTCAGCTATCAAAACTTTGGGGGCCCAGTCCCTGGACCCATTACGTACCTCTGCAATCTGTAAATACCTTTGTAACTTGTCATGATTGTGACCAGACCTACCTGGAGTTCATTACCTTTGTAAATTGTGAGTTCATTACCTTTGTAAATTGTGAGTTCATTACCTTTGTAAATTGTGAGTTCATTACCTTTGTAAATTGTGAGTTCATTACCTCTGTAACTTGCTCAGCTATCAAAACTTTGGAGTCCAGTCCCTGGACCAATTATGTACCTCTGTAATCTTTTGACTACCGCCCACAGGATGGGTATGGGGTGCATAATAAACATATTAAACTAACTAAAAACCTTTTATAATACACATCATTTATGTAGCAGAATCGATACATGCTATAGTAATATTGTCGTCAGTATGATTAGATTTTGAAACTATAGAGGTTTGAGCAATCCCTGGCATACGTCGGCGACCCTCGTCGCTATTAGTTATACACTGATGTACCTTAGGGTCTACATTTAAGATAACTGTATTGTTATTGTGATACTGATAATGGATAAATGTCGAACACCGACGCATGAGATAATCTCAAGCAATGGCCTGTCGTGTATTGCTAATAGGTGAACGTGACGGTCATATGTGTATATATCCTGTTAATGCTTGGCTTAGCTCAAGCATATTCAAAAAAGTATGTACTTGATGTATGGTTCTTTAAAAGGTATCAGCCTTCATATGGTTTATGTAATCTGGGATATATGTATATGAACCTACTATCACAATCTTTAATTATTACGTGTTTTGTATTTTTTCTACGTTAATGTTACTCAATGCCAGATTTAGGCTTGTTATATAACTTCTCATGATGTATTTTTGTGCTTCAAATAGGGAAATAAGGGTTTAATGTACTGTAACTAGATCGTTTTGATACCTTACGATAGGATTTTGTTATTTGTATGGATTGTACTTGTATACATAATGTTAAATCTTTTACTTGTGGATGTGTCTTGCCCAGTGTTTAGGTGGGGGGTTTCATTGTGAAATGCCTTAATGTAATGTTTATTATAGGCTTTGTTTTGCCTAACATTTTAGGTCAATGTTCTGTATTTTTTAAATTTGTAGGTTGTGTGACATTTACAGTGCAACTTGTGCAAGGGGTCTTATTTAACAGAGCAGTGGGGGGTTGGTGTGAGCGCTGACATAAATTGTAAGCTTTGTTTGTGTTAATGGTTTTGTTCCGTGCTGGAGCTCTCGTTATTTTATTCTGTTAGGCGGTTCCAGCACTTTGCGGGACGTATTATGGTGGTGTCTTGGCAATTTTATTGAAGGCTTAGGTTTGCCTTTTGTTTCATTATTGTAATGTATAATGTTTTTATTCCTATGTTTATCATATCTTCTGTGTGCATTGTGCAAGGGAGTTTTATTGTACAGTGTAACAGGAGTGTATTGTAGGTTTAGATTCTGTTAGTGTATTTTCTGAGCAGGTATTATCATGCTCTTTTCATTGTTAGGTGATAGTTTACCCTATAATACGATATGATTGTAACACTTAGGGTCTGATGGGGGTTGAGACTAGATCATTGTATTCGCAAGTGGCTAATTATTGTTCTTTTATGTATTTATATCTTGTTTACCTGGAATTTACCCGGAGAGAGATCCGGGGGTCAACGCCCCCGCGGCCCGGTCTGTGACCAGGCCTCCTGGTGGATCAGAGCCTGATCAACTAGGCTGTTACTGCTGGCTGCACGCAAACCAACGTACGAGCCACAGCCCGGCTGATCAGGAACTGACTTTAGGTGCTTGTCCAGTGCCAGCTTGAAGACTGCCAGGGGTCTGTTGGTAATCCCCCTTATGTACGCTGGGAGGCAGTTGAACAGTCTCGGGCCCCTGACACTTATTGTATGGTCTCTTAACGTGCTAGTGACACCCCTGCTTTTCATTGGGGGGATGTTGCATCGTCTGCCAAGTCTTTTGCTTTCGCAGTGAGTGATTTTCGTGTGCAAGTTCGGTATTAGTCCCTCTAGGATTTTCCAGGTGTATATAATCATGTATCTCTCCCGCCTGCGTTCCAGGGAATACAGGTTCAGGAACCTCAAGCGCTCCCAGTACTTGAGGTGTTTTATCTCCGTTATGCGCGCCGTGAAGGTTCTCTGTACATTTTCTAGGTCAGCAATTTCACCTGCCTTGAAAGGTGCTGTTAGTGTGCAGCAATATTCCAGCCTAGATAGAACAAGTGACCTGAAGAGTGTCATCATGGGCTTGGCATCCCTCGTTTTGAAGGTTCTCATTATCCATCCTGTCATTTTTCTAGCAGATGCGATCGATACAATATTATGGTCCTTGAAGGTGAGATCCTCCGACATGATCACTCCCAGGTCTTTGACGTTGGTGTTTCGCTCTATTTTGTGGCCAGAATTTGTTTTGTACTCTGATGAAGATTTAATTTCCTCATGTTTACCATATCTGAGTAATTGAAATTTCTCATCGTTGAACTTCATATTGTTTTCTGCAGCCCACTGAAAGATTTGGTTGATGTCCGCCTGGAGCCTTGCAGTGTCTGCAATGGAAGACACTGTCATGCAGATTCGGGTGTCATCTGCAAAGGAAGACACGGTGCTGTGGCTGACATCCTTGTCTATGTCAGATATGAGGATGAGGAACAAGATGGGAGCGAGTACTGTGCCTTGTGGAACAGAGCTTTTCACCGTGCCTGCCTCGGACTTTACTCTGTTGACTACTACTCTCTGTGTTCTGTTAGTGAGGAAATTATGGATCCATCGACCGACTTTTCCTGTTATTCCTTTAGCACGCATTTTGTGCACTATTACGCCATGGTCACACTTGTCGAAGGCTTTTGCAAAGTCTGTATATATTACATCTGCATTCTTTTTGTCTTCTAGTGCATCTAGGACCTTGTCGTAGTGATCCAATAGTTGAGACAGACAGGAGCGACCTGTTCTAAACCCATGTTGCCCTGGGTTGTGTAACTGATGGGTTTCTAGATGGGTGGTGATCTTGCTTCTTAGGACTCTTTCAAAGATTTTTATGATATGGGATGTTAGTGCTATCGGTCTGTAGTTCTTTGCTGTTGCTTTACTGCCCCCTTTGTGGAGTGGGGCTATGTCTGTTGTTTTTAGTAACTGTGGGACGACCCCCGTGTCCATGCTCCCTCTCCATAGGATGGTAAAGGGTCGTGATAGGGGCTTCTTGATGAACACGGAGTTCCATGAGTCTGGCCCTGGGGCAGAGTGCATGGGCATGTCATTTATCGCCTGTTCGAAGTCATTTGGCGTCAGGATAACATCAGATAAGCTTGTGTTAACCAAATTCTGTGGCTCTCTCATAAAAAATTCATTTTGATCTTCGACTCTCAGTCTGGTTAGTGGCTTGCTAAAAACTGAGTCATATTGGGACTTGAGTAGCTCACTCATTTCCTTGCTGTCATCTGTGTAGGACCCATCTTGTTTAAGTAAGGGCCCAATACTGGACGTTGTTCTCGACTTTAAACCATACCCCCGACCGGGATTGAACCCGCGGTCATAGAGTCTCAAAACTCCAGCCCGTCGCGACGGGCTGGAGTTTTGAGACTCTATGACCGCGGGTTCAATCCCGGCCGGGGGTATGGTTTATTTGCAATCGTGTCATTACGATTTCTTAAGTCATGTTCTCGACTTTGATTTGGCATAGGAGAAGAAATACTTTGGGTTTCTTTCGATTTCATTTATGGCTTTTAGTTCTTCCCGCGATTCCTGACTCCTATAAGATTCCTTTAGCTTAAGTTCGATGTTTGCTATTTCTCTGACCAGTGTCTCCCTACGCATTTCAGATTGATTGACCTCTTTTAGCCGCTCCGTTATTCTTTTCCGTCGCCTGTAAAGAGAGCGCCTGTCTCTTTCTATTTTACATCTACTCCTCCATTTTCTTAGAGGAATAAGTCTTGTGCATACATCGAGTGCCACCAAGTTAATTTGTTCTAGGCATAAGTTGGGGTCTGTGTTGCTTAGTATATCTTTCCAGCTTATATCGGTTAGGACTTGGTTTACTTGGTCCCACTTTATGTTTTTGTTATTGAAGTTGAATTTGGTGAATGCTCCCTCGTGACTAATCTCATTTTGTCGGTCTGGGGCTCCACGCATACATGTCTGAACCTCAATTATGTTGTGATCTGAGTATATTGTTTTTGATATGGTGACATTTCTTATCAGATCATCATTGTTAGTGAAGATGAGGTCTAGTGTATTCTCCATTCTAGTAGGCTCTATTATTTCCTGGTTTAAATTGAATTTTGTGCAGAGATTTAAAAGCTCGTGTGAGTGTGAGTTTTCATCAGAGCTGCCTCCTGGTGTTATTACTGCAACAATATTATTTGCTATATTCCTCCATTTTAGGTGCCTTAAGTTGAAATCCCCCAGGAGCAAGATGTTGGATGCAGGAGCTGGAAGATTTTCCAGACAGTGGTCAATTTTTAACAGCTGTTCCTGGAATTGCTGGGATGTTGCATCCGGAGGCTTGTAGACTACCACAATGACTAGGTTTTGGTTCTCGACCTTTACTGCTAAAACTTCCACTACATCATTTGAGGCATTAAGCAGTTCTGTGTAAACAAGTGACTCTGCAATGTACAGGCCAACCCCCCCCCCTTTTTTTGCCTGTTCACTCTTTCATATCTGTATAGGTTGTAACCTGGGATCCATATTTCGTTGTCTAAGTGATCCTTTATGTGGGTCTCAGTGAAAGCCGCGAACATTGCCTTTGCCTCTGCAAGCAGTCCACGGATGAAAGGTATTTTGTTGTTTGTTGCTGGCTTTAGACCCTGTATATTTGCAAAGAAGAATGTCATCGGACTGGTGGTATTGTTGGTACTGGGGGATGATTTTTTTTCCGGCATTAGTATCTGTATCTGTTGGTTAGGAGTGGAGGCCATCGACTGTGGTTCCACTCCAGAAATGACTGGATTTGGTGTACAATTTCTGCCATTTCCTGCCAGTTTTTTTTCTTTCCTGGCACTAAAAAACCTCTCCCTCTTGAGTGGCTGTGGCTACCCAGGTTTTCCCATGGCCTGGATGTTTTGTATCTTTTTGTCCCCTTTAGATGGTGTGCCTGGCAATTTAAGTTATAGCACAGTCTTTCCTGTACTGAAGAGGTACACATTTCAGGGTGAAAAAGCTTACAGGAAGGGAGTTTGCATTTTCCTGTTGTCATATGGGCACGGCATTTTCTAGGGTGGTCATAGTTGCACGTCCCATCTGTTTTTCCAGATTTCCCATGTCTGCAGATACCAAGTGCATAGTATGTGCACAGGCTTGGTTTCCGTTTGCCTTGGGTTTCTGTGACTGTATTCCCTGTTGGTGCATGTTTACCTGTCTTATTCCTATCTTCCCTAGCACCAACAATGGAGCTCCCACCAGTTGTTTTTGGTAATATATCCTCACTATTGCTAGTGGAGTCCTCTTGTTTGCTATTTCCTGTTGTATTTCTTGTTTGCAATATTGGTTTTATCTTATCTTTGACTACACTTGTTTCCCCACTACGGCTCCTGTCCCCTATGAGGTCATTTATATGCATTCCTTCCTGCGTATAATTCCCGACTACCTGGACAAAATCTCCAGCTTCACCATTACTGTCTCCCAGGACAGCACCTCCAGCTTCACCATTACTGTCTCGCAGGACAGCATCTCCAACTTCACCATTACTGTCTCCCAGGACAGCATCTCCAGCTTCACCATTACTGTCTCCCAGGACAGCACCTCCAGCTTCACCATTTCTGTCTCCCAGGACAGCACCTCCAGCTTCACCATGAGAGAGCCATGAGAGAGCCACAAAATTTGATTAACACAAGCCTATCCGATGTTATCCTGACGCCAAATGACTTCGAACAGGCGATAAATGACATGCCCATGCACTCTGCCCCAGGGCCAGACTCATGGAACTCTGTGTTCATCAAGAACTGCAAGAAGCCCCTATCACGAGCCTTTTCCATCCTATGGAGAGGGAGCATGGACACGGGGGTCGTCCCACAGTTACTAAAAACAACAGACATAGCCCCACTCCACAAAGGGGGCAGTAAAGCAACAGCAAAGAACTACAGACCAATAGCACTAACATCCCATATCATAAAAATCTTTGAAAGGGTCCTAAGAAGCAAGATCACCACGCATCTAGAAACCCATCAGTTACACAACCCAGGGCAACATGGGTTTAGAACAGGTCGCTCCTGTCTGTCTCAACTATTGGACCACTACGACAAGGTCCTAAATGCACTAGAAGACAAAAAGAATGCAGATGTAATATATACAGACTTTGCAAAAGCCTTCGACAAGTGTGACCATGGCGTAATAGCGCACAAAATGCGTGCTAAAGGAATAACAGGAAAAGTCGGTCGATGGATCTATAATTTCCTCACTAACAGAACACAGAGAGTAGTCGTCAACAGAGTAAAGTCCGAGGCAGCTACGGTGAAAAGCTCTGTTCCACAAAGCACAGTACTCGCTCCCATCTTGTTCCTCATCCTTATATCCGACATAGACAAGGATGTCAGCCACAGCACCGTGTCTTCCTTTGCAGATGACACCCGAATCTGCATGACAGTGTCTTCCATTGCAGACACTGCAAAGCTCCAGGCAGACATCAACCAAATCTTTCAGTGGGCTGCAGAAAACAATATGAAGTTCAACGATGAGAAATTTCAATTACTCAGATATGGTAAACATGAGGAAATTAAATCTTCATCAGAGTACAAAACAAATTCTGGCCACAAAATAGAGCGAAACACCAACGTCAAAGACCTGGGAGTGATCATGTCGGAGGATCTCACCTTCAAGGACCATAACATTGTATCAATCGCATCTGCTAGAAAAATGACAGGATGGATAATGAGAACCTTCAAAACTAGGGAGGCCAAGCCCATGATGACACTCTTCAGGTCACTTGTTCTATCTAGGCTGGAATATTGCTGCACACTAACAGCACCTTTCAAGGCAGGTGAAATTGCCGACCTAGAAAATGTACAGAGAACTTTCACGGCGCGCATAACGGAGATAAAACACCTCAATTATTGGGAGCGCTTGAGGTTCCTAAACCTGTATTCCCTGGAACGCAGGAGGGAGAGATACATGATTATATACACCTGGAAAATCCTAGAGGGACTAGTACCGAACTTGCACACGAAAATCACTCACTACGAAAGCAAAAGACTTGGCAGACGATGCACCATCCCCCCAATGAAAAGCAGGGGTGTCACTAGCACGTTAAGAGACCATACAATAAGTGTCAGGGGCCCGAGACTGTTCAACTGCCTCCCAGCACACATAAGGGGGATTACCAACAGACCCCTGGCAGTCTTCAAGCTGGCACTGGACAAGCACCTAAAGTCAGTTCCGGATCAGCCGGGCTGTAGCTCGTATGTTGGTTTGCGTGCAGCCAGCAGCAACAGCCTGGTTGATCAGCCTCTGATCCACCAGGAGGCCTGGTCTCAGACCGGGCCGCGGGGGCGTTGACCCCCGGAACTCTCTCCAGGTAAACTCCAGGTAATGTCTCCCAGGACAGCACGTCCAGCTTCACCATTACTGTCTCCCAGGACAGCACTATCAGCCCCACATTTACTGACTACCAGGACATCACCTCGAGCCTTACAGTTTCTGACTACATGGCCAGTATCAAGGGCAATACCATTCAGCCCAGACTTTTTATGTTCCCATCTGTTGTAGAAAGCTTCCAGGTTGTCTATGAAAGCAGCTTTGATGTTATCCTCTTTTAATACCCTTGTGATTTTAGTCCACAGATTTATCTCTTTTGGGCATACCCAAAAACACTTCCCTGTTTTAATACTGCTTGTAGCTAGTTGTATTGTGTCTTTCAATAAAAAAAAAAAAACTGAGGTGTTTTATCTCCGTTGTGCGTGCCGTGAAGGTTCTCTGTACATTTTCTTGGTCAGTAATTTTACCTGCCTTGGAAGGTGCTGTTAGTGTGCAGCAATCTTCTAGCCTAGATAGAACAAGCGACCTGAAGAGTGTCATCATGGGCTTGGCATCCCAAGTTTTAAAGGTTCTCATTATCCATCCTGTCATTTTTCTAGCAGATACGATTGATACAATGTTATGGTCCTTGAAGGTGAGATCCTCTGACATAATCACTCCCAGGTCTTTTACATAAGTTTTTCGCTCTATTGTGTGGATGAAATTTGTTTAATAATCTGTGGATTGGTGAACAAAACCATCAACAGACATTAGGATACAACTTAATGCATCCTACTTGGCTTCAAGTGGTTGTGATTTAAGCTCTTGCTAGGGGTGGGGGAAAGGAGGTATAGTGATCTGGAATGGGGTAATTTCCCTGTCTGATGACATGTGTTAGGTAAACATAGTTAACACTTCCTCTAACTTCGTAAAATGTAACCGCGCAATGCATCTCAAACTGGTTAGAAAAATAGGCCTATACAAATCATGAAGGTAAGAAAACTTAGTTATTGTTTTACATTTATAAATTGTCAAACTTATCAGCGTAGCCGCAGAATGCTGCTCTACTAATTTTGTTAATAAAAAACTAAATATAGCATACCAGATATTCTAAAATTTACATTGTGTACTCATGTCGGTGACCAAATAAAAAAAAAGTCAGTGGATTATCAATTTCTGTGGCCCAAGGCACGGTACAACTATTAATTAGCCATGATCTAGAAGTATTTCCCTTCATGTCGTTTAATTTTTAATTTTATTTGTCTCTGTCTCATTTCTGTCTTGATTCTTCTGTTATATCTTATTTGCAGCTATTCAGTCAGCGTTATTAACGTAACTAAATATTTTAGTGGTGAAAAGATCCTCGGTTCAATTTTAAATTAGATTATTTGAGGCAAGTAAATTTCCAATATTATTTCTAGAAGAAAAATATTTTTATAATAATTAGTTGTATATAAGTTTAAATTAAGGAGGAAAGAAAATTGCCAGTTATAAAATTCTTTCGTGAATAATATATCATCTCGAATGTTTGTCCGCGCGTCCCAAATGGCGGCTTTTGTTGTGGAGGCCTCGGCTACGATGTAGTATTGCTGTAAAGTTTTTTGCTTATTGTGCAGTATGCTTGTGACGTTCAACGGCGGACTGCAAATTTCCCATTGATTAAAATATCAGAGAAGCACGTGGTATAATGGAATCCGACTTCCCTTGTAAGTATACAAGCAGTTTGTGAAATTTGTGTTCGCTTTTACTAGCGGTAAGATCTCGACTACGTCATCGACCTTGGAAATGGCGGACACGTTCGTCCTGATCCGATTTCGTGACTGTTGGATTAAAAAGCTGATCAATTAATCACAAACGGGTCTTCACTAAGCATCTTTTATGGCAGTTTTAATATTGTGGAGCAGTATCTATCCCGCGGTAATGTGTTGCGGGGTAAGGCGTCGCTCCATAGGGGTTCTGTAGCAGAGTTTGCATTTGCATTGCAGTAGAATGACTTGGTGGCGTCGCCATTGTGATACGAGGCTGCCTCCCGACACCCGCTCGAGGCTTCCCTTACCTCGGCCGACACTCACCGTAATCGATACATTCGGACAAGCCAAGTCAAATGTCCGAGTTACTTGACATGTTCGTCTGAACTAGTGTCTACCAGGCACTCTCCTCGCTCTTATTACACGCTACAAACGTCTGTAATAAAAAAAATAACAATGTTGATAATGATTACAGTGAGAGTCACTGACATAACTCCATCGGCTCACACATGGTATCCTTTACCAACAATTATGTTAAGAGGAGAGTGCACCACTACGACATTTGTGAAAAGGACAGTGTGAGTTCATGTATTGACGAAACTCGCATCCTTCAATGAATTTTCATTGATGCCGGTGAGAGGGAGGGGGCTCTTGATCCTAGGAATTGAACCTGACTGACTGTTTCTTTTCTTGGATCGAATCCAATTTACTCTTATTTCCCGGTGCTATGTGACCTACGGGTTAAGAGCTCCCAATGAATGTAAGCATGACAGCTCCAAATAAGTGGTGTTTACAAAATAAAAGTTATTTCTGCAATTATCTTA
This sequence comes from Cherax quadricarinatus, assembly GCF_038502225.1. Classification (NCBI taxonomy): domain Eukaryota; kingdom Metazoa; phylum Arthropoda; class Malacostraca; order Decapoda; family Parastacidae; genus Cherax; species Cherax quadricarinatus. The sequence goes on from NC_091342.1 coordinate 19,714,120, forward strand.
CCTTCACACTTTACATATCTCTTTATTGATGAATATTGTCTGAAGTCCCGGTAGTAATACCTCATCATAAGATCCCCTCAAGGAAGATTCCTTGATGAAGGAATCTGTTCATATTGAATCTGATCTTAATGCCTTCCATTTCCCCAAGTGGTGTATGACTCCGGTGGGTTGAGGTTTCATGAATTTAATAAAAATCTTATGACCCTTGTACGATTAGCGCTTTTTTATTATAATAATAATAAAAATAATTTTAGTTCAAATGGAACAGTCGGATTACACTTTTTTTTTTTTTAGGTTTTCCTAGGAAATTTACAAAATGTATGATAATTGTACTTATGTGTACCTGTAACTAAGTAACTTATTTGCTTACTTAATCCAAGGAAGGGGATTTATACTGCCATTAGATCGAACCTAGATTCCTTTCATTCCCCAAGCACTACATGATCATTGGGTTTTTAGATTTCTAATTAAAAAAAAAAAGCGTGAGTATCCTCTCCAAGTTAGGTTCCTTGATGCTGATGTGAAGCTCTTGATCCAAGGAATTGGACCTAATCCACCTTTCCTTGGAACAAAAGTGATTGCTGTTTTCCTCCAAGGACCCCAATGTAAATATCACTTGGGGGGGGGGTTTATTATCACACCGGCCGATTCCCACCAAGGCAGGGTGGCCCGAAAAAGAAAAACTTTCACCATCATTCACTCCATCACTGTCTTGCCAGAAGGGTGCTTTACACTACAGTTTTTAAACTGCAACATTAACACCCCTCCTTCAGAGTGCAGGCACTGTACTTCCCATCTCCAGGACTCAAGTCCGGCCTGCCGGTTTCCCTGAATCCCTTCATAAATGTTACTTTGCTCACACTCCAACAGCACGTCAAGTATTAAAAACCATTTGTCTCCATTCACTCCTATCAAACACGCTCACGCATGCCTGCTGGAAGTCCAAGCCCCTCGCACACAAAACCTCCTTTACCCCCTCCCTCCAACCCTTCCTAGGCCGACCCCTACCCCGCCTTCCTTCCACTACAGACTGATACACTCTTGAAGTCATTCTGTTTCGCTCCATTCTCTCTACATGTCCGAACCACCTCAACAACCCTTCCTCAGCCCTCTGGACAACAGTTTTGGTAATCCCGCACCTCCTCCTAACTTCCAAACTACGAATTCTCTGCATTATATTCACACCACACATTGCCCTCAGACATGACATCTCCACTGCCTCCAGCCTTCTCCTCGCTGCAACATTCATCACCCACGCTTCACACCCATATAAGAGCGTTGGTAAAACTATACTCTCATACATTCCCCTCTTTGCCTCCAAGGACAAAGTTCTTTGTCTCCACAGACTCCTAAGTGCACCACTCACTCTTTTTCCCTCATCAATTCTATGATTCACCTCATCTTTCATAGACCCATCCGCTGACACGTCCACTCCCAAATATCTGAATACGTTCACCTCCTCCATACTCTCTCCCTCCAATCTGATATTCAATCTTTCATCACCTAATCTTTTTGTTATCCTCATAACCTTACTCTTTCCTGTATTCACCTTTAATTTTCTTCTTTTGCACACCCTACCAAATTCATCCACCAATCTCTGCAACTTCTCTTCAGAATCTCCCAAGAGCACAGTGTCATCAGCAAAGAGCAGCTGTGACAACTCCCACTTTGTGTGTGATTCTTTATCTTTTAACTCCACGCCTCTTGCCAAGACCCTCGCATTTACTTCTCTTACAACCCCATCTATAAATATATTAAACAACCACGGTGACATCACACATCCTTGTCTAAGGCCTACTTTTACTGGGAAAAAATTTCCCTCTTTCCTACATACTCTAACTTGAGCCTCACTATCCTCGTAAAAACTCTTCACTGCTTTCAGTAACCTACCTCCTACACCATACACTTGCAACATCTGCCACATTGCCCCCCTATCCACCCTGTCATACGCCTTTTCCAAATCCATAAATGCCACAAAGACCTCTTTAGCCTTATCTAAATACTGTTCACTTATATGTTTCACTGTAAACACCTGGTCCACACACCCCCTACCTTTCCTAAAGCCTCCTTGTTCATCTGCTATCCTATTCTCCGTCTTACTCTTAATTCTTTCAATTATAACTCTACCATACACTTTACCAGGTACACTCAACAGACTTATCCCCCTATAATTTTTGCACTCTCTTTTATCCCCTTTGCCTTTATACAAAGGAACTATGCATGCTCTCTGCCAATCCCTAGGTACCTTACCCTCTTCCATACATTTATTAAATAATTGCACCAACCACTCCAAAACTATATCCCCACCTGCTTTTAACATTTCTATCTTTATCCCATCAATCCCGGCTGCCTTACCCCCTTTCATTTTACCTACTGCCTCACGAACTTCCCCCACACTCACAACTGGCTCTTCCTCACTCCTACAAGATGTTATTCCTCCTTGCCCTATACACGAAATCACAGCTTCCCTATCTTCATCAACATTTAACAATTCCTCAAAATATTCCCTCCATCTTCCCAATACCTCTAACTCTCCATTTAATAACTCTCCTCTCCTATTTTTAACTGACAAATCCATTTGTTCTCTAGGCTTTCTTAACTTGTTAATCTCACTCCAAAACTTTTTCTTATTTTCAACAAAATTTGTTGATAACATCTCACCCACTCTCTCATTTGCTCTCTTTTTACATTGCTTCACCACTCTCTTAACTTCTCTCTTTTTCTCCATATACTCTTCCCTCCTTGCATCACTTCTACTTTGTAAAAACTTCTCATATGCTAACTTTTTCTCCCTTACTACTCTCTTTACATCATCATTCCACCAATCGCTCCTCTTCCCTCCTGCACCCACTTTCCTGTAACCACAAACTTCTGCTGAACACTCTAACACTACATTTTTAAACCTACCCCATACCTCTTCGACCCCATTGCCTATGCTCTCATTAGCCCATCTATCCTCCAATAGCTGTTTATATCTTACCCTAACTGCCTCCTCTTTTAGTTTATAAACCTTCACCTCTCTCTTCCCTGATGCTTCTATTCTCCTTGTATCCCATCTACCTTTTACTCTCAGTGTAGCTACAACTAGAAAGTGATCTGATATATCTGTGGCCCCTCTATAAACATGTACATCCTGAAGTCTACTCAACAGTCTTTTATCTACCAATACATAATCCAACAAACTACTGTCATTTCGCCCTACATCATATCGTGTATACTTATTTATCCTCTTTTTCTTAAAATATGTATTACCTATAACTAAACCCCTTTCTATACAAAGTTCAATCAAAGGGCTCCCATTATCATTTACACCTGGCACCCCAAACTTACCTACCACACCCTCTCTAAAAGTTTCTCCTACTTTAGCATTCAAGTCCCCTACCACAATTACTCTCTCACTTGGGGGGGGGTTATCCTAGGTAATTTACACATGTATGACAATTGTACTTATGTGTACATGTGTCTAAAAGTTAGTTACTCCAGGCACTGTATGCCCCATGCGTTTAGTGAGGCCCCCATGAATATAATAGTTCCAAGTTAATTGTCTTCGGATTATTAATCCAGAGGGCTAATAACCTGGGATAACCCAATAAAGTCAGGATTCTGTTGAGGATTGCCTGTGCTAGTACTTTTTCTAGTTTTTGCTATTTCATTTCTTGTATTTGTGTAGTGTCCCATTTCCCAGTACAGTACCAAGACAAAATACACTTATGTGCCTCTACTCATCTTTCCAGCACAGCTCAGTTTAGCACTTCCCTGTAAATATAATTCCTTTAAGGAATGCTGGGTTATCCTAGGTAATTTGCACATATATTACTATGTATGATTATACTTATGTGTATTAGGTCATATTACTGGGAACAGTTGAAGACCCTGTATTTATATTCCCTTGAACACAGGCGAGGAAGATACTTGATAATATACACTTGGAAAATCCTTGAGGGATTAGTACCAAACTTGCACACAAAAATCACCCCCCACGAAAGAAAAAGATTCGACAGGAGATGCAACATTCCCCCATTGAAAAGCAGGGGTGCCATGAGTACACTAAGAGACAACGCAATAAGTGTCAGGGGCCCAAGACTGTTCAACTGCCTCCCAGCATACGTAAGGGGGATTACCAGTAGACCCCTGTCTGTCTTCAAGGAGGTGCTGGACAGGCAACTCGCTGTATGACCCTAGTAGGTTTAGCGCTTCCTTTTGATTATAATAATAATAATGGACAGGCTGTAGTTCATATGTCGGTTTACGTGCAGCCAGTAGTAACAGCCTGGTTGATCAGACCCTTATCCACCACGAGGCCTGGTTTCATACCAGGCAGCAGGGGTGTTGACCCCTGGAACCCTCTTCAGGTGTCCAGGTATGGGTGAACATAGAAACATCCTAATGTTTTCCAGTTATACTGGGGATCAACCCCTGGACCTCAGTTGTGTGAGCTGAGTGTGCTAGCAATCAAGCTACTAGATACCTGATTGATTTCCATTCCTCTAGGCACAATATGGCCCCCTTGGATTTAGTGTTCCCCATGAATGTAGTGCATAAGTGTTTGCAATAAAACTAATGTATGTACATTGGCTTCATATCAAGAGGGATATAGTATAATTAATGAGTCCTAAGGTTATACTTTATATATTTTTTGTAAGGCTTCACTTAAAATGCTCAGTTCTGGTCTCCATATTACAGAATGGACGTAAATGCACTTTAGAGAAGGATAACAAAGTTGATCCCATCTATCAGAAACTCTTTCCTCTGAAGATAGTCTAAAGCCACTGATTTTGCATTATCTAGAAAAACTGTGTCCCCTTTATTGATTCTGTATGTATAAAAAATATGCTAAAAATATTCAACCAATACAGAGCTCTAAGGAGTGGATTCAGGTTTGCTCAGTTGATAGTATCCTCAGCTCACACACTCAGGGATCAGTCCTGGCACAGATGACACACATGTACGTATTTCTTTACATCAGGTGTACAATACAATAAAAGTTTATTTCAACATAATACATTGTTTATACAGAAATGTGTGATACTTGAGAGCATGTTGAATGGTGACCTCCACGGCTTGGCTGGCAAAGCTCTTGCTTCACACACGAGGACCTGGGTTCGATTCCCAGCGGGTAGAAACATTTTGACGCGTTTCCTTACACCTGTTGTCCTGTTCACCTAGCAGCAAATAGGTACCTAGGTGTTAGTCGACTAGTGTGGGTTGCATCCTGGGGGACAAAATTGAGGAACCCTCAATGGAAATAAGACAAACAGTCCTTGACGATGCACCGCCTTTCTTGGGTTATCCTGGGTGGCTAACCCTCCGGGGTTAAAAATTTGAATGAAATCTTATCTTGAAAACCCATAGTTATGCAGAGCATGTCATGCAAGCCTAACTTAAGACTAAGATAGTATTGTACATGATATTAGAAATAATTTTTGGGTTAAAATGTAGTAAGTTTATAGGTACTATTTTGAACATTAGATGACATTCATTTCAAGATCTCAAGTTTAATTCAGTACAAAAAGCATGAAAAAATAATTTTTGTTACAATCTAGTAAGGTTGTAGATACAATTTTGTACAAGACGTGACAGGACATTCTAATTATGAACTCGAATTCTCAAAGCAGCGACTATATGCATGCCCATTTCACCTGTGCAGGGGGTGATCCATGGTCCCTTAGTGTGTGATTGGGTATAAATTGGACCTACCTAGCATTGATCAGTGGGCCTGCTGCAGTGTTCCACTGTTTTTATGCACATGGGAGTTTGGTGTTTGTGTGATTTACTCATAATTTTTTGGTAAGATTGTCAGGACATTGTTTTTCCCCCTAAATCTCTGTTAATTGTTCTTTATAGGGATTATGATTGAATTTTGCAAGTGTTGGTAAACATTTGTCAAGAAATGTGGAATTTCCAAAGTATATTGGAATGTATCCCTGTGTTTTATGTTATATTGGGTTTACTTTATGCAATTTCACCTCATGCACCATGGGCCAGGAATGCATCTATCGCTTTATGCAAGGGACACTGATGAATATGTTCCTTTTACATGTCTTTCAAAACTCTTCTACCATCCTCTTCATTTTTTCTTCCAAGTCTCCTAGGTGTTGAATGACTTCCATGGATTTGACATTTTTTTGCTATTAGAATAATAATAATAAAATAACTTTCCATATAATAATAAGATAATCTCCCAGATAAGAGAGCTGTGAATATCATTTGCGAAATCTCTCATATGTCATGTTTCTTATACAGTGGACCCCCGGTTAACGATATTTTTTCACTCCAGAAGTATGTTCAGGTGCCAGTACTGACCGAATTTGTTCCCATAAGAAATATTGTGAAGTAGATTAGTCCATTTCAGACCCCCAAACTTACACGTACAAACGCACTTACTTAAATACACTTACATAATTGGTCGCATTCGGAGGTAATCGTTATGCGGGGGTCCACTGTACTGTGTTTCAGGAACACACCTTGTAAGCTTAACTGACATTTACATACCTGTGGCTCAATTGGCTACGTACTCATTTCACACACTGAGTGTCCATGGTTCAATCCCTGGCGTGGGTGGAAATATTGGGTATGTTTCCTTACACCTGCTGTCCCTGTTCACCTACCAGTAAAATGGGAACCTGGGTGATAGTTGACTGGTGTGGGTCGCATTCTGGGAACAAAATTGGCCTAATTTGTCTGGAATGCTTTGCATAACAAGGGGGCTTTCTATATATGTAGTACCGATGCCATCGATGTCATCTAAGCCTGTATACATTGTACATGTACTTTTAGAAAAAAGATTATTATTATAGTGTGGGTCAAGTCTTGGGGGACAAGATGAAAAGACCTTAATGGAAATAAGACAGACAGTCCTCGATGATGCACTGACTCTTTTTTTGGTTATCCTAGGTGCTAACCCTCCAGGTTAAATATCTGAACAAATCTTGTTTTAAGACTCCTAAAATCCCATGAAATGCTCATTTATGTACAGTAGTATTGAAACCATAATGAACCCACATTGAAATGAGCCACATCTATCCTAGTGTTATGAAACCTCGATTTATAATTGAAGTGCCACTGTGTTATACTGTATTTTAGAATTTAGTAATTCACCAAAATCCTTGTATTTTTTATTGCTCGTTTTGTTTATTTGTCAGCTGTTAGTATTCTAAATGCAGTAGAACCCCTTTATTCAATGATTGGGTATCCATGGTTTCAGTTATCCACAGTTTACTGTGGCTCGAAAATATTATTATTATTATTATCACACTGGCCGATTCCCACCAAGGCAGGGTGGCCTGAAAAAGAAAAACTTTCACCATCATTCACTCCATCACTGTCTTGCCAGAAGGGTGCTTTACACTACAGTTTTTAAACTGCAACATAAACACCCCTCCTTCAGAGTGCAGGCACTGTACTTCCCATCTCCAGGACTCGGTCTGGCCTGCCGGTTTCCCTGAATCCCTTCATAAATGTTACTTTGCTCACACTCCAACAGCACGTCAAGTATTAAAAACCATTTGTCTCCATTCACTCCTATCAAACACGCTCACGCATGCCTGCTGAAAGTCCAAGCCCCTCGCACACAAAACCTCCTTTACCCCCTCCCTCCAACCTTTCCTAGGCCGACCCCTACCCCGCCTTCCTTCCACTACAGACTGATACACTCTTGAAGTCATTCTGTTTCGCTCCATTCTCTCTACATGTCCGAACCACCTCAACAACCCTTCCTCAGCCCTCTGGACAACAGTTTTGGTAATCCCGCACCTCCTCCTAACTTCCAAACTACGAATTCTCTGCATTATATTCACACCACACATTGCCCTCAGACATGACATCTCCACTGCCTCCAGCCTTCTCCTCGCTGCAACATTCATCACCCATGCTTCACACCCATATAAGAGCGTTGGTAAAACTATACTCTCATACATCCCCCTCTTTGCCTCCAAGGACAAAGTTATTTGTCTCCACAGACTCCTAAGTGCACCACTCACCCTTTTCCCCTCATCACTTCTATGATTCACCTCATCTTTCATAGACCCATCTGCTGACATGTCCACTCCCAAATGTCTGAGTACATTCACCTCCTCCATACTCTCTCCCTCCAATCTGATATCCAATCTTTCATCACCTAATCTTTTTGTTATCCTCATAACCTTACTCTTTCCTGTATTCACTTTTAATTTTCTTCTTTTGCATACCCTACCAAATTCATCCATCAATCTCTGCAACTTCTCTTCAGAATCTCCCAAGAGCACAGTGTCATCAGCAAAGAGCAACTGTGACAACTCCCACTTTATGTGTGATTCTTTATCTTTTAACTCCACGCCTCTTGCCAAGACCCTCACATTTATTTCTCTTACACCCCCATCTATAAATATATTAAACAACCATGGTGACATCACACATCCTTGTCTAAGGCCTACTTTTACTGGGAAATAATTTCCCTCTTTCCTACATACTCTAACTTGAGCCTCACTATCCTCGTAAAAACTCTTCACTGCTTTCAGTAACCTACCTCCTACATCATACACCTGCAACATCTGCCAAATTGCCCCCCTATCCACCCTGTCATATGCCTTTTCCAATTCCATAAATGCCACAAAGACCTCTTTAGCCTTATCTAAATACTGTTCACTTATATGTTTCACTATAAACACTTGGTCCACACACCCCCTACCTTTCCTAAAGCCTCCTTGTTCATCTGCTATCCTATTTTCCGTCTTACTCTTAATTCTTTCAATAATAACTCTACCATACACTTTACCAGGTATACTCAACAGACTTATCCCCCTATAATTTTTGCACTCTCTTTTGTCCCCTTTGCCCTTATACAAAGGAACTATGCATGCTCTCTGCCAATCTCTAGGTACCTTACCCTCTTCCATACATTTATTAAATAATTGCACCAACCACTCCAAAACTATATCCCCACCTGCGTTTAACATTTCTATCTTTATCCCATCAATCCCGCCTGCCTTACCCCCTTTCATTTTACCTACTGCCTCACGAACTTCCCCCACAATCACAACTGGCTCTTCCTCACTCCTACAAGATGTTATTCCTCCTTGCCCTATACACGAAATCACAGCTTCCCTAACTTCATCAACATTTAACAATTCCTCAAAATATTCCCTCCATCTTCCCAATACCTCTAACTCTCCATTTAATAACTCTCTTCTCCTATTTTTAACTGACAAATCCATTTGTTCTCTAGGCTTCCTTAACTTGTTAATCTCACTCCAAAACTTTTTCTTATTTTCAACAAAATTTGTTGATAACATCTCACCCACTCTCTCATTTGCTCTCTTTTTACATTGCTTCACCACTCTCTTAACCTCTCTCTTTTTCTCCATATACTCTTCCCTCCTTGCATCACTTCTACTTTGTAAAAACTTCTCATATGCTAACTTTTTCTCCCTTACTACTCTCTTTACATCATCATTCCACCAATCGCTCCTCTTCCCTCCCGCACCCACTTTCCTGTAACCACAAACTTCTGCTGAACACTCTAACACTACATTTTTAAACCTACCCCATACCTTTTCGACCCCATTGCCTATGCTCTCATTAGCCCATCTATCCTCCAATAGCTGTTTATATCATACCCTAACTGCCTCCTCTTTTAGTTTATAAACCTTCACCTCTCTCTTCCCTGATGCTTCTATTCTCCTTGTATCCCATCTACCTTTTACTCTCAGTGTAGCTACAACTAGAAAGTGATCTGATATATCTGTGGCCCCTCTATAAACATGTATATCCTGAAGTCTACTCAACAGTCTTTTATCTACCAATACATAATCTAACAAACTACTGTCATTTTGCCCTACATCATATCTTGTATACTTATTTATCCTCTTTTTCTTAAAATATATATTACCTATAACTAAACCCCTTTCTATACAAAGTTCAATCAAAGGGCTTCCATTATCATTTACACCTGGCACCCCAAACTTACCTACCACACACTCTCTAAAGGTTTCTCCTACTTTAGCATTCCGGTCCCCTACCACAGTTACTCTCTCACTTGGTTCAAAGGCTCCTATACATTCACTTAACATCTCCCAAAATCTCTCTCTCTCCTCTACATTCCTCTCTTCTCCAGGTGCATACACGCTTATTATGACCCACTTTTCGCATCCAACCTTTACTTTAATCCACATAATTCTTGAATTTACACATTCATATTCTCTTTTCTCCTTCCATAACTGATCCTTCAACATTACTGCTACCCCTTCCTTTGCTCTAACTCTCTCAGATACTCCAGATTTAATCCCATTTATTTCCCCCTACCAAAACTCCCCTACCCACTTCAGCTTTGTTTCGCTTAGGGCCAGGACATCCAACTTCTTTTCATTCATAACATCAGCAATCATCTGTTTCTTGTCATCCGCACTACATCCACGCACATTCAAGCATCCCAGTTTTATAAAGTTTTTCTTCTCTTTTTTAGTAAATGTCTACAGGAGAAGGGGTTACTAGCCCATTGCCCCCGGCATTTTAGTTGCCTCATACGACACGCATGGCTTACGGAGGAAAGATTCTTTTCCACTTCCCCATGGACAATAGAAGAAATAAAGAAGAACAAGAGCTATATAGAAAAAGGAGAAAAACCTAGATGGATGTATATATATATGCATGTGCGTGTCTGTGAAGTGTGACCAAAGTGTAAGTAGGAGTATCAAGATATCTCTGTTACCTAGCATGTTTATGAGACAGAAAAAGAAACCAGCAATCCTTCTAATATTGCATAATAATGGCCCCAACGAACAAAAGTAAAGAAGCTGGCAGTTCTTCAAAGCCTAAGAGAAGCCGTGAAGTGCTTCCTATCAGTGAAAGTAATAATTCTCTACTTATTTTGCATATGTAAAGTAAAAGGACACAAGTGCAACTAATGTGACATTTTATTGTGGCAACGTTTCGCTCTCCAGGAGCTTTATCAAGCCATTACAAACAATACATGGACACAGAGGGTATATAAAGGCTCAGAGTGAGGTGCAATACTAGTGAGGCACCATGTCGATGTTCACTAGTGGTAGTAGTAGTAGTGACAAAAGTAATACAATACTACTACTACTACCACTAGTGAACATCGACATGGTGCCTCACTAGTATTGCACCTCACTCTGAGCCTTTATATACCCTCTGTGTCCATGTATTGTTTGTAATGGCTTGATAAAGCTCCTGGAGAGCGAAACGTTGCCACAATAAAATGTCACATTAGTTGCACTTGTGTCCTTTTACTTTACATATTGTCGGTAATTCTACCAACTTTATTATTTTGCATAATTTATCAATTAAACTTTACATTAGGTATGTATAGGGCTTATATACAGCCTCTCCTCACCTAGCAAAGTAGTCGTTTACCGATGACTTGGACTTGTGACGGGCTCTCTGGCAAATATGCAGACCTAAATAATGTATATTAGAGTTGATTTCCTCTATTTTGTTTATTACAATATGCAGTACGTAGCTGTGTAAACATTTAAAAATTTGCTAAAAATGTTATAAATGGTGCAAAGGTGACATTAAAACAATATCAAAGATGGGTGACAAACCCACTACCATTGTAGTATGGTCCTCGCTTAGCTATTAATTCATTTAGTGATGTGATCTTAGGAACGGAACTCTGTCATTAAGTGAGGAGAGGCTGTATAGGGTTTGCTACTGTCCATGGTTTCAGTATCCACGGCAGGTCCTTGGAACTTATCCCTACAGATACGGGTGTCCTACTATACTTACAACAACGCTTTGCCTCATGATTCTTATTTTTTATTAGCTACTACAAGTTCACTGTTTTGTTTTACTTGTTAAGCTCTATGGATTTTCAGTTTGTTTAGTATAGAACTACGTATGTACTGTACATTATTTTTTTACTGGATTGTAACGCTTTGTCTCTTGCCAGTGCTGTATGACCCTTGTGGGTTTAGTGCTTAGTTTTGATTATAATAATAATAATAATAATAACAATAATTATCTTTTATTAAGCTACTATAAGTTCTTTTCCTTTTAGTATAGAACTGTACACATTATTGTTTACTGTCTGTTGTAAACAGTTTATATTAGCAGTTGTGCAATATCAAATCTTAATCAGGTGCTAAATTAATATCTAATCTAGTGTTAATAGTGTATTATACAGACATAATTAATAACACTGCAGTATGTAAATTGCTACAAAACACTGGTAAAATCTCATTTCATCCATGATAAGCCATCAGTAAATAACTTTGTTTTAGCATTAAGTGATGTTAACTGGCTTAGAGAGTTACCTGACAATCACGATGGTGATGAATGTGTCAAAATTTTTCTTAAAAAAAAACTAAACAGATCACAGCAAAGAGACTAAACAGCTCATGGGTTACAAATAGCATCCTCAAATCTATTGATAAAAAACATCAATATGAAAAACAGTTAAGACTGAGCTTAATAAAAGAGCAGACAAAATAATATATGTCGGTACTTACTAATGGGAAATGGGAAGTATAATGCCTGCACTCTAAAGGAGGGGTTTGGGATATTGGCAGTTTGGAGGGATATGTTGTGTAACTTTATACATATATGCTTCTAAACTGTTGTATTCTGAGCACCTCTGCAAAAACAGTGATTATGTGTGAGTGAGATGAAAGTGTTGAATGATGATGAAAGTATTTTCTTTTTGGGGTCACCCTGCTTCGGTGGGAGACGGCCAACTTGTTAAAAAAAAAAAAAACTTACTAATACAGTATAATACGAAAGGCCAAACAACTTTATTATGCAAGCAGATTTAATGAAATCAAAGGGGATATAAGAAAGTCCTGGAAAAAACCTTTCTGAAACTGTGAGCTCTCAAAAACTGTCCAGAAGCAGAGATATTCAATTCATTCAATTCATTCAAAGTTTATTCTCTATAAGGATTACAATGCTGAGTTTACAGAATTTGGTTATTGTGTGGTTTACATGTAGTAAAATAATAATTACAGAGTGTACCACTAGAACACCTAGCATGGCTAGGCATTTCGGGCATACTTAAATTAAACCAGATGAACATCACATCTTGCCTGCAGACACTGCCGACACACTAAATGTTTTCTTCTCTACCAAAGTATTGAAACTAGCAAGCAAAATACCAACCTCAGGCAAAAGACTACCTTACTGGAAATTATCCAAATACGTACCCTTTATCTCGCTCAACGAATCCTACTGAATTCTCACTCATAAAGTCACTGAAAAACAAGACAGGAAACCTAAATAATTTGCCACCACTTCTGGAGCATACCTGGAGAGGGCTTCGGGGATCAACGCTTTGTGCTGTCACCTGCTATTGTAACTGTTGAACAAATCAGTGCAATCTTCAACTTTCCTGTCCATACTCAAGATACCACAGGTTACCCTGATCCCCAAAGGAGGCGATACAACTGAAGTAAATAACTATAGGCATATTTCAGACTTGCCTCTTCCATCTAAAATCTTTGAAAAAACAATACATGAGTGAGTTTACTCCTACCGAATATCTCACAACATACTTAACCCCTGCCAACTTGGGTTTACGCTGGAAAACAGTACGAATGATGCAATTATACAACTACTTGAACCACTTTATCCTCTTCAAGGGGGGCTCCTTGTTGTGGTGAAGAGGCTCTTGGTCTGAGGAATTAGACCTGTCGGTCTCCTTCCTCAGACCGAACCTAATTACCCCCGAATCCCCCCTTCCCTATCCCATCCTCCCCTTTTTCCTTTCCTCCTTCTCCTCCCCACCCCTCCCTTTTGCTCTTCCTCTTTTTGACCTTTGGGATTTCTCCCACAGGCGCGCTAGTTCTTAGGTAGGGGAAAGGATACCAGGGTCCATCCCATTCCTTTGAGGTTCTTGGCGGTGGTGTAGTTTGCCGTGGAATCTGGATCGCCTGGGGATGTCCCGATCCCTCTCCGGCATCCCGGAGTGTAGCTTTGGGTGTCTTTCGGGCGACAGGTGTATCTCTGGAAGCCACCTTTCAGATTCTGGGGATGGTGGCCGAAGGAGGTATGCTTTGTGGTGGATATCCGGCCGCCCTCTCTTTTGTCCACCGAGGTAGCTCGGCAGATGTGAGGTTGCTATCCCGGATTGCTGGTTTACTGGCATGAAGGGTAGGGTATGGCACAGGTTCCATGCTGCATCTGCGCTACTAGCGATGCTGAGGTCCTCTTGGGCGCGGAGGGAGATTTCCGGCCCTTTCTTTCCTCCTGGGAACTATTCCTCCCCGCTCCCCCCTTTTTTTATTCTTTTTTTTTTTATTTTTATTTTATTTTCTTCTTTCTTTTTTATTTCCTAAAAACAAAAAGCAAAGGAGTAACCTAACCATGGAGAACCCAATCCATGAACCCACTACCCCCGGGCCCCTTCTTGATACCGCACCCCATTCTGATCCTGCCTTGTTTTTAGACCACTCTTCGGACACTCCTGATGCCCCTGTACCTCTTGCTGGTGCTGTTTCCTCACCCACTTCAGGTACCGGGGCTTCGGCTGACTCCTTCGATTTGTCTGACCTCCGCTCTCCTTTGACTATGCTTCCGACCTCTCCCTCTATGGTACGGCAATTTTCGAATCACCAGCCCATTTCACGATGGACCAACTCCGTTCCTACTTCTAAACGCCAACGTTAATCTCCTGATGATGTTCCTTCGTTACCTTCCCATTCTACTTGGAAAAGATCGACACGTCATGCAATCCCTCTTCACGCTCAGTTTCAGACCACACACTAGACTAAATTCTTTACTTTAAGACTGACTTCTTCTTCTGCCTATCTTTCTGACAATAGTATTGGCAAAGCGCTCCTGCGTCATGTTGGAAGAGATATTTCATTTCATGCTCTCAAGAGCGGTATGCGCATCATCACTGTCCAGAATACTACTCAAGCTCATGATCTTTCTCTCTTTTCGCATATCGATACTACTCCTATCACTATTGAAAAACATCATTCTCTCAATTCTTGTAGTGGTACTGTCATTCTGCCCCATACCATAGTCCAACAGAATTTTCAGTCATGTGGCAATGACATTCTAGAACAGCTGGAACTCCAGGATCTCCCAATCCTCAAAGTCGACACTTATGTCCTTCCTGCCCGTGGGCGGAGACGTTACCCTTGCAATGTGGCTCGATTAACTTACGACAGCCGAGAACTCCCATCCTCTGTATATGTCGCGGGACATAGGTTACAAGTTCAAAAGGTGATCCCTACACCACAACAGTGTAGAAATTGCTGGCGTTTTGGCCACCCAGCGAAATATTGCAGATCTATAGCCGAATGCCCAGTCTGTGGTGCCGACGACCATTCTAATACATCTTGCAGTCAACCTCCATCTTGCCTTAATTGTAATGAAGCTCACCCTTCGTACTCCTGCCGTTGCCAGGTCTACTTAAATGAGCGTGAAATCCGTTGCTATGGCATTTACTCATCTCCGCCTCCAAGGAAGACTACCCCGTGTTTCTTATTCTCGTGTTTCGAAACATCCCCCTACTTCTGGGGTCCTATCTTCTGCAGCCTCCTCTGTTGTTACCCCTCCCATAGCCACTCCGGCATCTAATCCTTTTGCTGTCCTTGGCTCTGATATCCCAACTACAACTCAGTCTGTTCTCACATCTTCGCGTCCTTCCTCACAAGCCCCAGTACCGACAAGACCTCGTACGACACCTTATACCAATCGCCCCTCTACTTCTCAGAAGTTCAAAAAATCCACATTGCTCAAATCTTCTTTGCCCCTTCCTTCCCTTCTTCCACCTCCTCACTTTACCTTTCCAGTCTCTGTGCCTAGTTCTTCCCCTCTCTTTGGCTCTATTACAAGTGTGGAGGTTCACCCTCCTCCTCGTACTATGCGTTCCACCCCCGTCCCCTCCCAAGTTTCTCCCTCTTCTGCCACCTCCCAGGTTTCTGCCTCTTCTGTCCCCCCCCCCACTTCATCTCCAGTCCCCTACACTCTTTCGTCCCCCTCCCAATCTTTACTCACCCTCCTCCTTCTACCTCCAATATGGTCTCCCATACATCTTTGAATTCAGAAACACTTGAAGCCATTTCAGAATATATTGCAGAGACTAAACCTTCAATGGACACTGATTCACCTCCTGTTCCTTCTCTTCCCTCTCCTCCATCTTCACAATTCCATTCTTCGCAATGCTCCGTTCCTTCGCTGCTTGAACGTCTTCCAATGCCACCACACGTTGACTTTTCTAACCCCTCTAGTGTGTAGGTGCCCTTCCCTACGGATTCCTGGTATTTTCTTCATTGCCAATTATGGCCTATTTACAGTGGAATATCCACGGCCTCAGGGGTAATCGGGGTGAGCTTCAGATGTTGCTTTCCAGGTTTTCCCCTGTTGGTGCTTGCTTACAAGAACCAAAATTACACTCAGCTGTTTTCCATCCTATCTCAGGCTATAATTTATTGTATTCTTCGGATCCTTTCTCAGATGGGACCTTTAATGAAAGTGCCCTTCTTCTATGCAATGATATTCCGTACTGTCAACTATTTGTCCACACCTCGCTGCATTACACTGCAGCCCGTATCCACTTGAATAAGTGGTTTACAATATGTTCTTTATATCTCTCTCCTCGAGCATTTTCTATCCCAGATTTTGCCTTTATAGTTTCATCCTTACCACCACCACTTCTGTTATTTGGTGATTTTAACGCCCACCATTTCCTCTGGGGGGGTCTCATTGTGACTCACGTGGCATCCAGTTGGAGGCTTTTCT
Source organism: Cherax quadricarinatus (assembly GCF_038502225.1). Taxonomy (NCBI): domain Eukaryota; kingdom Metazoa; phylum Arthropoda; class Malacostraca; order Decapoda; family Parastacidae; genus Cherax; species Cherax quadricarinatus. Next base: position 19,730,806 of record NC_091342.1, read on the forward strand.
CGCCTCACACCCCCTCCATGTTTTAAATACAGGTACTCCCACCCATTTTGATCCTCGTACTCATACTGTATCTTGCATCGATCTATCAGTCTGCTCTTCCTCCACTGCACTAGACTTCACCTGGTCTGTTCTACCGGACTTACATGACAGCGATCATTTTCCAATCATTCTTACTTCTTCATATTCACCACCTTTCCGTAGCCCTCGCTGGCAATTTGATCGGGCAAATTGGGACCTTTACTCGCAAATCAATGCTTTTAGTGAGGTTCCTTCTTCATCCTCCATTGATGAGCTCCTACACCTCTTCTCGACGTCAGTTTATACCGCAGCTTCTCATTCTATACCCCAAACCTCAGGCAGGCATTCTCAGAAGTGCGTACCTTGGTGGTCTCCTGCTTGTGCTCGTGCAGTACGTTTGAAACGCGCTGCATGGTGCAGGTACTGATACAATAGAACCAATGAGAGACTTCTTGATTTTAAGCAGAAGCGTGCGATCGCTCGCCGTGTCATTCGTGATGCTAAACGCACTTGCTGGCGAGACTATGTTTCCACTATCACCTCTGCTTCCTCTATGAGTGCAGTCTGGAAAAAAGTGAGGAAATTGAGTGGTAAATACTCTCCTGACCCGGCTCCTGTTCTACGGGTTGCCGGTATTGATGTAGCAAACCCTCTTGATGCCGTTGAAATTGGCACTCATCTGGTCCGTATTTCCCGGGGGCTCCATCTATGCCCCACGTTAGCACCCTTGGACTTTTCTTCTCTCAGAGAAGAACAGTATAATTGCCTTTTACACTTCAGGAACTGGAAGCAACACTCTCAGCTTGCCGATCATCGGCAGCTGGACCTGACGACATTCCTATTCGTATGTTACAACATTTACATCAGTCAGCCCTTGTAGTCCTCTTACACCTCTTCAATCTTATTTGGGCACAAGTTCTTCCACAGCTGTGGAAATCTGCCATTGTTCTCCTTTTCCGCAAGCCGGGTACTACAGGACATGATGCCTCCCACTATCGTCCCATTGCTCTTACTAGTGCGGTTTGCAAAGTGATGGAACGTCTGGTAAATCGACATTTAATGTGATATTTAGAGACACACAACAGTCTCTCTGCTAGTCAATATGGCTTTCGTAAGGGCCGTTCTACCATAGTCCCCTTACTACGCTTAGATACGTATGTTCATACTGCCTTTGCGAATAATCACTCGGTTATTGCCATATTTTTTGACCTTGAGAAGGCATATGACACAACCTGGAGGTATAATATTTTGGCCCAAGCCCACTCCTTAGGCCTCCGAGGCAATCTACCATCCTTCCTTAAGAGCTTTTTAACTGACAGACACTTTCGTGTTTGAGTCAATAATGTGCTTTACCCGGACTTCGTCCAAGCTGAAGGTGTCCCTCAGGGATGTGTTCTGAGCACAACACTTTTTCTCCTAGCTATAAATGATTTGGCCTCTGTTCTTCCACCCAATATTTGGCCATCACTCTATGTTGATGAATTCGCTATTGCTTGTGCAGGCACTGACTGTCATCTCATTGCAGTTTCTCTCCAGCATGAGGTCGACCGTGTTTCCACTTGGGCCACCACGCATAGGTTTAAATTTTCCAGTACCAAAACTCACCAAATTACTTTCACTAGACGCTCTGTCATCTCCGATCATCCTTTGTATCTCTATGGCTCCCGTATCCCCTAACGTGATACAGTCAGGTTTCTAGGCCTTCTCTTTGACCGTAGGTTATCCTGGAAACCTCACATTACCTCTCTGAAGGCAACTTGTCACAGCCGGCTAAACCTTCTTAAAACCCTTGCTCATCTTTCCTGGGGAGCTGATCGTTGAACTCTGCTTCGCCTACATTCAGCCCTCATTTTATCGAAACTCGATTATGGTGACCAGATTTATTCAGCGGCCACTCCTGCTACTCTCTCTAGCCTTAACCCCATCCATCACCAAGGATTACGTTTATGCCTTTGTGCTTTTCGCTCTTTCCCTGTTGAGAGCCTCTATGCAGAAGCGAATGTTCCATCCTTGTCTGATCGTCGTGATGCCCATTACCTTCGGTACTATGTACGCTCTCACGATCTCCACAATCCTTCCATTTATAGAATGGTCACCGATATTAGTAGACATTCTTTATTTATTCACCGCCCCTGTTTGCTCCGTCCCTTTTCTCTTCGCTTACATTCGCTCTTGTCTTCCCTTCAGTTACCACCTTTATATGTTCATGTAGCATCTCACTTTTCCCTACCCCCCTGGGAAGTTCCAGCTGTTCGGGACTGTTCTTTCTCACTCCCTTGCTCGAAAGCCCAACTGCCTACGGTGGCTTCCCGCTCTCTTTTTCTTGATCACTTCCACTCTCATTCTCATGCCATCGCTGTGTACACAGATGGCTCTAAGTCTTCAGATGGTGTCAGATTCGCAGCAGTGTTTCCGGACAGCGTCGTGCGGGGGCATTTACTATCTTCGGCTAGCATTTTTACTGCTGAATTGTATGCCATTCTTGCAGCACTTATTCGTATCGCATCTATGCCTGTGTCATCATTTGTGGTAGTCTCAGACTCCCTTAGTGCTCTACAGGCTATACGAAAATTTGATACATCTCACCCCCTAGTTCTCCGTATCCAACTTTGGCTACGCCGTATCTCTACTAAGCATAAAGATATTTTTTTTGTTGGGTCCCTGGTCATGTCGATGTACAGGGCAATGAACAGGCAGACACTGCTGCGCGGTCAGCAGTACATGGCCTACCAATTTCCTATAGAGGTGTTCCATTTCTGGACTATTTTGCTACAGTAGCTACCCACCTTCACACCCGTTGGCAACAATGTTGGTCAACTCTGCTTGGTAACAAACTTCATTCTATTAAACCGAGCATAGGTTACTGGCCATCTTCTTGTCATCAGTGCCGAGGTTGGGAGACCACTCTCTCCCGCCTTCGCATTGGCCACACTCGTCTTACTCATGGGTATCTCATGGAGAGGCACCCTGTTCCTCTCTGTGAGCAGTGTCAAGTTTCAGTATCGATTAGCCACATTCTGTTAGACTGCCCTCTCTATCAACGTGCACACAGAATTTACCTCCAACGTCGTCTTCGTTCTACTACTCTCTCTTTACCTTCCCTTCTTGCTAATGGACCCTCCTTTAATCCTGACTCCCTCATTGACTTCTTGACAATGACTGATTTACTCCACAAACTCTGATGATACCTTTCGCACTCCCCTCAGCCCTTTCTAGCTCAGTCTCTTGCTGCCCTTTACCCTTTCACCATCCACTACCCCGCTGTTATCCGTAACCTATTACTCATTCATCTCCATTTTGCCACCTGATGCCCTCGCTTCCTTCCTGCCCTGCAGCGCTGTATAGCCCTTGTGGCTTAGCGCTTCTTTTTTATTATAATAATAATAATAATGAACCACTTTATGTGGCACTTGAATAAATGAATATCCTCCGGGACTCTTCATAGACCTACAGGAAACATTTGATACAGTGGACCACAATATCTTGCACCTTAAACTAGAACATAATGGGGGTCAGAGGACATATCCTTGCATACCTACAATCTTATCTTAGTAGTAGACACTAGTATGTCTCCAGAACTGGTGTAACCTTGTCAACTTAGCCTGTAGCTATAGGAGTGCCCCAAGCAGTGTCTTGGCCTTCTGCTCTTTCATTTACATCAGTGATCTCCCAACATATCTTATCTCCTTAAACTTGTTCTATTCACAGACAACACTACTTATGTCTTCTCCCACTCAAATCTGACTATGCTCAGTGATGCTGCTAACGACGAGCTCCTAAAAATATCTACATGGATGACAACCAACAAACTCACCCTCAATGTAGACAAAACCTACTGCATGCTATTTGGAAAGAGAGCTTTAAATATTCAACTTAACATATTAATAAATGGTACCCCCATTAAAAGACACACCGAGGGCAAATTTTTAGGCCTTCACATTGACTGCAACCTGAAATTCCATACCCACATCCAGCACATAGTCCAAAAGGTCTCCCAAATAGTAGGCATCTTCTCCAAGATAAGGTAATATGTACTCCAAATGACACTACTTACACTATACCACTCCCTGACACTACTTACACTATACCACTCCCTGACACTACTTACACTATACCACTCCCTGATCTACCCTTACCTCACTTACGGCATTTGTGCCTGGGGATCTACTTTAGCTTATCATCTTAAACTATTAATAACCCAACAAAACACTGCTGTGTGGATTATCTTCAATTCCTGTGCCAGACAATCCTCCCTTTCCTGCACTCTTCAAGAGTTTTTAGCACTTCTTTTTGATTATAATAATAATAATCTTCAAGAGTTTGAACTTACTAAATATATAAAATATGCACTCATTATTGTTCCTATTATACAGTGGACCCCCGCATAGCGATATTAATCCGTGCAAGAGAGCTCATTGTTATGCGAAATTATCGTTATGCGAATGAATTTTCCCCATAAGAAATAATGGAAATCAAATTAATCCGTGCAAGACACCCCAAAGTATGAAAAAAAAAATTTTTACCACATGAAATATTAATTTTAATACACACAAACTGAAAAAGGCATGCACAATTACATGACACTTACTTTTATTGAAGATCTGGTGATGATTGATGGGATGGGAGGAGGAGAGAGTGTTAGTGTTTAGAAAGGGAATCCCCTTCCATTAAGACTTGAGGTGTCAAGTCCTTTTCTGGGGTTACTTCCCTTCTTCTTTTAATGCCACTAGGACCAGCTTCAGAGTCACTGGAGTTCTGTCGCACAACATATCTGTCCATAGTGGCCTGTACCTCTCGTTCCTTTATGACTTCCCTAAAGTGTTTCACAACATTGTCAGTGTAATAGTCACCAGCACGGCTTGCAATAGCTGTGTGAGGGTGATTTTCATCCATGAAGGTTTGCACTTCAAGCCACTTTGCACAGATTTCCTTAATCTTTGTAGTAGGCAATTTCTTCAATTTCTCTCTCCCCTCCTTCGAACCAGTTTCCTCAGGTCTGGCCTCTTGCTGTTGAAGTTGATCTATCAGCTCATCAGTGGTTAGTTCTTCATTGTCCTCCCCTCAGGGAAGGTTCCTTGATGTTGGTGAGGGGCTCTTGATTTAGGGAATTGGATCTGTGCTCCAGTTCCCCGAATTAAGCCTGAATGCCTTCCACATCCCTCCCAGGCGCTGTATAATCCTACGGGTTTAGCGCTTACCCTTGATTATAATAATAATCTTCATTGTCCTCCTCCACCAACTCTTCCACATCATCCCCACTAACCTCCAACCCCAAGGACTTTCCCAATGCCATAATGGATTCCTCAACTGGCATAGGATTCTCAGGGTTAGCCTGAAACCCTTCAAAATCCCTTTGGTCTACACATTCTGGCCACAGTTTCTTCCAAGCAGAGTTCAAGGTCCTCTTAGTCACTCCCTCCCAAGCCTTACCTATAAGGTTTACACAATTGAGGATATTAAAGTGATTTCTCCAAAACTCTCTTTAGAGTCAGTTGAGTTTTGAGGTCACTACAAAGCACCTTTCAAACAGAGCTTTTGTGTACAGTTTTTTGAAGTTTGCAATAACCTGCTGGTCCATGGGCTGCAGGAGAGGAGTGGTATTAGGAGGCAAAAACTTCACCTTAATGAATTTCATGTCCCCATAAAGTCGCTCTGCCACGTCTGTAGGATGACCAGGGGCATTCTCTAACACCAGGAGGCACTTAAGTTCTAATTTCTTTTCAGTTAGGAAATTTTTCACATTGGGGGCAAATGCATGGTGTAACCAGTCATAGAAAAAGTCCCTAGTGACCCATGCCTTACTGTTTGCCCTCCACAGCACACACAAATTTTCCTTGAGGACATTCTTTTGCCTGAACGGTCTGGGAGTTTCAGAGTGATACACTAATAAAGGCTTCACTTTGCAATCACCAGTAGCATTGGAACACATCAACAGAGTAAGCCTGTCTTTCATAGGCTTATGTCCTGGGAGTGCCTTTTCCTCCTGTGTAATGTAGGTCCTGCTTGGCATTTTCCAAAACAGGCCTGTTTCATCACAATTAAACACTTGTTCAGGTTTCAGTCCTTCAGTTTCTATGTACTCCTTGAATTCCTGCACATATTTTTCAGCTGCTTTGTGGTCCGAACTGGCAGCCTCACCATGCCTTATCACACTATGTATGCCACTATGCCTCTTAAATCTCTCAAACCAACCTTTGCTGGCCTTAAATTCACTCACATCATCACTAGTTGCAGGCATTTTTTTAATTAAATCCTGATGCAACTTCCTAGCCTTTTCACTTATGATCACTTGAGAGATGCTATCTCCTGCTATCTGTTTTTCATTTATCCACACCAATAAGAGTCTCTCAACATCTTCCATCACTTGCGATCTCTGCTTCGAAAACACAGTTAAACCTTTGGCAAGAACAGCTTCCTTGATTGCCTTTTTGTTGCCCACAATAGTAGCGATGGTTGACTGGAGTTTACTATACAACCTGGCCAGCTCGGAGACACGCACTCCACTTTCATACTTATCAATGATCTCTTTCTTCATCTCTATAGTAATTCTCACCCTTATTGCTGTAGGGTTGGCACTAGAAGCTTTCTTGGGGCCCATGGTCACTTATTTTGCAGATAAAATCACCAGAAACACTGTAATAATACGAAATGTTCCGATTGTATGCTTGGATGTTACCGCGGAGGCTGGCTGGTAAACAATGCCACCGGCGGAACATGCGAGGCTGGCTAAGGGCGCACATTAGACGCGTCTCGGACGAACAGCATTGAGCGGGTTTTTTAGCGGTATGCGAGGCAAAATCTTGGCGATAAAATGTAGCGGTATGCGGATTTAACGTTATGTGATGCCAACGGTATGCGGGGGTCCACTGTATATACGTATAGATCATTAAACTTTAATTAACATAATCCCTCCCTGGTGGCTTGGTGGCTAAAGCTTCTGCTTCACACACAGAGGGCCCGGGTTCGATTCCCGGCGGGTGGAAACATTTCGACACGTTTCCTTACACCTATTGTCCTGTTCACCTAGCAGCAAATAGGTACCTGGGTGTTAGTCGGCTGGTGTGGGTCACATCCTGGGGGACAAGATTAAGGACCCCAATGGAAATAAGTTAGACAGTCCTCGATGACGCACTGACTTTCTTGGGTTATCCTGGGTGGCTAACCCTCCGGGGTTAAAAATCCGAACAAAATCTTATCGTACCTTAAGTACAACAGAACTCGTGGGCACAGCACAAGGCACAAAACTCTCTTTGATCCACCGTGTCCTCACCCTCTGCAAAAATGCAGTGCACATGAAGGACAGTAAAATCTGGAATTCATTGTCTGAACCAGTGAAAGGTCGCCTGTCTGCCAATCAATTTAGAGCTATAATTAAAAATTGCTACACCAACACTATGCTATACCAAACAAAACCAATTCATCTGTACCTAACAAAACTAACTAATCTAACTATTCCTGAAATCATAGAGTCTGTTAGAAACTACTTAATCAGTTTAATTTATTAATACAAACTTAAGTTTGTACCCTTTTACTACCTCTCTTTTTGTAATAATGTATACTTATAATTGTACCACTCAATTCCTGATTCTAAAGTATGTAAGCATTTGGATTAGTCTGCCCGAAATGCACGTGCATGCTAGTGGCTTTCTTTTGTGCTTAACAATATTTTATTACATGTAAAACTACATTTTTTATACTGCACAAGGAAATAAAATATTTGTTTGTTTGTTCATTATTTACTTGCCTCTAATAGCTCCAGAGTCTGTTTTGCTTTAGGTCCCTGCTTAGAGGCTCCACTCCTGCATCAGCTGGGCCTCTGCCACCAACAACAATTCACTTGTCTTATGGCAATACGACAGCTGGGGGATAGAAGGCGTAAAATCCGGAGCCACCATAATTCCTACTACAGAAATTATTTTACATGCTTCAGAACTTACTATTCTGTTAGTAGATCAAAGGGAAAGGGGGATGCCCCTGCTTGGAAATCAGCACCCATCATATAAGTGATATACAGTACTGATGACTAGGAGGGTATATAAATTTGAGGTGGAGGAAATGAGGTGTAGGGGGTCATCCCAGGAAGGAGTGAAGAGAGTAAAAGAGGTTTTAAGCATTAGGGGCTTGAACATCCAACAGGCGTGTGTGAGCGGATTAGATCAAAATGAGTGGAGTGAAATTGTTTCTTATGATTATATGCTGTTGGGGCATGAGCAAGGTAAGATTCGTGAAGGGATTTAGGAAACTGATTAGCCAGACTTGTGTCCTAGAGGTGCAAAGTACATTGCCTGCCTTCTGCAGGAAAGGTGAGGCTATTGCAATTTGGAGGGTCACCTGATTTATGATGTCATCATGCTTCTGGCAAGACCATGACTGAATGAATGATAGTGAATGTGTTTCCTTTTTTTTTGGGTCACCCTTTCTCAGTGGAAGATGGCTGGTGTGTTAACAGTACAGTGGACCCCTGGTTTGCGATGTCATTGGTATCCAATAAATCCGGTATTCGATACATTTTAACGCAAAAATTTTGCCTCGGTTCCCGTTAAAAGAACCGGTATGCGATTCGTCCGAGACGTGTCCACGTGTGGCCAGTGTTTACAAACCAGCCAGTGTGCTTGCATCTAAGGATACATTTGGTACATTCCATATTATCACTGTTTTTGGTGCTTGTTTCTGCAAAATAAATCACCATGGGCCCCCAAGAAAGCTTCTTGAGGAAGTTGCCTACTTCAAAGATTAAGGAAATGTGTGCAATGTGGCTTAAAGTGCAAACCTTTTTTGATGAAAATCAACCTGACACAGCTACTGCAAGCCGTGTTGGCAACCTGTACAATGACAATGTTGTGAACCACTTTAGGAAAGTCATAAAGGAACGAGAGGTACAGGCCCCTATGGACAGATATGTTGTGCGACAGAAGTCCAGTGACTCTCAAGCTGGTCCTAGTGGCATTAAAAGAAGAAGGAAAGTAACCCCAGAAAAGGACTTGCTACCTCAAGTCCTAATGGAAGGGGATTCCCCTTCTAAATAATAACAACTTCCACACTCTCCCCTCCTCCCATCCCATCAATCATCACCAGATCTTCATTAAAGGTAAGTGTCATGTATTCTATTGTTGGTAGAGTACTACAAACTGTGCATGTCTTTTTCAGTTTGTGTGCATTAAACTTAATATTTCATGTGGTAAAAAATTTTTTTTTCATACTTTTGGGTGTCTTGCACGGATTAATTTGATTTCCATTATTTCTTATGGGGAAAATTGATTCGCTTTTCGATAATTTGGGTTTACGATGAGCTCTCAGGAATGGATTAATATCGCAAACCGGGGGTCCACTGTACTGGCAAGTTGATAAGTAAGACATTCAGTACTTTTTCTTAATATGTCTTACCTCCATAGCAGGTTTTTCTGGTGGAATTCAGGAGATTATAACACTGATAACAGTAGAAGAGGTGGAGAGGTAATTTTGAGGTGATTAGTCTCTCAGCCTTGATAGAAATTGGACAGTCCTTTAACCTAAGGGACTGACCACCTTATATCAAGGCTGAGAGATTCATCACCTCAAAATTACCTCTCCATTTCCATTGTTTGTGGTGGTTTAATTATTTGTATACATCATAGGCAATGGGGTCGAAGAGGTATGGGGTAGGATTAAAAATGTAGTGTTAGAGTGTTCAGCAGAAGTTTGTGGTTACAGGAAAGTGGGTGCAGGAGGGAAGAGGAGCGATTGGTGGAATGATGATGTAAAGAGAGTAGTAAGGGAGAAAAAGTTAGCATATGAGAAGTTTTTACAAAGTAGAAGTGATGCAAGGAGAAAAGAGTATATGGAGAAAAAGAGAGAGGTTAAGAGAGTGGTGAAGCAATGTAAAAAGAGAGCAAATGAGAGAGTGGGTGAGATGTTATCAACAAATTTTGTTGAAAATAAGAAAAAGTTTTGGAGTGAGATTAACAAGTTAAGGAAGCCTAGAGAACAAATGGATTTGTCAGTTAAAAATAGGAGAGGAGAGTTATTAAATGGAGAGTTAGAGGTATTGGGAAGATGGAGGGAATATTTTGAAGAATTGTTAAATGTTGATGAAGATAGGGAAGCTGTGATTTCGTGTATAGGGCAAGGAGGAATAACATCTTGAAGGAGTGAGGAAGAGCCAGTTGTGAGTGTGGGGGAAGTTCGTGAGGCAGTAGGCAAAATGAAAGGGGGTAAGGCAGCCGGGATTGATGGGATAAAGATAGAAATGTTAAAAGCAGGTGGGGATATAGTTTTGGAGTGGTTGGTGCAATTATTTAATAAATGTATGGAAGAGGGTAAGGTACCTAGGGATTGGCAGAGAGCATGCATAGTTCCTTTGTATAAAGGCAAAGGGGATAAAAGAGAGTGCAAAAATTATAGGGGGATAAGTCTGTTGAGTGTACCTGGTAAAGTGTATGGTAGAGTTATAATTGAAAGAATTAAGAGTAAGACGGAGAATAGGATAGCAGATGAACAAGGAGGCTTTAGGAAAGGTAGGGGGTGTGTGGACCAGGTGTTTACAGTGAAACATATAAGTGAACAGTATTTAGATAAGGCTAAAGAGGTCTTTGTGGCATTTATGGATTTGGAAAAGGCGTATGACAGGGTGGATAGGGGGGCAATGTGGCAGATGTTGCAAGTGTATGGTGTAGGAGGTAGGTTACTGAAAGCAGTGAAGAGTTTTTACGAGGATAGTGAGGCTCAAGTTAGAGTATGTAGGAAAGAGGGAAATTTTTTCCCAGTAAAAGTAGGCCTTAGACAAGGATGTGTGATGTCACCGTGGTTGTTTAATATATTTATAGATGGGGTTGTAAGAGAAGTAAATGCGAGGGTCTTGGCAAGAGGCGTGGAGTTAAAAGATAAAGAATCACACACAAAGTGGGAGTTGTCACAGCTGCTCTTTGCTGATGACACTGTGCTCTTGGGAGATTCTGAAGAGAAGTTGCAGAGATTGGTGGATGAATTTGGTAGGGTGTGCAAAAGAAGAAAATTAAAGGTGAATACAGGAAAGAGTAAGGTTATGAGGATAACAAAAAGATTAGGTGATGAAAGATTGAATATCAGATTGGAGGGAGAGAGTATGGAGGAGGTGAACGTATTCAGATATTTGGGAGTGGACGTGTCAGCGGATGGGTCTATGAAAGATGAGGTGAATCATAGAATTGATGAGGGAAAAAGAGTGAGTGGTGCACTTAGGAGTCTGTGGAGACAAAGAACTTTGTCCTTGGAGGCAAAGAGGGGAATGTATGAGAGTATAGTTTTACCAACGCTCTTATATGGGTGTGAAGCGTGGGTGATGAATGTTGCAGCGAGAAGGCTGGAGGCAGTGGAGATGTCATGTCTGAGGGCAATGTGTGGTGTGAATATAATGCAGAGAATTCGTAGTTTGGAAGTTAGGAGGAGGTGCGGGATTACCAAAACTGTTGTCCAGAGGGCTGAGGAAGGGTTGTTGAGGTGGTTCGGACATGTAGAGAGAATGGAGCGAAACAGAATGACTTCAAGAGTGTATCAGTCTGTAGTGGAAGGAAGGCGGGGTAGGGGTCGGCCTAGGAAAGGTTGGAGGGAGGGGGTAAAGGAGGTTTTGTGTGTGAGGGGCTTGGACTTCCAGGAGGCATGCATGAGCGTGTTTGATAGGAGTGAATGGAGACAAATGGTTTTTAATACTTGACATGCTGTTGGAGTGTGAGCAAAGTAACATTTATGAAGGGATTCAGGGAAACCGGCAGGCCGGACTTGAGTCCTGGAGATGGGAAGTACAGTGCCTGCACTCTGAAGGAGGGGTGTTAATGTTGCAGTTTAAAAACTGTAGTGTAAAGCACCCTTCTGGCAAGACAGTGATGGAGTGAATGATGGTGAAAGTTTTTCTTTTTCGGGCCACCCTGCCTTGGTGGGAATCGGCTAGTGTGATAATAAAATAATAAAAATATCTAAAGAAGCCTTTTATATATATAAGAGTGAAATGTTCCAACAATAAGCCTTAGTGTTACACATGTACTCTTCAACTCAACATTGCCCATCATGGAGGAGCCAGTTGTCAAGTGAGGCAAAAATCTAAGCAGCCATGAACCTAAGAAGTATGAAGGGGAAGTTTCATTGTATGGAAAAAAAATTACTATGTACAGCAATCAACCTACCCCTCTCTCTCATGTCTTAAAGTAACAGAAGTAAGACACGAGAGAGAGGGGTGGGTTGATTGCATCTTCTTGGACTGCAAGAAGGCCTTCGACACAGTTCCTCACAGGAGATTAGTGCAGAAGCTAGAAGATCAGGCGCATATAACAGGAAGGGTGCTGCAATGGATCAGAGAATACCTGACAGGGAGGCAACGAGTTATGGTACGTGATAAGGTATCACAGTGGGCACCTGTGATGAGTGGGGGGCACACAGGGGTCGGTCCTAGGACCAGTGCTATTTTTGGTATATATGAATGACATGATGGAAGGGTTAGACTCAGAAGTGTCCCTGTTTGCAGATGATGTTAAGTTAATGAGGAGAATTAAATCAGATGAGGATCAGGTAGGACTTCAAAGAGACCTGGACAGGCTGGACACGTGGTCCAGCAACTGGCTTCTAGAATTTAACCCCGCCAAATGCAAAATCATGAAGATCGGGGAAGGACAAAGAAGATCACTGACGGTGTATAGGCTAGGAGGCCAAAGACTGCAAACCTCGCTCAAGGAGAAAGATCTTGAGGCGAGTATAACACCGAGCATGTCTCTGGAAGCACACATCAACCAGATAACTGCTGCAGCATATGGGCGCCTGGCAAATCTGAGAATAGCGTTCCGACACCTTCGTAAGGAATTGTTCAAGGCACTGTACACCGTGTACGTCAGGCCCATGTTGGAGTATGCAGCACCTGTTTGGAACCCACACTTGATCAAGCACGTCAAGAAATTAGAGAAAGTGCAAAGGTTTGCGACAAGGTTAGTTCCAGAGCTAAGGGGAATGTCCTATGAAGAAAGGTTAAGGGAAATCGGCCTGACAACACTGGAGGACAGGAGGGTTAGGGGAGACATGATAACAACATGCAAAATACTGCGTGGAATAGACAAGGTGGACAGAGACAGGTTGTTCCAGAGAGGGGACACAGAAACAAGGGGTCACAGTTGGAAGTTAAAGACCCAGATGAGTCAAAGGGATGTTAGGAAGCATTTCTTCAGTCATAGAGTAATCAGGAAGTGGAATAGCCTAGCAAGTGAGGTAGTGGAGGCAGGAACCATACATAGCTTTAAGATGAGGTATGATAAAGCTCATGGAGCAGGGAGAGAGAGGACCTAGTAGCACTCAGTGAAGAGACAGGACCAGGAGCTGAGGCTTGACTCCTGCAACCACAATTAGGTGAGTACAGCACCACCACCACGGGGGGGAAAAAAAAGCATGAATAAAAGAGGGGGAGAATGGGCATAAAAACAAGCTCCTGGAGTATATCTGGAGAGAGTTCCGGGGGTCAACGCCCACACGGCCTGGTCTGTGACCAGGCCTCATGGTGGATCAGGGCCTGATCAACTAGGCTGTTACTGCTGGCCACACATAATCCAACATAGGAACCACAGTCCGGCTGGTCAGGTACTGACTTTAGGTGCCTATCCAGTGCCTGCTTGAAGACAGCCAGGGGTCTATTGGTAATCCCCCTTATGTATGCTAGGAGGCAGTTGAACAGTCTCGGGCCGATGATACTTATTGTGTTGTCTCTTACTGTGCTAGTGGCACCCCTGCTTTTCATTGCGGAGATGTTGCATCGTCTGCCGAATCTTTTGCTTTCGTAGGGAGTGATTTTCATGTGCAAGTTTGGTACTAATCCCTCTAGGATTTTCCAAGTGTATTCTATAGCTATTGCCTATTAAATCTTACGTTAGTCCTAAGTTTGCCTAAGATACTCTTCCAATATAAGAATAAGAAGAATAAGAATAAGAATTTTTATTTTGACATGATACATAGTTGTACAAAGGAATACAGTACATGTAGTTGGGTGTAAATGCCAAAAGCCTCTTTGTATGCAGAGCATTTTGGGCAAACTTAATACGTATTAACTTAAGATTAGTAAGGCAATAACAGATAATTATATGGACATTGATGAGTTACAGTGAGTACAGTAAATACACTTTTAAAATTAGTTTATAAAAATTACATTGTTACAAACAATGGTACAATTTGTATTAATTTACAGTATGGAAATATGCATTACAATGGTACAATTTAAAAAACTTACAATATGAAATTATTACAATTTAATACTATTTAGAACAATTTAAAGCAATTTACATATGAAATTATTACTATTTAGTATTATTTTATGATTGAGCAATCCTTAGCGCAATATACAGTAATGAAGTTAAATTGAGCAGTCTGGTTAATTTTGGGTGATGAGGTGATTTCTAAGTAGAGCCTTACATTGCTTTGTAGGCAGGGGTCTTTTAATGTGTTCTGGAAGTGAATTCCAGATCTTAGGTCCCTTTAAACGCATAGCATTTTTGCATAGGGAGAGATGAAAATGAGGGATATCGAAGAGTGATTTGTGTCTTGTATTATGGTTGTGTGTTCTGTTAAAGTTATCAAGGAGGAGTTTGAAAAGAGGGTTTATAGTTGAGCGTAGTGTACTGTGTATGTAGTAGGCACAATAAGTGTGGATGTTTTGTATATTAAGCAAGTTAAGACTCTTGAAAAGTGGCGGAGTATGCTCTCTAGTGCTGGAGTTAGTAATCAATCGGACTGCAGCTTTTTGTTGGGTTATTAAAGGTTTGAGGCGATTTCCTGTGGTTGAGCCCCATGCACTAATACAATAGATGAGGTAAGGGTGAATGAGAGAGTGGTACAGAGCAAGAAGAGCTGATTGGGGTACATAGTACTGTATCTTTGAAAAGATGCCTACTGTTTTGAAGACTTTCTTGGATATTTGCTGTATGTCTGGAATTTGAGACCACTGTCAAGGTGGAGACCTAGAAATTTGCCCTCTGTGAGTCTAGAAATGGATGAACCATTTATCATTATGTTCAGCCGTACATTCGAAGCTCTGTTTCCAAATACGTAGCATGAAGTAGGTTTTGTCTATATTGAGAGTGAGTTTTAATAGAAACAGTTTGTCATTGCAAGACAAATCCAATCCCATTACTAAATTTACCATTTGTAATATTGTTATATGTTTTATATTACCTCACTATTACAGTATTGTGAAGGCTTACTCAGCCCTGTAACAACTTCAGTCAGTATTACCAAGGCTGGCTCCTCCTCAGGAAAATTAATGAATAGAAAAAGAAATAATAACAGACAATGATAAACACTTTATTATTTAGAAACGGAAAATGTAAAACAATAAAACATGAATGGGTATCCTAATTGAAAGAAAAATGAAAAATGAAATGAAAAAATTACATTTGAACTCAACGCTAATATAGGTATATCATGGTAATGGGGTGCAGGTGTTGGTGACACTGCGTGTTGTTGAAATCGTAGCCGTTGCTGATGTGGCGGGGAGGGGGGGGTTAGCAGGTGTTGGTGACCACCACCGGCTCGTTCTTCACAGAGTATAGCCGTGAGTAAGTACTTCAGATGACAGGAAAACAGGTTCGTTACCACTGCTATGATGAGGGGGTTAGGTCCTGTGTTGGCTTACATAACAGGTAAGTAGACTAAACATGGGACGTCTCAGGACGTTAGTCCGTCTCCTTCTATTCTTCTCGTTGGTTGGCAGGTGACCCCCTCTGTCATTCCAAGCTGTAAAGAGAGACAGATTACCCACTGCTTAAGAAATCACTCTCCATGATAAGTACAATACCTAAAAGATGTGGTGATTATTAAAACATTTAACTGATCAAGACTGAAAGGACTAAGTTAATTATTGGTCAAAAGTGAAGCTTTCAACCAATAAGTCCACTAAAATATGATCAGGCGTGTACTTACAGTAGTGTTGGGAGCTGTGAGTCGAGTGATTTATTGTTTGACCGGAGCCCCACACGTCACCTTTCGGGGGGGGGGGAGGGAAAGGGATAGCGGGAGCTAGACTGACCCTACCTTAACAAGCAGTCAGCAATCAAACTATCACTTTTGGGGAGGGGGAAAAAGGGGGGGGGGAATAGCAGGAGCTTGACTTACCCTACCTTAACAAGTAGCCGGCAATGAAACTATTGTTACCATACACTCCCTCGCTACTCCTATCTATTGAACTTTTCCCTCACAGTATAAATCTAATAGTCGATACGTTCAAAACTCGGGGTTCCACTGTACAGTGGTACCTCAACTTTTGAACAGTCATGTAAGTGCATTTTTGTAAGTGCTTTTGTAAGTGTATTTTTGGGGGTCTGAAACAGACTAATCTAATTTACATTATTCCTTATGGGAGCAAATTTGTTTGGTATCAACACTCGAACACCCTTCTGGAACGAATTAAGTTCGTAACTTGAGGTACCACTGTAGTAATATGTAATACAGTAGACCGTCATTTAGCACGAGTTTATTTAGCATGATTTGGGTATTGCACAATTGAAGAATTGCGGCACAATTTTATGTAACACTTCGTATAATTAATTTAACATTGTTCAGTTTGTGGGAAGGAAAAAAAAATTCTCTTTTGCTCAAGATGCTGCCTTGTTGTGGAGCAGCCGGGGAGCCCTCCCGCCATCCCCTGCCACTCCCCAACACCACCCCACCATCTTAGGGTTTGTAATTCATACGTGTCCAGCCTTACTCTGCTACAAGGCAGCTGTGTTTGTGAATTGTGTTATGATATTTTAATCACTATATCTTGTATCTGCCAAGCAATTATGACACCCAGTAGCCATACCAGTGTTGCTGAAAGTGGCAGGAAAAGGTATAAGCACTTTAAGTCTTAGAATTAACAAAGAAACAAAGATATTAGACAAGAGATAACCTGTAGTCGTAATGAAGTGTTACTTTGTACACAGAAAAAGAGGGAAACATGAGTTTGTGTGACTGACCGACTGAATGACTGACTTACTGAATGACTTGACTGATTTGACTGACTGACTGAATGATTTACTGAGTGATGTGAATAACTTACTGAGTGACTTGACTGACTGACTGAACGACTTGATAGACTTACTGTGTGACTTGGCTGACTTACTGAGTGACTTGACTGACTTACTGAGTGACTTGACTGACTTACTGAATGACTTGACTGACTGACTGAATGACTTACTGAGTGACTTGACTGACTGAATGACTTAACTGACTTGCTGAATGACTTGACTGACTGACTGGATGTCTTAGACACTCCAGTACAACCATTGACTTCATTATGAGAACCTCTACCATCCTCCTCAGCCCAGTAGGGCCACAGCATAACTCTCCACTCTCTTCACAATCATCTACGAACACCAGCACCCACAATTTAGGGTAAGAAATACTAATACATGTATATCTGTTATATTTGTAGTCTTAAGCAGTAAAAGCAACATAATACATCACAACAATGAACTACAACTACATGTTCACTTTTATTTTTTGTAAGATGTAGAGGCCTAAAAAAAAAGTTGTTTGGCTTTTTGAGGGCTCCAAGGAATGTAACCCTATTTTTCCCATAAGTTCTTCAGTTTATCTAACACAATTTTACCTAACGTGATATTTTCAGAAACGTAGCTACTGTGCTAAATGACGGTCTACAGTACTTTTATAACTGACCATTTGTTAATTAGCTACCTTATTGTACTTTTGATTGTATGTAGTTAACTGCATAAGAAGTCCTACTTAATAGTCTCTGTCTAGATCTTAAGTAACATTTAAGCATTAGGTTTAGTTTGCCCAGAATGCATTGATATTACACCAATTTTAGGGTAAGTTTGTTTGGTGCTGATTACAAATATGCCATCAGTTTTGTTTGATTGGCTCTAGTTTTTGATAAATTTGGTATCCCATTGAATAATTTAAAAGGTAAAAAATATATTGATCAGGCAGGGCTAGCTTACAAATTACATTGAAATTATTTTTTTAAATCATGCAAAAGTCAAATCATGTAATGCATACTAGTACTTCATTCCATATAATAACAGTTAAACATAGTAAGTTAATTCGGATACCACTAATTTTTGCATGTGAAAACATTTGTACAGTTTTCTTGTGTTGGTCATCAGCACAGTTTTGTTGAGTGAGGAATTGGAAGAGATGCATGTTGGTTACCATTGTGCTTCTAATGGAGCTGTCTATAAAGAGCCGCCAATCTCCTGGTCGATATTCACGTCCCATTCGAAGAATTCTAGGGGTGTTACTGCAATGTACAAGTTCTTCATCTTGGCTGAAGTAATACCTGGAGAAGGTTTTGGGGGTCAGTGCCCCCACAGCCTGGTCTGTGATCAGGCCTCATGGTGGATCAGGGCCTGATCAACCAGGCTGTTACTGTTGGCTGCACATAAACTGATGTACGAATCACTGGCTGGCTAATCAGGTACTGATTTTAGGTGCCTGTCCAAAGCTACCTCTCTTGTCCTGTAAAGTGTTATTTTAACTTCTTGTTGTAGACAGGTCTTATCTTTTAGTCTGGATGATAAAAGTTCATACGAATATTAAAATGGTATAAAATACCGACAGGTTGTTAGGTAAGACACATGTGCAACAGTTAGGTATCTTTATTTCAAAATGTTTCACCTATGCAGTAGGCTTTTTCAGTCAAGTACACAAAAGTTGATGGAGGAGACATGAAGATGATGTAATCAGTCCATCACCCTTGAAGTTTTGAGGTGGCCAGTCCCTCAGTCTGGAGAAGAGTATTGTTCCATAGTTTGAAACAATATGGAGTTTAAGTGACAGGATGGAGCCTTATATACTGCCAGGAGGTGAGATGTAGGCCACAGGTAGAGGTAAGAATGTAGTCGTTGGGAGGTCACGTCCCTCTCAAATCCAGCCATTCTCACTAGTAGAAGTTGTCCAAGTTGTTTTCTGTTCTGTATCAAGATACCATTGTGTTGCAGTGTCTGACAGAGTGAATATTAAAATGGTATAAAATACCGACAAGTTGGTAGGTAAGACACATATGCAACAGTTAGGTATCTTTAGGCGAAACGTTTCGAAATAAAGATACCTAACTGTTGCATATGTGTCTTACCTAACAACCTGTCGGTATTTTATACCATTTTAACATTCACTCTGTCAGACACTGTAACACAATGATATCTTGGTACAGAACAGAAAACAGAATGGCTGGATTTGAGAGGGACGTGACCTCCCAATAACTACATTCTTACCTCTACCTGTGGCCTACATCTCGCCTCCTGGCGGTATATAAGGCTCCATCCTGTCACTTCAACTCCGTATTGTTTCAGACTATGGAACAATACTCTTCTCCAGACTGAGGGACTGACCACCTCAGAACTTCCAGAGTGATGGACTGATTACATCATCTTCACGTCTCTTCTATCAACTTTTCTGTACTCGACTGAAGAAGCCTACTGTGTACGCGAAACATTTCGAAATAAAGATACCTAACTATTGCATATGTGTCTTACCTAACAACCTGTCGGTATTTTATACCATTTTAATATTCACTCTCAGACACTGCAACACAATGGTATCTTGGTACAGAACAGAAAACAACTTGGACAACTTCTACTAGTTAGAATGGCTGGATCTGAGAGGGAAGTGACTTCCTAATGACTATATTCTTACCTCTACTTGTGGCTTACATCTCACTTCCTGGTGGTATATAAGGCTCCATCCTGTCACTTCAACTCCATATTGTTTCAGACTATGGAACAAACTCTTCTCCAGACTGAGGGACTGACCACCTCAAAACTTCCAGGGTGATGGACTGATTACATCGTCTTCACGGCTCTTCTATCAACTTTTCTGTACTCGACTGAAGAAGCCTACTGTGTAGGCGAAACGTTTCGAAATAAAGATACCTAACTGTTGCATATGTGTCTTACCTAACAAAAGTTCATATGCTTGCTTTGACAGACTGAGAACACAAGAAAGAAGGAACACCACAGCAGGCACACCAGCCCATGCGAGGCAGGTCCAAATCTCCTACCAGCTTAAACTAATGACCCAACCTAGTCAGGTCAGGTCACAGTCACCTAAAGAAAGAGCACGGCATCAGACCTAGTAGCACAAGCTAGTCAGATCCAACTCGTACCCACCCACACCCACTCATGTTTTTATCTAAGTTATTTTTAAAACTACACAACATTTTAGTTTCTGTGATTGTACTCGGGAGTTTGTTCCACTCATCCACAACTCTATTACCAAACCAGTGCTTTCCTATATCCTTCCTGAATCTGAATTTTTCGAACTTTAAATCATTGCTGCGAGTCCTGTCTTGGCTAGATGTATTTAGCATGCTATTTACATCCCCTTTATTTATTCCTGCTTTCCATTTGTACACTTCAATCATATCCCCCCTAATTCTACACTTTTCCAGAGTGCAGATTCAGGGTCTTCAGTCTATCCTCGTAGGGAAGAGTTCTGATACGTGGGATCAATGTTGTCATCCTCCTTTGTACGTTTTCCAGAGTATTTATAATGCTTACTGTATATTCACTTCTACTGTCACACATTTTACATCCTAAATCCTGAAAATAAGAAAAAAAGGCACATAACCATGACTGGAAAAATACACAAATACCCTGCACTTTGTGTGACTCTGTAAATGGTCCAAGTCTCCTCTCTTCGATGTGCGGGTTATTTGTGTATCCTAAACCCTGAGTTTCTTCAACATCTGACAATGGAAGGTCAGACAGTGTTGTAAATACTGGTATGGGAATATCTTTGTTGTGTGGAACAGGTCTCCTTGCTGACTCCAAATCAGGATATTCTCACTTGACTTTCTTGTATCAATTGAAACCTTTCTCATTCATCATAGAGAAATAACAGTCATCGTGGTGGATTTTTGTCTCTCTCCACACCATAGGCACACCAAAATTTAGACTTTTCTTTTGCCCATTTTTTCCACTGTCTTAAGCATTCCACACATAAATTGTCATTTTTGTGGAAATTGGTGTCACGCCCCTTGTGCAGATATCCCAGAACTAGCTACAAGCAGTATTAAAACAGAGAAGTGTTTCTGGGTATGCCCAAATGAGGAAAATCTGTGGACTAAAATCACAAGGGTATTAAAAGAGGACAACATCAAAGCTGCTTTCATAGAAAACCTGGAAGCTTTCTACAACAGATGGGAATATAAAAAGTCTGGGCTGAATGGTACTGCCCTGATACTGGCCATGTAGTCACAAACTGTAAGGCTGGAGGTGATGTCCTGGGAGACAGTAATAGTAAGGCTGGAGGTGCTGTCCTGGGAGACAGTAATGGTGAAGCTGGAGGTGCTGTCCTGGGAGACAGAAATGGTGAAGCTGGAGATACTGTCCTGGGAGACAGTAATGATGAAGCTGGAGATTTTGTCCAGGTAGTCGGGAATTATACGCAGGAAGGAATACATATAAATGACCACATAGGAGATAGGAGCCATAGTAGGGAAACAAGTGTAGTCAAAGATAAGATAAAACCAATATTGCAAACTAGAAATACCGCAGGAAATAGCAAACAAGAGGACTCCAATAGCAATAGTGAGGATAAATTACCAAAAACAACTGGTGGGAGCTCCATTGTTGGTGCTAGGGAGGATAGAAGAAAGACAGGGAAACATGCACCAACAGGGAATACAGTCACAGAAACCCAAGGCAAGCGGAAACCAAGCCTGTGCACATACTATGCACTTGGTATCTGCTGGCATGGGAAATCTGGAAAAACAGATGGGACGTGCAACTATGACCACCCTAGAAAATGCCATGCCCATATGACAACAGGAAAATGCAAACTCCCTTCCTGTAAGCTTTTTCACCCTGAAATGTGTACCTCTTCAGTACAGGAAAGACTGTGCTATAACTTAAATTGCCAGGCATACCATCTAAAGGGGACAAAAAGATACAAAACATCCAGGCCATGGGAAAACTTGGGTAGCCACAGCCACTCAAGAGGGAGAGGTTTTTTAGTGCCAGGAAGGAAAAAAAACTGGCAGGAAATGGCAGAAATCGTACACCAAATCCAGTCATTCCTGGAGTGGAACCACAGTCGATGGCCTCCACTCCAAACCAACAGATACAGATACTAATGCCGGAAAAAAAATCCCCCCCCAGTACCAACAATACCACCAGTCCGATAACATTCTTCTTTGCAAATATACAGGGTCTAAAGCCAGCAACAAACAACAAAATACCTTTCATCCGTGGACTGCTTGCAGAGGCAAAGGCAATGTTCGCGGCTTTCACTGAGACCCACATAAAGGATCACTTGGACAATGAAATATGGATCCCAGGTTACAACCTATACAGATGTGACAGAGTGAACAGGCAAAAGGGGGGGGTTGGCCTGTACATTGCAGAGTCACTTGTTTGCACAGAACTGCTTAATGCCTCAAATGACGTAGTGGAAGTTTTAGCAGTAAAGGTCGAGAACCAAAACCTAGTCATTGTGGTAGTCTATAAGCCTCCGGATGCAACATCCCAGCAATTCCAGGAACAGCTGTTAAAAATTGACCACTGTCTGGAAAATCTTCCAGCTCCTGCACCCAACATCTTGCTCCTGGGGGATTTCAACTTAAGGCACCTAAAATGGAGGAATATAGCAAATAATATTGTTGCAGAAATAACACCAGGAGGCAGCTCTGATGAAAACTCACACTCACACGAGCTTTTAAATCTCTGCACAAAATTCAATTTAAACCAGCAAATAATAGAGCCTACTAGACTGGAGAATACACTAGACCTCATATTCACTAACAATGATGATCTGATAAGAAATGTCACCATATCAAAAACAATATACTCAGATCACAACATAATTGAGGTTCAGACATGTATGCGAGGAGCCCCAGACCGACAAAATGAGACTAGTCACGAGGGAGCATTCACCAAATTCAACTTCAATAACAAAAACATAAAGTGGGACCAAGTAAACCAAGTCCTAACCGATATAAGCTGGGAAGATATACTAAGCAACACAGACCCAAACTTATGCCTAGAACAGATTAACTCGGTGGCACTCGATGTATGCACAAGGCTTATTCCTCTAAGAAAAAGGAGGAGTAGATGTAAAATAGAAAGAGACAGGCGCTCCCTTTACAGGCGACGGAAAAGAATAACAGAGCGGCTAAAAGAGGTCAATATATCTGAAATGCGCAGGGAGACACTGGTCAGAGAAATAGCAAGCATAGAACTTAAGCTAAAAGAATCCTTTAGGAGTCAGGAATCGCGGGAAGAACTGAAAGCTATAAATGAAATCGAAAGAAACCCAAAGTATTTCTTCTCCTATGCCAAATCAAAATCGAGAACAACGCCCAGTATTGGGCCCCTACTTAAACAAGATGGGTCCTACACAGATGACAGCAAGGAAATGAGTGAGCTACTCAAGTCCCAATATGACTCAGTTTTTAGCAAGCCGCTAACCAGACTGAGAGTCGAAGATCAAAATGAATTTTTTATGAGAGAGCCACAAAATTTGATTAACACAAGCCTATCCGATGTTATCCTGACGCCAAATGACTTCGAACAGGCGATAAATGACATGCCCATGCACTCTGCCCCAGGGCCAGACTCATGGAACTCTGTGTTCATCAAGAACTGCAAGAAGCCCCTATCACGAGCCTTTTCCATCCTATGGAGAGGGAGCATGGACACGGGGGTCGTCCCTCAGTTACTAAAAACAACAGACATAGCCCCACTCCACAAAGGGGGCAGTAAAGCAACAGCAAAGAACTACAGACCAATAGCACTAACATCCCATATCATAAAAATCTTTGAAAGGGTCCTAAGAAGCAAGATCACCACCCATCTAGAAACCCATCAGTTACACAACCCAGGGCAACATGGGTTTAGAACAGGTCGCTCCTGTCTGTCTCAGCTACTGGATCACTACGACAAGGTCCTAAATGCACTAGAAGACAAAAAGAATGCAGATGTAATATATACAGACTTTGCAAAAGCCTTCGACAAGTGTGACCATGGCGTAATAGCGCACAAAATGCGCGCTAAAGGAATAACAGGAAAAGTCGGTCGATGGATCTATAATTTCCTCACTAACAGAACACAGAGAGTAGTCGTCAACAGAGTAAAGTCCGAGGCAGCTACGGTGAAAAGCTCTGTTCCACAAGGCACAGTACTAGCTCCCATCTTGTTCCTCATCCTCATATCCGACATAGACAAGGATGTCAGCCACAGCACCGTGTCTTCCTTTGCAGATGACACCCGAATCTGCATGACAGTGTCTTCCATTGCAGACACTGCAAGGCTCCAGGCGGACATCAACCAAATCTTTCAGTGGGCTGCAGAAAACAATATGAAGTTCAACGATGAGAAATTTCAATTACTCAGATATGGTAAACATGAGGAAATTAAATCTTCATCAGAGTACAAAACAAATTCTGGCCACGAAATAGAGCGAAACACCAACGTCAAAGACCTGGGAGTGATTATGTCGGAGGATCTCACCTTCAAGGACCATAACATTGTATCAATCGCATCTGCTAGAAAAATGACAGGATGGATAATGAGAACCTTCAAAACTAGGGAGGCCAAGCCCATGATGACACTCTTCAGGTCACTTGTTCTATCTAGGCTGGAATATTGCTGCACTCTAACAGCACCTTTCAAGGCAGGTGAAATTGCCGACCTAGAAAATGTACAGAGAACTTTCACGGCGCGCATAACGGAGATAAAACACCTCAATTACTGGGAGCGCTTGAGGTTTCTAAACCTGTATTCCCTGGAACGCAGGAGGGAGAGATACATGATTATATACACCTGGAAAATCCTAGAGGGACTAGTACCGAACTTGCACACGAAAATCACTCATTACGAAAGCAAAAGACTTGGCAGACGATGCACCATCCCCCCAATGAAAAGCAGGGGTGTCACTAGCACGTTAAGAGACCATACAATAAGTGTCAGGGGCCCGAGACTGTTCAACTGCCTCCCAGCACACATAAGGGGGATTACCAACAGACCCCTGGCAGTCTTCAAGCTGGCACTGGACAAGCACCTAAAGTCAGTTCCTGATCAGCCAGGCTGTGGCTCGTACGTTGGTTTGCGTGCAGCCAGCAGCAACAGCCTGGTTGATCAGGCGCTGATCCACCAGGAGGCCTGGTCACAGACCGGGCCGCGGGGGCGTTGACCCCCGAAACTCTCTCCAGGTAAACTCCAGGTAAACAGGTTTTGCAAATCATGTGGGGAGCCCAAGACTTGTCTTGTACTCCAAGTGCCACAGCAAAATAAGCAAGATAAGCTTGATGTTTTTTCTTTGTTTCTGCAATAGTATTCACCGCAAGTGTAGCAAAATTCATTGGGATTGTTTAAGCAGGCTTTTCATGAAGAACTCCTGATTATCTGGAAAAAATAACAAAATGAAGGTTACAATATTGTCACATGGTTATTGTTGATACAACTCCTTTCATTTAATATTAAATCATTTAAAAATAAAATTCTGATCTTTATTAAAACTATCTGTATATACAAATTGTCACTACATATACATGTATTATAGCTAAGTTCCTTGTTGAGGGTAAGTATGCAGTACCTCACAGACTAGAGCCAATTTGAAAAACCTGCCATTTTTTAATTCAACCTCAAAATATCATAAATACCTTCAAATATCTTTGACAACAAATTTTTTTTGTTGACAAGTGAGTGGCTCTTTTTGTGCCTACCAATGTTTTATTACATGTAAACTACAGTATTTGGACTACATAAAGAAATGTGGATGTTGTGCGAATGATAGAGATGATTGTGGATGTTATGAATGAGAAGCTGAATGTCCTGGCTTGAAGTGAAACAAAGCTGAAGGGGTTAGGAGAGTTTCAGTGGTGAGAAATTAATGGAATTAGGTCAGGGGTTTCAAATAGAGTTAGAGCTAAAGGAGTAGCAATAATGTTGAAGGATAAGTTATGGCAGGAGAAGAGGGAATGTAAATGTATAAATGGAAGTATTATGTAGTGTAAAATAAGATTGGTTGTGAAAAGTGGGTTATAGTAAGTGTTTATGCACCTGGAGAAGAGAGAAGTGTAGAGGAGAGAGAGAGATTTTGGGAAATGTTGAGTGAGTGCATGGGGCATTTTGAACCAAGTGAGAGAGTTCTTGTGGTTGGGGATCTCAGTGCTAAAGTGGGTAAAAATGTTGTGGAGGGAGTAGTAGATAAATTGGGGGTGCCAGGAGTAAATGAAAATGGGGAGCCTTTAACTAAGCTATGTGTAGAAAGAGGTTTGGTAATAAGTAATACATACTTTATGAAAAAAGAGGATAAATGAGTATACAAGGCATGATATAACACATAATGAAAGTAGTTTGTTAGATTATGTATTGGTGGATAAAAGGTTAATGGGTAGGCTTCAGGGAGTACATGTTTATAAAGGGGCAACGGATGTATCGGATCATTATTTAGTTGTAGCTACAGTTAGAGTAAGAGGTAGAGGGGACATAAGGAAAATGGCAACAGCAAGTAAGAGAGAGAGGTGAAAGTGTATAAACTAAGGGAGGAGGAAGATAGGGTGAGATACAAGCAACTATTGGCAGAAAGGTGGGCTAATGCAAGTATGAGTAGGGAGGGGGGGTTGAAGAGGGTTGGGATAGTTTAAAAAATGCAGCATTAGAATGTGGGGCAGAAGTTTGTGGCTATAGGAGGGTGGGTGCAGGAGGAAAGAGGAGTGATTGGTGGATTGATGAAGTAAAGGGTGTGATAAAAGAGAAAAAGGTAGCTTATAAGAAGTTCTTACAAAGGTAAGACACATATGCAACAGTTAGGTATCTTTATTTCGAAACGTTTCGCCTACACAGTAGGCTTCTTCAGCCGAGTACAAAAAAGTTGATAGAAGCAGAAGAGACTTGAAGACGATGTAATCAGTCCATCACCCTTAAAGTTTTGAGGTGGTCAGTCCCTCAGTCTGGAGAAGAGCATTGTTCCAAAGTTTGAAACAATATGAAATTTGAAACAATATCCATATTGTTTCAAACTTTGGAACAATGCTCTTCTCCAGACTGAGGGACTGACCACCTCAAAACTTTAAGGGTGATGGACTGATTACATCGTCTTCAAGTCTCTTCTGCTTCTATCAACTTTTCTGTACTCGGCTGAAGAAGCCTACTGTGTAGGCGAAACGTTTCGAAATAAAGATACCTAACTGTTGCATATGTGTCTTACCTAACAATCTGTCAGTATTTTATACCATTTTAATGTTCAGTTCTTACAAAGCAGAAGTGTTGTAAGAAGAGCAGAGTATATGGAGAGTAAAAGAAAGGTGAAGAGAGTGGTGAGAGTGCAAAAAGGAGAGCAGATGAAAGAGTGGGAGAGGCACTGTCAAGAAATTTTGCTGAAAATAAGGACAAATTTTGGAGTGAGATAAACAAGTTAAGAAAGCCTAGCGAACAAATGGATTTGTCAGTTAAAAACAGAGTAGAGGAGTTAGTAAATGGGGAGTTGGAGGTATTGGGTACATGGTGGGAATATTTTGAGGAACTTTTAAATGTCGATGAAGAAAGGGAGGCGGTAATTTCATGCATTGGTCAGGGTATAACATCTTTTAGGAGTGAAGAAGAGCAAGATGTGAGTGTGGGGAGGTGTGTGATGCATTACATAGAATGAAAAGGGGTAAAGCAGCTGGAACTGACAGGATCATGACAGAAATGTTAAAAGCAGGGGATGATATTGTGTTGGAGTGATTGGTATTTTTGTTTAATAAATGTATGTACGAGGGGAAGGTACCTAGGGATTGGAAGAGAGCATGTACAGGGAAGGGAGACAAAAGAGATTGTAAAAATTATAGGGAAATAAGTTTACTGAGTATACCAGGCAGGGTTATTATTGAAAGAATTAGAGGGATGACAGAGAGCAGGATTGCAGATGAGCAAGGAGGCTTTAGAGTGGGTAGGGGATGTGCAGATCAAGTGTTTACATTAACCCTTTCAGGGTCCGTGCCATAGTTTTATGGCTTTGAGTTCTGGATCCTAACCGTAGTTCTACACCATGAGCTCAGCTCTTTCAGATAAGCTGTGAGCAGTAAATTTGGTACGTCTGTGTGGTAAGTGTGCACCATATAAAATAAATCCTGCAGCACACAGTGCATAATGAGAGGGAAAAACTGAGACTGAAATTTTGGATTAAAACAGAGAATTTGCGGTGTTTTTTCGTCTATTTTTTATAGTTGTACGTATTTGCAATTTCTTGGTCTCATTTGATAGAATGGTAGATATATTACAGAAATAGAGATGATTCTTATTGGTTTTACTAATGAAAATGGCTTGAAACTGAGCTCAAAGTAGCGGAAAAGTAAATTTTTACCGATGTTCAGGAGTAAACAAATCACATCATTCATCCAATACACATCAGCTGGTGGGTCTTATGTGTGTTCACAAATGCGCTGATATTATTTATACAATTATTACAATATTGCATAACAGTAAATCTTCCATTTTTTTATTTGAATAAAAATTCATTATGTGAATAAAAAATCAAAATGGAATTCATTTGTAAAGGCTGAAAACGTAACTAATGAACAGAGGAAATGCTAGTTTAGTACCAGGAATGCCTGCATTGTTTTTTCTGGACCCTATTTTGAAATTGGAATATTTTGAACTTTGTATTAAATTGGCTAAATTACCAATTTCCAATCACTTTATTGGGTAGTTAAAATAGTTGACTTGGTGATTTATTGTGCTCAGTCAATAAAATAGAAGTAATACTAGTGAAATGGCTAAGAATTTGGTAGACTGGAATAATGTAATTGGCCCAAAATGGGGGTCAAAGTCGGCAAAATTGCCGATGCTTAAATATTTCTGATGCATCAAAATTTGCGAGAGCATAATTTCGTCAATTTTCCTTCAAATTTTGTACCTTTTGTTTTATTACCTTCAGAAAAAGATTCTCTACCATTTCATAAGAAAAGATAGCAATTTTTCTTTTTTGAAAATTCTTGGACTCTGTGGTCAAGTGTCAGATCTTGGGTCTGGACCCTGAAAGGATTAAAGAATATATGTGAGCAGTTTTTAGATAAAGGTAGGGAAGTTTTCATTGCATTTATGGATTTAGAAAAGACATATGATACAGTGGATAAGGGAGCAATGTGGCAGATGTTGCAAGTGTATGTAATAGGTAGTAAATTACTAAATGCTGTAAAGAGTTTTTATCAATCAATCAATCAATCAAGTTTATTCTCTATAAGGATTACAATGCAGGATTTACAGATTTTGGTTATTATGTGGTTTACATGTAATAAAATACTAATTACAGAGGGGGCCACTAGGACACCTAACATGGCTGGGCATTTCGGGCAAACTTAGATTAATTCTTAACCCTAAATTATCATAAATTATGGAGTAAGTTGACTGAATACTAAGTGACTAAATACTAGTTTGTGAGTTTAACGATGTGAATGCTTTTGTTTCGGCACAATACATAGTTTCTATATTGGAGTATCACAGGCAAACTCATGACTAGTTAGGAATCATTATTTTAAGATTAAGATTCATATTTCTGTGCTTATAGTCAAATGGGTGAGTGAGTGAGTGTAAGTGTGAACCACCAGGTGGTTTTTATGTAGTTAGCTGATGGGGTGTATCAGGGAGATAAGATGTTTTCTAACAGTAGTTTTGAAGGTGATGAATGTGTCTGCAGTTCTAGAGTTTACAGGTAGGGTGTTCCAGATTTTAGGACCTTTGACATACATTGAATTTTTGTAAAGGTTTAGTCGGACACGGGGATTGTTGTAGAGATGTTTGTGTCTGGTGTTATGCCTGTGGGTCCTGTCACAACTATCAAGAAAGTATTTTAGGTCAAGGTTAATATCGGAATTTAAGGTCCTGTAGATGTAGATTTCACAGTAGTAAGTGTGGATGTTCTGAACAGGGAGTAAGTTTAGATCTATGAAGAGTGGGGGTGTGTGTTGTCAGGGATGGGATTTAATGATTATTCTTACTACAGCTTTTTGTTGGGTTATTATTGGCTTTAGGTGTGTTGCTGCAGTTGATCCCCAAGCACAAATAGCATAGGTGAGGTACGGATAAATGAGTGAATGGTATAGTGTGAGAAGGGCATTTTGCAGCATGTAGTATCATATCTTGGAGAGGATCCCAGCTGTTTTGGATACTTTTTTTGTTATGTGTTGGATATGGGTGCTGAAATTCAGGTTGTTGTCGAGGTATAGGCCTAGGAATTTGCCCTCATTATGCCTGGCAATTAGAGTGAGGCTCAGGTTAGGGTATGTAGGAGAGAGGGAGATTACTTCCTGGTAAAAGTAGGTCTTAGACAGGTATGTGTAATGTCATCATCATTGTTTAATATATTTATAGTTGGGGTTGTAAAAGAAGCAAATGCTAGGGTGTTGAGGAGAGGGATGGGATTGAATTATGGAAGTTGACATAATTACTTTTTGCTGATGATACTGTGCTTATGGGAGATTCTAAAGAAAAGTTGCAAAGGTTAGTGGACAAGTTTAGGAGGGTTTGTATAGGTAGAAAGTTGAAAGTGAACATAGATAAGAGTAAGGTGATGAGGCTATCAAATGATTGAGATAAAGAAAATTGGATATCACATTGGAGAGAGGGAGTATGGAAGAAGCGAATGTTTTCAGATATTTGGGAGTTGACGTGTCAGTGGATTGGTTTATGAAGGATGAAGTTAACCATAGAATTGATAAAGGAAAAAATGAGTGGTGCATTGAGGTATCTGTGGAGACAAAAAAACATTATCTGTGGAGGCAAAGAAGGGAATGTATGAAAGTATAGTGGTACCAACACTCTTATATGGGTGTGAAGCTTGAGTTGTAAATGCTGCAGCGAGGAGGCAGCTGGAAGCAGTGGAGATGTCCTGTCTAAGGGCAATGTGTGGTGTAAATATTATGCAGAGAATTCGGAGTGTGGAAATTAGGAGGTGTGGAGTTACTAAAAGTATTAGAGGGCTGAAGAGGAGTTGTTGAGGTGGTTTGGTCATTTAGAGAGAATGGATCAAAGTAGAATGGCTTGGAGAGTGTATAAATCTGTAGGGAAAGGAAGGAGGGGTAGGGGTCATCCTCGAAAAGGTTGGAGGGAAGGGGTAAAGGAGGTTTTGTGGGCAAGGGGCTTGGACTTCCAGCAAGCGTGTGTGAGTGTGTTAGATAGTGAATGGAGACGAATGGTTTTTAGGACCTAACAAGCTGTTGGAGTGTGAGTAGGGTAATCCCAGTTAACCGGACTTGAGTCCTGGAAATGGGAAGTACAGTGCCTGCACTTTAATATAGGAGTTTGGGATATTGACAGTTTGGAGGAACTTCTAAACTGTCGTATCCGAGCCCCACTGCAAAGACAGTGATTATGTATGAGTGAGGTGAAAGTGTTGAATGATGATGAAAGTATTTTCTTTTAGGAGATTTTTTGTTTTTTGGTCACCCTGCCTCAGTGGCAGACAGCCGACTTGTTGAAAAAAATAAATAAAATAAATGTTGTATTGTACTGTTCACTGTATATTCAGCATTCTGGAATGCCCCTAATAACTTCTAGAGCCCCTTAGCAGCACATAATTGTATTCTTAATATCTGTTATCCTCACAACCATTAAAACATTGAATGTGTTCACATTATGTTACTATGCTATGTCTAGTTTTAAGTAGTGGCATTCTCTCTACTTATCAATATTTTATAACATGTAAATCACATATTGTATATTACGCAGAGAAATAAAAATTTAATATAATTTAATATTAAGAGATAAAATGAAGCAGTGTGTCATTATTCAGTGACAGTGGAGAATGAAATTCAAGCACATAGTTGCAGATTTGTCCATTTTATGTATACAGTAATGTGAAACTTTTATTTCCATTGTATATTACTTTTGATAAATTTCAGTTTACCTCTTCTGAATGGCCTCAATATTTAATGGCTGATGAATCTGATGATTGTGATAATATCCATTAAGTCTTGTTTGTGTGTGGGCAAATTTGCCAATATAATATAAAATTGTTAAAAACTTGGAATCAGTGGAATCTGTGGCATAACTGGAGAATCACTCGTCTGATTGACTTTAACTTTTTACCACTGGAGTTTACCTGGAGAGAGTTTCGGGGCTCTACGCCCCCGCGGCCCGGTCTGTGACCAGGCCTCCTGGTGGATCAGCGCCTGATCAACCAGGCTGTTGCTGCTGGCTGCACGCAAACCAACATACGAGCCACAGCCTGGCTGATCAGGAACTGACTTTAGGTGCTTGTCCAGTGCCAGCTTGAAGACTGCCAGGGGTCTGTTGGTAATCCCCCTTATGTGTGCTGGAAGGCAGTTGAACAGTCTCGGGCCCCTGACACTTATTGTATGGTCTCTTAACGTGCTAGTGACACCCCTGCTTTTCATTGGGGGGATGGTGCATCGTCTGCCAAGTCTTTTGCTTTCGTAGTGAGTGATTTTCGTGTGCAAGTTCGGTACTAGTCCCTCTAGGATTTTCCAGGTGTATATAATCATGTATCTCTCCCTCCTGCGTTCCAGGGAATACAGGTTTAGGAACCTCAAGCGCTCCCAGTAATTGAGGTGTTTTATCTCCGTTATGCGCGCCGTGAAAGTTCTCTGTACATTTTCTAGGTCGGCAATTTCACCTGCCTTGAAAGGTGCTGTTAGTGTGCAGCAATATTCCAGCCTAGATAGAACAAGTGACCTGAAGAGTGTCATCATGGGCTTGGCCTCCCTAGTTTTGAAGGTTCTCATTATCCATCCTGTCATTTTTCTAGCAGATGCGATTGATACAATGTTATGGTCCTTGAAGGTGAGATCCTCCGACATAATCACTCCCAGGTCTTTGACGTTGGTGTTTCGCTCTATTTTGTGGCCAGAATTTGTTTTGTACTCTGATGAAGATTTAATTTCCTCATGTTTACCATATCTGAGTAATTGAAATTTCTCATCGTTGAACTTCATATTGTTTTCTGCAGCCCACTGAAAGATTTGGTTGATGTCCGCCTGGAGCCTTGCAGTGTCTGCAATGGAAGACACTGTCATGCAGATTCGGGTGTCATCTGCAAAGGAAGATACGGTGCTGTGGCTGACATCCTTGTCTATGTCGGATATGAGGATGAGGAACAAGATGGGAGCGAGTACTGTGCCTTGTGGAACAGAGCTTTTCACTGTAGCTGCCTCGGACTTTACTCTGTTGACGACTACTCTCTGTGTTCTGTTAGTGAGGAAATTATAGATCCATCGACCGACTTTTCCTGTTATTCCTTTAGCACGCATTTTGTGCGCTATTACGCCATGGTCACACTTGTCGAAGGCTTTTGCAAAGTCTGTATATATTACATCTGCATTCTTTTTGTCTTCTAGTGCATTTAGGACCTTGTCGTAGTGATCCAATAGTTGAGACAGACAGGAGCGACCTGTTCTAAACCCATGTTGCCCTGGGTTGTGTAACTGATGGGTTTCTAGATGGGTGGTGATCTTGCTTCTTAGGACCCTTTCAAAGACTTTTATGATATGGGATGTTAGTGCTATTGGTCTGTAGTTCTTTGCTGTTGCTTTACTGCCCCCTTTGTGGAGTGGGGCTATGTCTGTTGTTTTTAGTAACTGAGGGACGACCCCCGTGTCCATGCTCCCTCTCCATAGGATGGAAAAGGCTCGTGATAGGGGCTTCTTGCAGTTCTTGATGAACACAGAGTTCCATGAGTCTGGCCCTGGGGCAGTGTGCATGGGCATGTCATTTATCGCCTGTTCGAAGTCATTTGGCGTCAGGATAACATTGGATAGGCTTGTGTTAATCAAATTTTGTGGCTCTCTCATAAAAAATTCATTTTGATCTTCGACTCTCAGTCTGGTTAGCGGCTTGCTAAAAACTGAGTCATATTGGGACTTGAGTAGCTCACTCATTTCCTTGCTGTCATCTGTGTAGGACCCATCTTGTTTAAGTAGGGGCCCAATACTGGACGTTGTTCTCGATTTTGATTTGGCATAGGAGAAGAAATACTTTGGGTTTCTTTCGATTTCATTTATGGCTTTTAGTTCTTCCCGCGATTCCTGACTCCTAAAGGATTCTTTTAGCTTAAGTTCAATGCTTGCTATTTCTCTGACCAGAGTCTCCCTACGCATTTCAGATATATTGACTTCTTTTAACCGCTCTGTTATTCTTTTCCGTCGCCTGTAAAGGGAGCGCCTGTCTCTTTCTATTTTACATCTACTCCTCCTTTTTCTTAGAGGAATAAGCCTTGTGCATACATCGAGTGCCACTGATTAAGTTTCCTGAAAGCATTGCTTATATTTAACTGCATTATAAACTTATGCTGCATTCTGCACTCTTCCAATTGTCTGCATTGAGGTACAGGGGATGGGTTATACAATACAGGGATATGCTTCTTGGATCACCCAGCAACCGAAATACATCTGGTTATTATTAATGTTAAATGCTAAGCATTGGTGAGTCCGTACAAGGATTGGTAGGGGCTCAATCATTCATCTCTAATTGAATAAGTAAGTTTATTCAGGTATACACAAATACAGTTACATAAATTATCATACATAGCAGCATATGTGTAGAAACCTAGGATAACCCAAAAAAAGTCAAAGTGACTAATTTTACTCACCCTGCTGTAAATCAGAGTAACATATGTACAGTTTACTCACCCCTCTGTAATTCTGAGTAACATATGTACAGTATTAGTAATAGTAAGAATTAAAAATTTAATGTAAAATTTAGGAGTGTGCCAAATATTGGTATCACTGGGGTATCAGCTAATTTTGGTGGTATTAATATCAGCCTAAAATTTAGTATCAGAGTATGTGAATATTGCCTAATTTTGATAGTGTTGGTATTAATACTGGTATCGGTAGGTATTGGTCAATTTTGATAGTATTCACATCAGCAAAAATTCTGGTATCGCGTCCCATCCCATGTAAAAAAAAATTTACCTACTTTTTGGGATGGGTTTTAAATTGTTCCTTCTCCTCATGTGTTTATTAGTGCTGTTGATATAAAAGTATTGCAGAGGTACATTATTGCATGTGCTACATTATTAACAAATCTGTTTCTGAATCTTTTTTTTTTTTCAGGGACAGATGAGCAGACGTATTGCTTTATTCAAGGGAGAGC
Source organism: Cherax quadricarinatus (assembly GCF_038502225.1). Classification (NCBI taxonomy): domain Eukaryota; kingdom Metazoa; phylum Arthropoda; class Malacostraca; order Decapoda; family Parastacidae; genus Cherax; species Cherax quadricarinatus. Next base: position 19,765,836 of record NC_091342.1, read on the forward strand.
CCGTCTAAAGATTCACTGTAATGAAACTCCAGATTATGTGTTTCAGTAAGTCTGGTAAACCTTTAATGTATGTTGAATTCATTACCATTTATTCTTTTTTTCTATTAGGCTATTAACCCTTTCAGGGTTTCCGACGTACTAGTTATTGACATACTGGAACGCCTAAATTCTAGCGTCTTCAAATCTAATGAGAGAAAGCTGGTAGGCCGACATATGAAAGAATGGGTCTATGTGGTCAGTGTGTACAGTATAAAAAAAATCCTGCAGCACACAGTGCATAATGAGAAAAACAAAACTCCGACCATGTTTTTGATTAAAACAGCGACTTGCAGTGTATTTTTGTATGGTATTTATGATTGTATTCTAGTTTTTCTGATCTCATTTTATAGAATGGAAGACATATTACAGAAATTGAGATGATTTTGATTGGTTTCATAATGAAAAGTACTTTGAAATTGAGCTCTAAATAGCAGAAATGTTAGATTTTTATCAAAGTTCAAAAGTAAACAAATCATGCCAAGTGTCCAATACATGTCAACTGGTGAGTCTGATATTCTTTCACAAGTGCACTGATATTATTTATAACATTTATACACCATTTCTAAACTAATGCAGTAGTCTGCATAACAGTAAATCTTCTATTTTTTGTGAGAGTAAAAATTCAAAGTGGAAAGCAAAAGAGATGTAAGAGGGGCCTGGAGACATGACTAAAGAACAGAGAAAATGTTATTTTAGTGCCAGGAATGTCTGTTTTGCTTATTCTGGACCCTATTTGGAAATTGGCATCTTCTGAAATTTGTGTGAAATTGGCAAAAATTGACAATTTCTGACCACTTTATTGGATACTTGAAATTGGTAAATTGGTGGTTACTTGTACTCATTCGATAGAAAAAATGGAGTTCTAGCGAAATAGATATGATTTTTGTCGACTAGTACACTGAAATTGGCCAAAAATAGGGCTCAAAGTGGGCGAAATCGCTGGTGCATAAACATTGTCGAGACCGCTTACTTCGCAAGAGCGTAATTCTGTAAGGTTTCCATCAAATTTCATACTTTTGGTGTCATTATGATCGAGATAAGATTCTCTATCATTTCATAAGAAAAAAATAATTTTTTTTTTCCAAAAATTTTCGACCCTGAGAACAAGTTCAGGAGAGGGCCTCTCAACCCTGAAAGGGTTAAACATAAAAAAAATTGGTTACTAAAATCTAATATCAATCCTAATCAGAAACAGGGCATATATGTGTCAAATTTTAAAATGACTGAGATAAGCTAATTTGAGGGTACAGTACAAAATTACTAACAAACTGGAATTTTATGAGACATTAAGTGGTATTTAATATGGAAAATATATGAGTGGGTTTTGTCATTTATTAGGTATCCCCTGACAGGAATAGCTTGTAATACACAGTGATTGTAAGAGTTCTTTGTTTTACACCGGTTGTCTATGTTCCCCATCAGTAAAGTGGTACCTGGGTGTTAGTCGACTGGTGTGGGTCGCATCCTGGGACAATACTGACCTAATTTGCTTGAAATGCTCTGCATAAAGAGCGGCTTTCTGTATAGTAGTATGTCATTGATGTCAACTAGGCCTGTATACCTTGTACATGTAGAAATAAAGATATTTATTTTTTTACAGTGGAACCTCAGTACTTGAACAGCTCCCTACTCGAACAATTTGGTACTTGAACACTTTGTTTGGTAAAAAAAAAATGCTCGGTAGTTGACCGTTTGCATGGCACTCAACCAAACAAACACAATCTGCCAGAACATGTGCAGTCAGTCTCCCCACAGCTATCACAGTGCAAAACTCCATTGAACTTCTTTGTAAACTATTTCATGTTTCTTCACATTTTTGGGTGTTTTTTTTATATTACAGTGGACCCCCAGTTATCGGCCGGTTCTGTTATCGGCCAACTTGGTGATTGGCCATTTTTTCGGCGCCTGGTTATCGGCCGTTTGGGACATTCATCCGCCGGCTGGGGCCGCTTGCACGTCAGTTTGGCTGTGTCTCTCGGTGGCTAGGGAACCTCCTGCTCATACATCCAAACATTTTGCTTATTTCCCATTGTAGTTTGTGTTATTTTTGCAGTGCAACTGTGAAATAAGTAACCATGGCTCCAAAGAAAGTTCCTGTGGTAAAGAAAGTGAGAAACGCCATGGAATTTAAGCGTGAAGTGATAGAAAAATTTGAGAGTGGTATGAGGGTGGTGGAACTTGCCTGGATGTACAGCAAGAATAAATCAACAATTACATCCATGCTGGCAAAGAAAGAACAAATCATGGATGCTAATGTTGCAAAAGGAGTAATTTTTCTAACTAAACAAAGGCCACCAATAATGGAAGAGATGAGAAAGTTATTATTATTGTGGATTAAGGAAAAAGAATTAGTGGGAGACAGTGTTGTGGAGTCGATTATTTGTGAGAAGGCAAGGCAGTTGCATGAGGATCTTGCAAAGAAAATGCCTGGAACAAGTGCTGCAGTTTGTGAATTTAGGGCCACTAAAGGATGGTTTGATAGATTTAAGAAGCATAGTGGCATACACAGTGTTGTAAGGCATGGTGAGGCAGCAAGTTCTGACAGATGTGCAGCTGAAAAATTCATGCAGGAATTTCAGGGGTACATAGAGGCTGAAGGATTCAAACTCCAACAAGTGTTCAGTTGTGACAAAACAGGCCTGTCTTGGAAGAAAATGCCAAACAGGACCTACATTACCCAGGAGGAAAAGGCACTTTTTTTTAGAAGAGTGGGTTAATGATGTGTTTGGCCCAAGTGTGAAAAAATGCCTCCTGGAAAAGAAATTGCCACTCAAGTGCCTCCTGGTACTGGACAATGCTCCTGCACATCCTCCAGACTTGGAAGACCAAGTGTTTAGGGACTTAAATTTTATAAAAGTGAAGTCCTTGCCTCCTAACACCACTCCTCTCCTCCAGCCCATGGACCAGCAGATCATTTCTAACTTCAAAAAACTCTACACAAAAGCAGTGTTTCAAAGGTGCTTTGAAGTGACCTCAGGCACTCAGTTGACCCCTAAGAGAGTTCTGGAGGAATCACTTCACTATCCTCCATTGCATAAGCCTTATATGTAAGGCTTGGGAGGGAGTGACTTCCAGGACTTTAACTCTGCTTGGAGAAAACTGTGGCCAGATTGTGTCCAAGAGAGGAATTTTGAACAGTTTGAGGCTGACTCTGACCCTGCCGACCCTGTGGACTCTATTATGGCACTGGGGAAGTCTCTGGGGTTGGAGGTGAGTGGCAAGGATGTGGAAGAGTTAGTGGAGGACCACAGGGAAGAGCTAACCACTGAAGAGCTGCAAGAGCTTCAACTTGAACAGCAACAGACTGCAGCTGAGGAACTTGCTTCAGAGGTGGAGGAGGAATGATGTGCAAAGTTTTGTCAAGAAGTACCACCCTGACAAAGCTGAAACAAGCCATATCTGCAACATGTTTAGTGACAAAACCCTGCCCCACTTCAGGGAAATCTTAAAGAGATGCCAGAAACAGAGCACTCTGGACAGTTTTGTGAGACAGGGGCCCAGTGACTCTGAAGCTGGTCCTAGTGGCATTAAAAGACAAAGAAGGGAAGTAACCCCAGAGAAGGCTGTGGTACCTAAAGTCTTTATGGAGGGGGATTCCCCTTCCAAACACTAACTCCTCCCTATCTTCCAGAAGCCAGCATTAGCCTTCAATAAAGGTATGTAATAAAGGTGTAGAGTCAGGTGAGATATACGGCCATTGACTAACTTCGACTTTATTTGGAGAAATGAAGTTCACAGTGGGTAGGCAGTGTGAAGGGTACCGAAACCAGTCCGGGGGGGGGGGAACTGTTATCTCGTAGGCCGCCCGTCGAAGAGTGAGGCTGGGGTTGTATGGTTTCACACTGAGTTAGGTAGGCCTACAGATGGCAGCACTAGCATAGCACAAAATATGAACCCAACTGGGCCTTCAACATAGGCTGTCTACATTTTGCTCAGTTGTGCACCTTGTGTTATTATGAACCTAGTGGGTTTAGAGCTTAGTTATGATTGTAACTGATAAATGTTATTTAAATGCTTTGCCTGGATGAATGGTTTAAAAAATATTGTATTTATATTGATAGTGTCTTGTAATTAATCTACACATTTCCTTTCAGATCCATAATAGATGAACTGGGTTTAACAGCACAGGTTAACCCCAGCCAGGCACGAAGACACTGGGATGCCCTTGTAACTAGGTATAAGGTGTGTGTGTGTGCTCTTTATCTTTATTCAGTACTGAAATATGACTGTTCATAATGTTCTTAATTAGGTTGAGTTTGTGTATGTGAATATTACACAGAAAACTTAGAGCTTGGAGATTAGATGAAGGTTTGGGGTTATCAAAAGTACATCGTATTCAGAGGGTAATGGTGGGAATGTTGTGGTTTGGATATTTATAGATGGTGGAGTAAAATAGGATAACTTGGAAGACATAAATTTGAGGTGGGGGGAAGGAGGGAAGTAGGGGGTTATCTAAGGTAGGGATAGAAATAGGGGATGAAGGAGGTTTTGAGTGCTAGGGGCTTGGACATCCAACAGACTTGTGTGAGCATGTTAGATAAGAGTGGAGGCAAATGTTTTTTAGGACTTGAGCTGTTGGAATGTGAGCAAGGTAACATTTTGTGAAGGGATTCAGGGAAACCAGTTAGTCAGACTTGAGTCCTGGAGATGGGAAGTACTGTACAGTGCCTGCACTCTGAAGGAGGGGTGGGGATATTTGCAGTTTTGAGGGGCAACCGAACTGTAGTATGTATTCAGTATCGGTGTGTCTCTGGCAAGATGGTGATGGAGTGAGTCTTGGTTATAATGTGCATATTTCATAGTGACTGTCAATACTATGCTAACATCTTTAACCCTTAAACTGTCCAAACTTAGATCTACGTTTGCTTGTGTAGTACTCCGAATGTAGATCTACATTTTTTACATGTTTTCAAATGGAGAAAATCAAGGTCAGAGCGCTATATGCGTAAACGTAGATCTACGTCTGGACAGTTTGAGGGTTAAAGATTATTTTAGATTTATGTTTTCTAATCTTATGCACTTCTTCTGCAGTGGATTGTAATATTATTGGACTGCATAGATTTTTTCTGATAATTCTCAATATTTTGTCTCACAATAAAGTAGAATATATGACCCCTCATTATTTGCTCAAGTTTTCTACTGCCTCTCTAACTTATTGGGTTCTAATTAAAATTCTAATAAAATCTGAAATGTGTTTTTCAATGATTTCCTATAGGAATTAAGCCAACCTGCCCTAGAACCTGAGGATGCAGCTCCTCCATCATGGCCCTTTTATGCTGCCATGCATGATGCACTTCTCACTATGCCTCCTTCTGTACTCCCAATTTCTGTTGGTGAAGAAATTAATGCAGCTGGAGTTGTTGAAGAAGGGAGTGTGCTAGATGAAGCATTCCAAGAAGGACAATCGATGGATGGAATGGAGGTAGGATATGAGGATGATGAGGAGGAGGAAGAGGAGGAAGAAGAGGAAGATGAAGATGAAGATGAAGAGGAGGATGGAATTATAGATGAAGATGAAAACATGGGTGAGGGCTATGAAGATGAAGATTCCCAAGATATGAATGAATCTCAGGGTGATGAAAATTCACAAGGAATGGACGGTGTAGATATAGATGAAATATGTAAGTAGTATTTTATGTTATAAACCTCTTCTTGGTTTGGTCATTTAGAGAGGATAGAGCAAAATAGGATGACTTGGAAGGTGTATAAATCTGTAGTGGAAGGGAAGAGGGGTAGGAATCGTCCTAGAAAAGAATGAAGGGAGGGGGTAAGAGGTTTTGTGTGCAAGGGGCTTGGACATACAATAGGCATGTGTGAGCATGTTAGATAGGAGTGAATGGAGATGAATGGTTTTTGAGTGGGAATGTTGCAGATTAGGGAGTTATTAAATTCTTATGTATGTGCATTTCTGGTAAGACAGCTATTTAATGAGTGATAGTGAGTGCACATTAGTTTTTGGGTCACCCTACATTGGGGTACACAGCTGATGTGGTAAAAGACTGGATGTCTGTTCAGTAGTTGGGTCTATTCAAGGGAAGTGGCTTGATGCCACCGAGGGGCTCTTGACCAAAGGAAATACATGTAGACTTATTCTTTCCTTCCTTAGATTGAACCTGAATGCTTCCTATGTGCTGTATGACCCCTAGGGATTTAGAGCTTTCCCATGATTAAACTAAAAATGTTCAGTGGTGGAGGGCATGTTCCTTTTCTTATAACAAGTATGGAAGGACATTCTATTAATTTGAGTAAACTTTCCAAACACATCAGGGTTGAATTTCTTTACAGGAAAACATCATCATAAATTTATCAAACTCTCCAGACCAGAAACTAGCCAAAGATAAGGACAAATCATAATTGAATATAATATACCAATAGAAGAAGAGGAGCAGAAGGAGACTTTGAAAGAAAATGCAGTATCTTAGTAGATATGAGCGAGTTAGAACTAAATCTAATATACATTTGCAAAAAGAAATACATATATAAATTACTAAAAAATAAGGAATTAAGCTTAATGACTCAGAGGAATGTGTGTGATGGTGGCAAAGGGTGGTAGTGATGGTGGTAGAGGGTGGTTGTGGTTGTGATGGTGGTAGAAGGTGGTAGTGATAGTAGTGGTTGTGATGGTAGTGGAGGGTAGTTGTGATGGTGGTAGAGGGTGGTAGTGGTTGTGATGGTGGTAGTGATGGTGGCAGAAGGTGGTAGTGGTTGTGATGGTGGTAGAGGGGTGATAGTGATGGTGGTAGAGGGTGGTAGTGATGGTGGTAGAGGGTGGTAGTGATGGTGGTAGAGGGTAGTAGTGATGGTGGTAGAGGGTGGTGGTGATGGTGGTAGAGGGTGGTAGTGGTTGTGATGGTGGTAGAGGGTGGTAATAGTGGAGATTTGTGCAATGTGGAGTAGCATGGAAAGATTTGTGGAGAAACATCACCCTAACAAAGCTGTTGCAAGCCATGTCTGCAACATGTACAATGACAATGTCTTGTCCCATTTTAGGGAAATTTTAAAGAGATGCCAGAAACAGAGCTCTCTTGACATATATTTAGTGCCACAGATGTGCAGTGACTCTCAAGCTGGTACTAGTGGCATTAAAAACAAAGAAGGGAAGTTTTTTTTTTTTTTTTTTTCAACAAGTCGGTCGTCTCCCACCGAGGCAGGGTGACCCAAAAAAAAGAAAGAAAATCCCCAAAAAGAAAATACTTTCATCATCATTCAACACTTTCACCACATTCACACATTATCACTGCTTTTGCAGAGGTGCTCAGAACACAACAGTTTAGAAGCATATACGTATAAAGATACACAACATATCCCTCCAAACTGCCAATATCCCAAACCACTCCTTTAAAGTGCAGGCATTGTACTTCCCATTTCCAGGACTCAAGTCCGACTATATGAAAATAACCGGTTTCCCTGAATCCCTTCACTAAATATTACCCTGCTCACACTCCAACAGATCGTCAGGTCCCAAGTATCATTCGTCTCCATTCACTCCTATCTAACACGCTCATGCACGCTTGCTGGAAGTCCAAGCCCCTCGCCCACAAAACCTCCTTTACCCCCTCTTTCCAACCCTTTCGAGGACGACCCCTACCCCTCTTTCCTTCCCCTATAGATTTATATGCTTTCCATGTCATTCTACTTTGATCCATTCTCTCTAAATGACCAAACCACCTCAACAACCCCTCTTCTGCCCTCTGACTAATGCTTTTATTAACTCCACACCTTCTCCTAATTTCCACACTCCGAATTTTCTGCATAATATTTACACCACACATTGCCCTTAGACAGGACATCTCCACTGCCTCCAACCGTCTCCTCGCTGCTGCATTTACCACCCAAGCTTCACATCCATATAAGAGTGTTGGTACTACTATACTTTCATACATTCCCTTCTTTGCCTCCATAGATAACGTTTTTTGACTCCACATATACCTCAACACACCACTCACCTTTTTTCCCTCATCAATTCTATGATTAACCTCATCCTTCATAAATCCATCTGCCGACACGTCAACTCCCAAGGGAAGTAACCCCAGAAAAGGACTTGGTACCGGAAGTCTTTGTGGAAGGGGATTCCCCTTCCAAACAATAGTAACTCCTCCATCCTCACCCTTCCTCCCATCTTCCATGCACTAAGTAGAACCTTCAATAAAGATAAGTGTCATATTATTGTTTTATTCTTCATGTCTCATTGTTTTCTGTGTAGGTAAATGTATATTTCATGTAAAAAAATTTTTTTTTTTTTAATACTTTTTGGGTGTCTGGAACGGATTAATTGGATTTACATTAAAAAAAAAAAACATTATTTCTTATGGGGAAAATGAATTCAAATATCGTCAAATTCGGCTTTAGTCACACTCTCTGGAATGGATTAATTAACATAACTAGGGGTCCACTGTAATGTAACTACAATTAATCCATTTCAGACACAAAAATGTTAACAAAAAATACATTTTATAGAGAATAGCTATAGTTTTACATACAGAAAACAATGAGAAATAAATATAAGCACTAATTTTAATGGATAAATGAACACTTAAATCACTTTTACCTTTATTGAAGACTCTCGTTGGCACATTCTTTACAAGCTCCACATGCAACTGCCTTGCCTTTTCACAAATTATCACCTTCACAGCACTATCTCCTTCTAACTGTTTTTTGTTGATCCACACTGCCAGCAACTTCTCAACATCTTTGATTGTTTGCCATCACTACCACCCTCTACCACTATCACTACCACCCTCTACCACCATCACTATCACCCTCTACCACCATCACTCACCCTCTACCACAACCACTCTCTACCACCATCACTACCACCCTCTGCCACCATCACTACCACCCTCTGCCACCATCACTACCACCCTCTGCCACCATCACTACCACCCTCTACCACCATCACTACCACCCTCTACCACCATCACAACCACTGCCACCCTCTACCACCATCACAACCACTGCCACCCTCTACCACCATCACAACCACTGCCACCCTCTACCACCATCACTACCTCCTTCTACTACCAGTGTTTCGGATGAATGGGCGGAGTATTGCTCACTGAACAACTGACAGAGGCAGACTGAGTCACATGCGTGTGAGCAGCCGATTCTCTGGCAGGCAGACACGTCTGATGCGAACGATTTCTGAGCAGAGGCATGAAACCTGGGGTAAAATTTTGCCCAGAAAAGTGGTCAAAATCCGATTTGTACAATATCTGCACCAGACGAAATCCGCGGTTCCTCTGTACATCAGATTTGTTAAGCTACTATTGGTGTCATAGAAATTACATTAACAATCAAATGGGCAGATTGCATTTACCTGGATTTCCAGATAGTATTTGATATAGTAAATCCTCCCTCAGCTACATCTTCACTTAATTTCTCTTGACTATTTGTAGGCATATGATCCTGCTTCTCTCATCCATCCAATAACTCTAAAATTCTATTAACTTTCATTGTCAGACCTCAGTTTGCCATCCTATATTTGGCAGGTACTGTAATAATAATGTTCAGTTTCTTCAGATTTGCATTAAATGATATTTATTTTGTAAGTTATCAATTTGTAACATATATTTCAGGGCAGATTTTTTTTTCCTATGCCTATTTATTTATATTATGGCCTAACATGTGTTTTTTTAAGTAATGCAATCCTAGCATCAAGTAGGATACATCTGTACTAAAGAAAGTAAGATGTAGCAGTGTCTTGTGCAGTTCTTAATGGTAAAAGTTACATGTATGGATGCTTTATTGTCTATTTTTATATAAATACAGTATGTATAATATTTTTATATCAGCAGTATTAAGAGCATAATATGTAAGTAAATAAATATTTGTAGGGACAGAGGCCAGGACCTTGCGTTTTATTGAGTGTCGAGGCGCTAAAGAATCAGACATGGTAACATTGGGACCTACACCTGTGTTTGCGTAAGTATACAATGATGATATTTTTTATGGTAAAATTGTATTTTAGCTTAGTACAGTTTTGATAAAATTTATCAAGTGCCTGGGAATAGGAGGTAATCAGGTTTGATCCAAAGAAGGGAAATGTAGCTTCCTTTCTTGGATCAAGAGCCCTTCACTAGCAATAAGGCAACCTCTTTGAAGGGAATAGAATCTACAGTATCAAATGCACAATGATAATCTTTATTGGCTGCCTATCTCCGAGTGTAGGTTTACACTCTGTGGTCTGCTTCTCACACATGAATTTTTTTTCTAACACTCCGACCATCTCCCATCAAGATAGGGTGACCCCTGATAAAGAAGAAAACACCCTGTCATTCATTCATTCACATCACAGGTCAGATGACCCTCTAAACCACAACATCCTCACCCTTTCTTCAGAGTGCAGTCATTGTGCTTCCTACCTCCAGGACTCAAGTCTAGCTAAATGGTTTCCCTGAATCTCTTCATAAATGTTACCTTGCTCACACTGTTGGAGCATGAGCAAGGTAACATTTGTGAAGAGATTCAGGGAGCCCTAGGACCTTGGACAAGCTGCTGCATGTCCAAGCTCTTAGGACTCAAGACCTTTTTTACATAAACCCCTCCCTCCAACCCTGCCTAAGATAACTCTTAGTTTACATTTTTCTATTTATTGTATTTCCTTTAGTTTCTGTGCCTCTCAAATACTGGTATCTCAGATATTAAGGAATCTCTTTTTGTTTAATGATGTAATGGTGTATACAGAAACTTACTGCTGCACTACATATATTTATCCAATTAACCCTTTCACTCTCTTGTATTATTGATACATTATTGATACCAGGGTTGCTTACATACATCCATGTTTGAGCTCAGCTTACTCAGATAAGCTGTGAGCGGTAAATTTTGGCACAGACATGAGAGAAAGACTGTGCAGTGAGTGCTTATTATTAAAGAAAGAATACTGTCCCACAGGGTGCATGATTGGAAAACTTAACCTCTGACCTTGTATTTGGTTTAAAATTGCAACTTGAGGTGTTTTCTAGAATGGTTTTCATGGTTTTGTTGTTTCTCAGCATCATTTGATGGAAAAGAAGACATACTGCTGAAATAGAGATGATTTTTATTGGCTTCAGGATCAAAAGTAGCTTGAAATTGGGCTCTAAGTAGCATATATATACAGCCTCTCCTCACTTAGCGACGTACTCATTTACCAACGCCTCGCACTTACAATGGGCTCTCTGACCAATATTCATACCTAAATAATGTATATTAGAGCTGATTTCCTCTATTCTTTTTATTTCAATATACGGTACACTACTGTATAAACATTTAAAAATATACCTGAAATGTTATAAATGGTGCAAGGGTGACATTAAAACAATATCAGAGATGGTTGACACAAACTCACTACCATTACAGTATGTTCCTCACATAGTGATGAATTCATTTAATGACATGGTCTTAGGAACGGAACTCCGTCATTAAGTGAGGAGAAGCTGTATTCGATTTTCCTCAGGACGGGTAAGGCATCCCCTGAACCCCCCCTCCCCGTCTTATGGAATTTTACTAGGTCTGGTTCAGTTATTGTGATGCTGTAAACCATGCCCCATCATTCCTGGTTATATTGTATTATCCAAGAAATAGGGTAACTCTTCAATTTTTTCGTGTGTGATGATGAATTCAAAATAAAAGGCAAGTGTAATATAAGAGAAGAGTGAGGATATGATTAATGAACAGAGGAACTTGCATTAGTACCTGTAACATCTAATTTTTATTTTGGACTGTTTTTAAACATTTTTTATTTTTTTGTAAAATTGGCCAAATTACTGACTTCTTTGCATTTTATAGGGTAGTTCTTATAGTTGAATGAGTGTTTTCTTGTCCTCAATCGATAGAATGGAAAGCATATTAGGAAAATAGCTAAGAGTTTGACTGAATTGAGCAATGGAATTGGCTTAAAATGTGACTCAGATTGGGTAAAATTGCTAATGCATAAATTGCTCTCAGACTACTAACTTTGCACCTACATAATTCCCTAAGTTTTCCATCAAATTTTGTATTTTCAGAAAATAATTCTCGACTATTTCAGATGTTTTTTTTTTTTTTTTAAATGCCGACATTATCAGCACTTTTAATTTTGGGGCTTCCAACACTGAAGGGGTTAAGAGTTGTATTCTATAGTAAACTTCTATTTTCCTCTTTTGATTTTTTTTTTATCACATCCCTTTGAACTTGAGACTCTTCAAAACAGTGCTGTAACTTTGTTTGTCATTCAAGTTAGTTTTTCATGTAATACAGCATTTTAAAGTTTCCATTGGATATAGCACTTCCTATTTTCTGGATCACTTTCCGACACAGTCTGTTACTATGTATTTGTGAAGAAATACATAATAACATCCTTTTGGCACTAATATGTTTTCATTTACATGTTTTTAACTGGCCATCTCCCACTAAGGCATGGCGACCCAAGAAAGAAAAAACATTCACTATCATTCGTTCATTGCTGTTTTTCCAGAAGTGCATGACCATCAACTGACCTTCTCAACTGTGATATCCTTATTCCTCCTTCAGGACTCAAATTCATTTAACCAGTTTCAGTAAATCCCTTCATAAATGTTGCCTTGCTCACAAGACAACATCACATCAAACTCTATAAACCATTTGTCTTCCCTTGCTCTGATCTGACTTGCTCACATATACCTGCCACTTAAAATCTCCCACAACCCCTCCCTCCAACTCTTCCTGAGATGACCTCTCCTCCTCCTCCCTTCATCCCCATGATTTATACCCCTTGGTCACCTTGTCCTACTCTATCCTTGCTTGTTCTGCCCACTAACTGTCCTCTTCTTTAATTCATTAATTTGCACTTCTCTCTTACCCACTAATGCCATTCTTCTGCTCCATCTGTCTTTTACTCTCCCAGATGTCTACCATTTTTTTTATTTTTTTTTTTATTATCACACCGGCCGATTCCCACCAAGGCAGGGTGGCCCGAAAAAGAAAAACTTTCACCATCATTCACTCCATCACTGTCTTGCCAGAAGGGTGCTTTACACTACAGTTTTTAAACTGCAACATTAACACCCCTCCTTCAGAGTGCAGGCACTGTACTTCCCATCTCCAGGACTCAAGTCCGGCCTGCCGGTTTCCCTAAATCCCTTCATAAATGTTACTTTGCTCACACTCCAACAGCACGTCAAGTATTAAAAACCATTTGTCTCCATTCACTCCTATCAAACACGCTCACGCATGCCTGCTGGAAGTCCAAGCCCCTCGCACACAAAACCTCCTTTACCCCCTCCCTCCAACCCTTCCTAGGCCGACCCCTACCCCGCCTTCCTTCCACTACAGACTGATACACTCTTGAAGTCATTCTGTTTCGCTCCATTCTCTCTACATGTCCGAACCACCTCAACAACCCTTCCTCAGCCCTCTGGACAACAGTTTTGGTAATCCCGCACCTCCTCCTAACTTCCAAACTACGAATTCTCTGCATTATATTCACACCACACATTGCCCTCAGACATGACATCTCCACTGCCTCCAGCCTTCTCCTCGCTGCAACATTCATCACCCACGCTTCACACCCATATAAGAGCGTTGGTAAAACTATACTCTCATACATTCCCCTCTTTGCCTCCAAGGACAAAGTTCTTTGTCTCCACAGACTCCTAAGTGCACCACTCACTCTTTTTCCCTCATCAATTCTATGATTCACCTCATCTTTCATAGACCCATCCGCTGACACGTCCACTCCCAAATATCTGAATACGTTCACCTCCTCCATACTCTCTCCCTCCAATCTGATGTCTACCAATCAACCTTTTATCCACCAATACATTGTCTAGTAAACTACTGTCATTGCACACTTCATCATGTAACATATGTTATATTATATTAACACACTGGCCGATTCCCACCAAGGCAGGGTGGCCCGAAAAAGAAAAACTTTCATCATCACTCATTCCATCACTGTCTTGCCAGAAGGGTGCTTTACACTACAGTTTTTAAAACTGCAACATTAACACCCCTCCTTCAGAGGGGTCTTTTTCTTGAAATATGTATTACCTATGTCCAGACTTCTTTCTATACACAATTCAATTAGAGCTCCCCATTGTCATTTTCCACATCTTTTCTTTTCCTCCTCTATTTCTTGCTATCAGCTAATGAGGGCATCATTTGTGTTTTTAATCTTTTTTCATAACTTATAATTCTTATCTCTAGGAGCCATTTTGTAACATATCTTCTGATTTTTTCAATTTTATATTTCTTTCATACAGATAACATGAATACAGCTATTTATCCCTATTTTAATAATGATGTATGGTGTGAACATTTTCTTTAACATTTATTATGTTTCCATGTACAGCATACAAAGGATATTTTATGAATAGCCATTGTGCCATGAATTTCTCACTACTGTAATTGTGATCTTCTTGTATTCCTTTCTATTTTAACACTTTCAGTATTGTACAGTACAGTATAACTATTTGTACACCTACCATCTGACTTACGACCGAGTTCGGTTCCGAGAAACCGGTCATAAGTCGAACTTTACTACTGAATATCAACATCACATTTTTGTAATGACTTTATTTTAGTGTTTTATTTTGGTATTTCATGTTTTACTTTACTTTTTATGCTGTTAGTACTGTATTTTATACTGTAAGGTTTAGGATAAACACTGTGTACAAGACAAATAGTTGTTTATTTCCCAGAAATTTGGCATAAAAAACACCGGTCGTAAGTCGAGTGGTCGTAAGTCGAGCAGGTCATAAGTCGGATGGTAGGTGCATTTATCTGGCCTATTTCCACTTTTTCTCATTTACATTACATGGCCCTTATATACATAAACCATACCACGGGCGGTGATAGAACCTGTGATCAGAGAGTCTCAAAACTCCAGACCGTCGTGTTAGCCACTGGTCCAGTGGCTACCGCAACGGTCTGGAGTTTTGAGACTCTCTGATTGTGGGTTCTATCCTCACCCGTGGTATGGTTTGTTTGCAATCGTGTCATTACGATTTTGTGAGTCATATTAACTCTTATATACATTATTTCCATTATTCAATTTCCTTTCCATATGCTTAATATATTCAAGTTGTCTGCATATGTATCCATATACTTTCTTGCATTCCTTCTAGTAAATCAGCTATGCAAATTATAATTTTTAATTTTTCTTTCAAAAGGAATCTTTTATTCATTATTATAGTTTGTTATTTATTCCTACTTTATTTTGTAGTTTCCAGATTAATCTTTATTGTGGCCTTAAGTGAAAGCTTGTTGGAATACAAATGCAGTGGAACCTCTACTTACGAGTTTAATCCGTTCCATGACCTTGCTCGCAACTGGATTTGCTCGTTTGCAGAGTCAGTTTTCCTCATTTAAATTAATTGAAATGGAATTAATTCGTTCCAGTGGAATTCCAGGCATGAGAAAATACTTTAATAATTTCCCTAATATCATCTCTACAGCGTATTTATCTATCACAATTCATGTAATATGACATAATAAATAATACTAATAACATAGAAACATGATATATACACTAGAATGAATGAAATATATATCATTAAGTATGTGGCTAGTGGTGGTAACAGCGGCCATTGTTGTTATTGGGGTTTATAGGGCCACTACAGTGGCCATTCCTGCTCCTGGCTACATGTGTAGAGAACCTAGGATAACCCAAAAAAGTCAGACAGAGTGACTTATAAGTGCTACATTCTTAATGCTGCACTTAATTGCTACACTCTTAATGCTACACTTATTTGCTACACTCTTAATGCTACACTGCCACTGCTGCTTCATGTTGTCTGCCACTGCTACCTCATGATGCCTGCCACTGCTGCTTCATGTTGTTTGCCACTGCTACCTCATGATGCCTGCCACTGCTGCTTCATGTTGTCTGCCACTGCTACCTCATGATGCCTGCCACTGCTGCTTCATGTTGTCTGCCGCTGCTACCTCATGATGCCTGCCACTGCTGCTTCATGTTGTCTGCCACTACTACCTCATGATGTCTGCCACTGCTGCTTCATGTTGTCTGCCACTTCTGCTTCATGTTGTCTGCCACTGCTACCTCATGTTGTCTGCCACTGCTGCTTCATGTTGTATGCCACTTCTGCTTCATTTTGTCTGCCACTTCTGCTTCATGTTGTCTGCCAATTCTGCTTCATGTCTGCCACTGCTACCTCATGTTGTCTGCCACTTCTGCTTCATGTTGTCTGCCACTTCTGCTTCATGTTGTCTGCCACTGCTATCTCATGTTGTCTGTCACTGCTGCTTCATGTTGTCTGCCACTACTACCTCATGTTGCCTGCCACTGCTGCTTCATGTTGTCTGCCACTGCTGCTTCATGTTGTCTGCCACTGCTACCTCATGATGTCTGCCACTGTTGCTTCATGTTGTCTGCTACTCCTGCTTCATTTTGTCTGCCACTGCTACCTCATGATGTCTACCACTGATGTCGCCAAAGAATCGAACATTTCTGCTATTTTCAGCTCAGTTTCAAGGTACTTTTCATCGTGATACCAATTAAAATCATATTTATTTTTGTAGTATGACAGGGTGGATAGGGGGGCAATGTGGCAGATGTTGCAGGTGTATGGTGTAGGAGGTAGGTTACTGAAAGCAGTGAAGAGTTTTTACGAGGATAGTGAGGCTCAAGTTAGAGTATATAGGAAAGAGGGAAATTATTTCCCAGTAAAAGTAGGCCTCAGACAAGGATGTGTGATATCACCGTGGTTGTTTAATATATTTATAGATGGGGTTGTAAGAGAAGTAAATGCGAGGGTATTGGCAAGAGGCATGGAGTTAAAAGATAAAGAATCACACATAAAGTGGGAGTTGTCACAGTTGCTCTTTGCCGATGACACTGTGCTCTTGGGAGATTCTGAAGAGAAGTTGCAGAGATTGGTGGATGAATTTTGTAGGGTATGCAAAAGAAGAAAATTAAAAGTGAATACAGGAAAGAGTAAGGTTATGAGGATAACAAAAAGATTAGGTGATGAAAGATTGGATATCAGATTGGAGGGAGAGAGTATGGAGGAGGTGAATGTATTCAGATATTTGGGAGTGGACGTGTCAGCGGATGGGTCTATGAAAGATGAGGTAAATCATAGAATTGATGAGGGGAAAAGGGTGAGTGGTGCACTTAGGAGTCTGTGGAGACAAAGAACTTTGTCCTTGGAGGCAAAGAGGGGAATGTATGAGAGTATAGTTTTACCAACGCTCTTATATGGGTGTGAAGCATGGGTGATGAATGTTGCAGCGAGGAGAAGGCTGGAGGCAGTGGAGATGTCATGTCTGAGGGCAATGTGTGGTGTGAATATAATGCAGAGAATTCATAGTTTGGAAGTTAGGAGGAGGTGCGGGATTACCAAAACTGTTGTCCAGAGGGCTGAGGAAGGGTTGTTGAGGTGGTTCGGACATGTAGAGAGAATGGAGCGAGACAGAATGACTTCAAGAGTGTATCAGTCTGTAGTGGAAGGAAGGCGGGGTAGGGGTCGGCCTAGGAAAGGTTGGAGGGGAGGGGGTAAAGGAGGTTTTGTGTGTGAGGGGCTTGGACTTCCAGCAGGCATGCGTGAGCGTGTTTGATAGGAGTGAATGGAGACAAATGGTTTTTAATACTTGACGTGCTGTTGGAGTGTGAGCATAGTAACATTTATGAAGGGGTTCAGGGAAACTGGCAGGCTGGACTTGAGTCCTGGAGATGGGAAGTACAGTGCGTGCACTCTGAAGGAGGGGTGTTAATGTTGCAGTTTAAAAACTGTAGTGTAAAGCACCCTTCTGGCAAGACAGTGATGGAGTGAATGATGGTGAAAGTTTTTCTTTTTCAGGCCACCCTGCCTTGGTGGGAATCGGCCAGTGTGATAATAAAAAAAAATAAATAAAATCTTCCATTCTATCACAAATAAAATGAAAATCCAACCATAAAAACCATACAAAAATATACCGCTTTTCATCATACATTGCCCAAGTTTCAGTAAGATAGTCCAACGAACAAATGAGATCCAATTCCCTAGATAAAGAGCAAGAGCCCCCTCACCAGTGTCACTTAACCTCCCTTGAGGCCCGCTCGCATCTGGAAATTTTGCTCATGTCTGGAAGCAAAAAATCGGCCAAGCAGATGCTCGATTCTGGAAAAACTCGCACGTGGATACACTCGTAAGTAAAGGTTCCACTGTATAGTAAAAACAGTTTGCTTATTTGTTTATTGTATATTTTCTATGACAGTTATAATAGTTTAGCAAACAGAAGATACAGGATTTTTCTGATCTGAAACCAAACTTTTTGATGGTAGGTTTTGTTATCTAGTTTCTCATTAATTTTTCTCTATTGGCTTATTAATAGATTTTTAACAAATGAGTCAGTAAATAATATTGATTAAATTGTTCACTCTCTCATCTTTTTGCAACATTGTAGTGTTGACACATTTTGCTTGTCACTTTACCTTCTAGTAATGAAGTACTAGATTTTTTCAGAGCAATCTTCTAAGTTCTCCACATTTTGAAAACCCTTGGTGATATCTTCTCTGGCTTTATTTTTTCTGTATCCTTCAGGAATTTTTTTATGTTTTCTTGGCTTTTTACAGTTGGTTCTCCTTTATTTTAATGCAGTGAGGAGAAGGCTGGAGGCAGTGGAGATGTCATGTCTGAGGGCAATGTGTGGTGTGAATATAATGCAGAGAATTCGTAGTTTGGAAGCTAGGAGGAGGTGCGGGATTACCAAAACTGTGGTCCAGAGGGCTGAGGGAGGGTTGTTAAGGTGGCTTCGACATGTAGAGAGAATAGAATGAAACAGAATGACTTCAAGAGTGTATAAATCTGTAGTGGAGGGAAGGCGGGGTAGGGATCAGCCTAGGAAAGGTTGGAGGGAGGGAGTAAAGGAGGTTTTGTGTGCGAGGGGCTTGGACTTCCAGCAAGGATGCACGAGCTTATTTGATAGAAGTGAATGGAGACAAATGGTTTTTAATACTTGATGTGCTGTTGGAGTGTGAGCAAAGTAACATTTATGAAGGGATTCAGGGAAACCGGCAGGCCAGACTTGAGTCCTGGAGATGGGAAGTACAGTATCTGCACTCTGAAGGAGGGGTGCTAATGTTACAGTTTTATAAACTGTAGTATAAAGCACCCCTCTGGCAAGACAGTGATGGAGTGAATGATGATGAAAGTTTTTCTTTTTCGGGCCACCCTGCCTTGGTGGGAATCGGCCAATGTGTTAAAAAAAAAATAAAATTAGGTGTTCAAGTCCACTTTGTCTAAAAGTTTCCTCTTCTGTGACCATAGTCTTGTACAGTACCTACTTCACACTTAGTATTTCTCTCATTTGCTCCTCTGTTTTGGTAATTCGTGCATGTGAGAGAGATCTGAATAAGAACATAAGAACATAAGAAAGAAGGAACACTGCAACAGGCCTACTGACCCATGCAGAGTAGGTCCATGCCCCCCACCCCCCCTACTGGATTAGCCCAATGACCCACCCAGTCTGGTCACCTCCACTCAAGGAAGGAGCACGGCACCAGACCCAGCAGCATAAGCTAGTCAGGTCCAACTCACACCCACCCACACCCACTCATGTATTTATCTAACCTATTTTTAAAACTACACAACGTTTTAGCCTCAATAACTGTACTCAGGAGTTTGTTCCACTCATCCACAACTCTATTACCAAACCAGTGCTTTCCTATATCCTTCCTGAATCTGAATTTTTCCAACTTGAAACCATTACTGTGAGTACTGTCTTGGCTGGAAATTTTATACACCATTTATACACCTCGATCATATCCCCCCTAATTCTACGCCTTTTGAGAGAGTGCAGATTCAGGGCCCTCAGTCTATCCTCATAGGGAAGATTTCTGATACATGGGATCATCTTTGTCATCCTCCTTTGTACGTTTTCCAGAGCATTTATATCCATTCTGTAATACGGTGACCAGAACTGAGCAGCATAGTCTAAATGAGGCCTAACCAAGGATATATAGAGTTGAAGAACAACCTGAGGACTTCTATTATTTATACGTCTAGATATGAAGCCAAGAATTCTGTTAGTTTTATTACGAATAGTAATGCACTGTTGTCTAGGTTTTAGATTACTGCTAACCAGAACTCTAAATTCTTTTTGCAATCAGTAGTATTAAGATCTGCATTATTTAGTTTATATGTGGCATGGTTATTTTCCTGTCCAACATTTAGAACTTTGCATTTGTCTATATTAAACTGCATCTGCCACTTCTCCGACCATTGCATCAGTCTATTCAAATCATCCTGGAGTGCTCTAGTGTCCTCATTAGAATGAAGTGGACTGCCTATTTTGGTGTCATCAGCAAATTTGCTTATGTCGCTATTTATTCCCTCATCTATGTTGTTTATGTAAATTGTGGACAACAACGGGCCCAACACTGACCCCTGAGGAACATCACTTGTGACGTGCCCCCATTCTGATTTCTTCCCATTTATGCAAACTCTCTGCTGCCTATTTGTCAGCCATGCCTCTACCCAGGAAAAAATTTCTCCTATTCCGTGTGCCTTAAGTTTCCTCAATAGCCTCTGATGTGGAACTCTATTGAAAGCCTTACTGAAGTCCATATACACAATATCATATTCATTACCATGATCTACCTCCTCAAACACCTTAGTGAAAAATGTTAGTAAATTCGTAAGACAGGAACGCCCCTTTATAAAACTGTGTTGAGATTCATTAATCAATCTGTGCCTATCAAGATGGCTATGAAATGCTTTGGCAATTATTGATTTCATAAATTTTCCCACTATGGAGGTAAGGCTTATTGGTTTATAGTTCGAAGCTAAGGACCTGTCACCTGCCTTGTAAATATGTATTGCATTTGCCATTTTCCACTTATCACTACAAACTGGCATAGTGCCTGATATGTTAAAAAGATTAACCAAAGGTATGCTAAGTTCCTCTTTACATTCCTTTAACGCCCTTGCAAACAGTTCATCAGGGCCTAGGGATTTGTTAGGTTTTAGTTTCTCTATTTGTCTGAGGACCATGTCACTAGTTATCGCAATTGTGCATAGTTTATTATCGTTCTGTTCTACATAATCTATTATTTCAGTAATTTTATTTTTTTCAACAAGTCGGCCATCTCTCACCGAGGCAGCGTGACCCAAAAAGAAAGAAAATCCCCAAAAAGAAAATACTTTCATCATCATTCAACACTTTCACCTCACTCACACATAATCACTGTTTTTGCAGAGGTGCTCAGAACACAACAGTTTAGAAGCATATACGTATAAAGATTACCTCATTCTCCTCCTGTTCTTCAAGATTCTCCTTTGTATGGACTGATGAAGCCACTGTGTGGCGAAACGTTTCCTCAATAAAGATACCCAAGAGTTGCACATGTGTCTAATTTATCAACGTATAAAGATACACAACATATCCCTCCAAACTGCTAATATCCCAAAACCCCTCCTTTAGAGTGCAGGCATTGTACTTCTCATTTCCAGGACTCAAGTCCAGCTATATGAAAATAACCGGTTTCCCTGAATCCCTTCACTAAATATTACCCTGCTCACACTCCAACAGATCGTCAGGTCCCAAATACCATTCGTCTCCATTCACTCCTATGAAACACGCTCATGCATGCCTGCTGGAAGTCCAAGCCCCTCGCCCACAAAGGTCCCTTACCCCTTCCTTCCAACCTTTTCGAGGACAACCCCTACCCCATCTTCCTTCTCCTACCAATTTAAATGCTCTCCGTGTCATTCTACTTTGATCCATTCTCTCTAAATGACCAAACCACCTCAACAACCCTTCTTCAGCCCTCTGACTAATACTTTTATTAACTCCACACCTTCTCCTAATTTCCACACTCCGAAATTTCTGCATAATATTTACACCACACATTGCCCTTAGACAGGACATCTCCACTGCCTCTAACCATCTCTTCGCTGCTGCATTCACAACCCAAGCTTCAGGCCCATATAAGAGTGTTGGTACTACTATACTTTCATACATTCCCTTCTTTGCCTCCATAGATAATGTTTTTTGACTCCACATATACGTCAATGAATGAAAAGAAGTTGGATGTCCTGGCCCTAAGCGAAACAAAGCTGAAGGGGGTAGGGGAGTTTCGGTGGGGGGAAATAAATGGGATTAAATCTGGAGTATCTGAGAGAGTTAGAGCAAAGGAAGGGGTAGCAGTAATGTTGAAGGATCAGTTATGGAAGGAGAAAAGAGAATATGAATGTGTGAATTCAAGAATTATGTAGATTAAAGTAAAGGTTGGATGCGAAAAGTGGGTCATAATAAGCGTGTATGCACCTGGAGAAGAGAGGAATGTAGAGGAGAGAGAGAAATTTTAGGAGATGTTAAGTGAATGTATAGGAGCCTTTGCACCAAGTGAGAGAGTAATTGTGGTAGGGGACCTGAATGCTAAAGTAGGAGAAACTTTTAGAGAGGGTGTGGTAGGTAAGTTTGGAGTGCCAGGTGTAAATGATAATGGGAGCCTTTTGATTGAACTTTGTATAGAAAGGGGTTTAGTTATAGGTAATACATATTTTAAGAAAAAGAAGATAAATAAGTATACAAGATATGATGTAGGGCAAAATGACAGTAGTTTGTTGGATTATGTATTGGTAGATAAAAGACTGTTGAGTAGACTTCAGGATGTACATGTTTATAGAGGGGCCACAGATATATCAGATCACTTTCTAGTTGTAGCTACACTGAGAGTAAAAGGTAGATGGGATACAAGGAGAATAGAAGCATCAAGGAAGAGAGAGGTGAAGGTTTATAAACAAAAAGAGGAGGCAGTTAGGGTAAGATATAAACAGCTATTGGAGGATAGATGGGCTAATGAGAGCATAGGCAATGGGGTCGAAGAGGTATGGGGTAGGTTTAAAAATGTAGTGTTAGAGTGTTCAGCAGAAGTTTGTGGTTACAGGAAAGTGGGTGCGGGAGGGAAGAGGAACGATTGGTGGAATGATGATGTAAAGAGAGTAGTAAGGGTGAAAAAGTTAGCATATGAGAAGTTTTTACAAAGTAGAAGTGATGCAAGGAGGGAAGAGTATATGGAGAAAAAGAGAGAGGTTAAGAGAGTGGTGAAGCAATGTAAAAAGAGAGCAAATGAGAGAGTGGGTGAGATATTATCAACAAATTTTGTTGAAAATAAGAAAAAGTTTTGGAGTGAGATTAACAAGTTAAGGAAGCCTAGAGAACAAATGGATTTGTCAGTTAAAAATAGGAGAGGAGAGTTATTAAATGGAGAGTTAGAGGTATTGGGAAGATGGAGGGAATATTCTGAGGAATTGTTAAATGTTGATGAAGATAGGGAAGCTGTGATTTCGTGTATAGGGCAAGGAGGAATAACATCTTGTAGGAGTGAAGAAGAGCCAGTTGTGAGTGTGGGGAAAGTTTGTGAGACAGTAGGTAAAATGAAAGGGGGTAAGGCAGCTGGGATTGATGGGATAAAGATAGAAATGTTAAAAGCAGGTGGGGATATAGTTTTGGAGTGGTTGGTGCAATTATTTAATAAATGTATGGAAGAGGGTAAGGTACCTAGGGATTGGCAGAGAGCATGCATAGTTCCTTTGTATAAAGGCAAAGGGGACAAAAGAGAGAGTGCAAAAATTATAGGGGGATAAGTCTGTTGAGTATACGTGGTAAAGTGTATGGTAGAGTTATTATTGAAAGAATTAAGAGTAAGACAGAGAATAGGATAGCAGATGAACAAGGAGGCTTTAGGAAAGGTAGGGGGTGTGTGGACCAGGTGTTTACAGTGAAACATATAAGTGAACAGTATTTAGATAAGGCTAAAGAGGTCTTTGTGGCATTTATGGATTTGGAAAAGGCATATGACAGGGTGGATAGGGGGGTAATGTGGCAGATGTTGCAGGTGTATGGTGTAGGAGGTAGGTTACTGAAAGCAGTGAAGAGTTTTTATGAGGATAGTGTGGCTCAAGTTAGAGTATGTAGGAAAGAGGGAAATTATTTCCCAGTAAAAGTAGGCCTTAGACAAGGATGTGTGATGTCACTGTGGTTGTTTAATATATTTATAGATGGGGTTGTAAGAGAAGTAAATGCGAGGGTCTTGGCAAGAGGCGTAGAGTTAAAAGATAAAGAATCACACATAAAGTGGGAGTTGTCACAGTTGCTCTTTGCTGATGACACTGTGCTCTTGGGAGATTCTGAAGAGAAGTTGCAGAGATTGGTGGATGAATTTGGTAGGGTGTGCTAAAGAAGAAAATTAAAAGTGAATACAGGAAAGAGTAAGGTTATGAGGATAACAAAAAGATTAGGTGATGAAAGATTGGATATCAGATTGGAGGGAGAGAGTATGGAGGAGGTGAATGTATTCAGATATTTGGGAGTGGACGTGTCAGCGGATGGGTCTATGAAAGATGAGGCGAATCATAGAATTGATGAGGGGAAAAGGGTGAGTGGTGCACTTAGGAGTCTGTGGAGACAAAGAGCTTTGTCCTTGGAGGCAAAGAGGGGAATGTATGAGAGTATAGTTTTACCAACGCTCTTATATGGGTGTGAAGCATGGGTGATGAATGTTGCAGCGAGGAGAAGGCTGGAGGCAGTGGAGATGTCATGTCTGAGGGCAATGTGTGGTGTGAATATAATGCAGAGAATTCGTAGTTTGGAAGTTAGGAGGAGGTGCGGGATTACCAAAACTGTTGTCCAGAGGGCTGAGGAAGGGTTGTTGAGGTGGTTCGGACATGTAGAGAGAATGGAGCGAAACAGAGTGACTTCAAGAGTGTATCAGTCTGTAGAGGAAGGAAGGCAGGGTAGGGGTCGGCCTAGGAAAGGTTGGAGGGAAGTGGTAAAGGAGGTTTTGTGTGCGAGGGGCTTGGACTTCCAGCAGGCATGCGTGAGCGTGTTTGATAGGAGTGAATGGAGACAAATGGTTTTTAATACTTGACGTGCTGTTGGAGTGTGAGCAAAGTAACATTTATGAAGGGGTTCAGGGAAACCGGCAGGCCGGACTTGAGTCCTGAAGATGGGAAGTACAGTGCCTGCACTCTGAAGGAGGGGTGTTAATGTTGCAGTTTAAAAACTGTAGTGTAAAGCACCCTTCTGGCAAGGCAGTGATGGAGTGAATGATGGTGAAAGTTTTTCTTTTTCGGGCCACCCTGCCTTGGTGGGAATCGGCCAGTGTGATAATAAAAAAAAAATATAATATACGTCAATGCATCACTCACCTTTTTTCCCTCATCATTTCTATGATTAACCTCATCTTTCATAAATCCATCCGCCGACACTTCAACTCCCAAGTATCTGAAAACATTCACTTCTTCCATACTCCTCCTCCCCAATTTGATATCCAATTTTTCTTTATCTAAATCATTTGATACCCTCATCACCTTACTCTTTTGTATGTTCACTTTCAACTTTCTACCTTTACACACACTCCCAAACTCATCCATTAACCTTTGCAATTTTTCTTTAGAATCTCACATAAGCACAGTATCATCAGCAAAAAGTAACTGTGTCAATTCCCATTTTGTATTTGATTCCCCATAATTTAATCCCACTCCTCTCCCAAACACCCATGGTGACATTACACATCCCTGTCTAAGACCTACTTTTACTGGGAAGTAGTCTCCCTCTCTTCTACACACCCTAACCTGAGCCTCACTATCCTCATAAAAACTCTTTACAGCATTTAATAACTTACCACCTATTCCATATACTTGCAACATCTGCCACATTGCTCCCCTATCTACTCTATCATATGCCTTTTCTAAATCCATAAATGCAATAAAAACTTCCCTACCTTTATCTAAATACTTTTCACATATATGCTTCAATGTAAACACTTGATCTACACATCCCCTACCCACTCTGAAACCTCCTTGCTCATCCGCAATCCTACATTCTGTCTTGCCTCTAATTCTTTCAATTATAATCCTACTGTACACTTTTCTTGGTATACTTAGTAAACTTATTCCTCTATAATTTTTACAATCTCTTTTGTCCCCCTTCCCTTTATATAAAGGGACTATACATGCTCTCCGCCAATCCCTAGGTACCTTCCCCTCTTTCATACATTTATTAAACAAAAGTACCAACCACTCCAACTCTGTATGCCCCCCTGCTTTTAACATTTCTGTCATGATCCCATCAGTTCCAGCTGCTTTACCTCCTTTCATTCTACGTAATGCCTTACGTACCTCCCCCACACTTACATTCTGCTCTTCTTCACTCCTTAAAGATGGTATACCTCCCTGGCCAGTGCATGAAATTACCGCCTCCCTTTCTTCCTCATCATTTAAAAGTTCCTCAAAATATTCTCGCCATCTACCTAATACCTCCATCTCCCCATCTACTATCTCCCCTACTCTGTTTTTAACTGACAAATCCATACGTTCCCTAGGCTTTCTTAACTTGTGTAACTCACTCCAAAATCTTTTCTTATTTTCATTAAAATTTCTTGACAGTGCATCTCCCACTCTATCATCTGCTCTCCTTTTGCACTCTCTCACCACTCTCTTCACCTTTCTTTTACTCTCCATATACTCTGCTCTTCTTATAACATTTCTGCTTTGTAAAAACCTCTCATAAGCTAACCTTTTCTCTTTTATCACACCCTTTACTTCATCATTCCACCAATCACTCCTCTTTCCTCCTGCCCCTACCCTCCTATAACCACAAACTTCTGCCACACATTCTAATACTGCATTTTTAAAACTACTCCAACCCTCTTCAACCCCCCCACTACTCATCTTTGCACTAGCCCACCTTTCTGCCAATAGTCGCTTATATCTCACCCGAACTTCCTCCTCCCTTAGTTTATACACTTTCACCTCCCTCTTACTTGTTGTGCCACCTTCCACTTGTCCCATCTACCTCTTACTCTGACTGTAGCTACAACTAAATAATGATCCGATATATCAGTTGCCCCTCTATAAACATGTACATCCTGGAGCCTACCCATCAACCTTTTATCCACCGATATATAATCTAACAAACTACTTTCATTTCATGCTACATCATACCTTGTATATTTATTTATCCTCTTTTTCATAAAATATGTATTACTTATTACCAAATCTCTTTCTACACATAGCTAAATTAAAGGCTCCCCATTTACATTTACCCCTGGCACCCCAAATTTACCTACTACTCCCTCCATAACATTTTTACCCATTTTAGCATTGAAATCCCCAACCACAAGTACTCTCACACTTGGTTCAAAACTCCCCACATATTCACTCAACATTTCCCAAAATCTCTCTCACTCGTAAAACACTTCTCTCTTCTTCAGGTGCATATACGCTTACTATAACCCACTTTTCACATCCAACCTTTATTTTACTCAACATGATCCTTGAATTAATACATTATTAGTTATTCTCTATAAAATAAATTTTTTGTTAATATTTCCCATAGGAAAAAATGTAAATCCAATTAAACCATTCCAGACACCCAAAAATATTAACAAAAAATACATTTTATAGATAATAACTAGTTTTGCATACAGAAAAGGGACTACTAAATTCGAGGGTCCACTGTATTTGAAAAATGTAACAAAATGTAGATCTACTTTTGGAGCACTACGCATGTTAATGTAGATCTATGTTTGGACATTTTAAGGGTTAAGTGGGCCAATCTTGTCCCTAATCTTACTTCTGTATACCTGAAAGAACCCTTTTGGGTTAGTCTTTGAATCCCTTGCGACCTTAGCCTCATAATCCCTTTTTGCTTTTCTTATTCCTTTCTTTATTTCTCTCATTCATTGAGTATATTGATTTCTTAACTGCCCATCCTGTCTTTTGATACGCCTATATATGCCTTACTTTTGACCAGTGAGATGTTTCAATCTATTGTTCATCCATTTGGGATCATTTTTGTTAGATCTAATTTTCCTACTCGGAACAAAAGTTGTCTGGGCAGCTAGAACTATGCCCTGAAAAATGTCATATTGGCCACCAAGATCACCTATTTGACCCATAGTCAGGACATCTCAATTTAGCCCCCCCCCCCCCAGGTAATTTTTCAGTCCCATGAAGTAGGCCAAGCGAAAATCTGGGACAGAGAATTGATTGCAGTTATCTGGGTGATTCCATGATATATTGAAACTAAGTGATTTGTGATCACTTTCCCCAAGCTAATCATTAACCTCAAGATTATTAATTAGTGACTCTTTGTTGGCAAGAACCAAGTCAAGCAGATTGTTTCCTCTAGTTGGTTCCATCACAACCTGTTCTAAAGAGCAATCCTGAGGTGTATCAAGAAAGTCACTAGACTCAAGATTTCCTGTCATATTGTTCCAATCAATTTGTCTAAAGTTAAAATCTCCCATTATCACAACATTTTCATATCTAGATGCCTTATGAATTTTGCCCCATAACAGCTTACTGCACTCCCTATCAAGGTTTGGGGGCCTGTAAATCACACCCAAAATTAATTTGTCACAACCCTCGAGAAACTGTAGATAAACAGATTCTGTGTTCGATGTTCGAAAATTTAAATTGTTGTCTAAGACAACAATTTAAATTTTCTCTGACATACATTGCTACTCAACCACCCTTCCTGTTGACCCTATCAGTGTGGAATAGTTTATAACCCTGTATGTTGCATTCAGAAGGCATTTCTCTATCTTTCAGGTTGAACCATGTCTCTGTTATACCAATAATATCTATATTACCTACACTTGCAAGTAATCTTAGCTCATCTATCTTATTTCTTAGACTCCTACTATTTGTATAGTAAATCTTAAGGGAGCTAGTCACTCGTTGCCCTCTGCTATCTCTCTTTGTTTGTTGATCAATTGATTTGCCATTACTTGCAACTTTATTTTGAATATTGTCTTTTAAACATATCCCAGAGGTATCCCGGTAATAACTGCTGTTTGTAACCTTAATACTGCAGCCTGATTGTTTCCCACAAACACCTATACTTCCATAATCTATCAGTTTAAATTCCTAGACAAGTCATCAGTTACCCCTCTCAGTATTGTAGGTTATTTTATTAAATGTGGTATATACAAGGTTAAGCATTTTTGATACATTTTTAATTTTGTAATCACTGTCCTGTTAAGCCAATGAGAAGTGCATATATCAAAATAAAAAATGACTGAGTTATCAAGTGCCTGAAGACTTTCATACTAAGTTGTCATGAACCATCATGATTGCTAGTAAGTAGCAGTGATTATCAAGTTTTGTTTGAAAATATAAAAATGAAAGTGAATTGGAAATGTCAAGTTTTCACACATACTGGAAATTAGCAAACATCCAGCTCACCCAACCTGAGGAAGTGTGGCACTAGAAATTAGCTGTGAAGGTGATGTTCTACACATTTTTCAATTGTGAAGGCTTTGTATGTTATGAATTTGTTTTGGCAAACACAACATTCAGTTACTACTATCAAACCATTTTTCATTATCCTTGCAGTGTTGTTCAGTGCCAAAGATGAGAGAAGTGGGAGTTCAACCCTTGGTTTCCACAGTACAATAATACTGTACTCCTGTTCACAAAACCCACAAAGTGCACACGTTTCTGTCATGCTGTAATATCACAGACCATGATTGTCTCTTTCCCCATTTTATACATGCTGGATTAGGTGCCCTGTAAATTTATCTTATTCCCTAAAATGGGAGTTAGTCCTGAAGGCAGAAGATTTGAGAGCATTATGACTACTCAGACATGATATATTAACTTCTAATTTCAAGCAGAAGTGCTTGAACTTCGATAGTGACTATGTTGAAGCTGACTCCAACAATATTCTTCTATCCCATACTATAGTGCAAACATGGTGAGTCATGCTCTAAATCTTCTGGATAAGAGCTAATTGACTTGCAGTGTGTTAATGTGTATCGCATGAAAATGTGTGTGTATGTGGAAGTGTACATTCAAGTGGATCCCTGGGTTTTGATTAATTGAGCATATGCATAGCTTAATGAACAGGAAAGATTGTGAAATCGAAAAATGCAGTTATGCAAAGTAAGTTTATTTCAAATATCATTCTTTTCAGTGAGATCTTGGAAGAGTTGGGCATGTCAGAAGAGGTAACAGTTGCTGAAGCTCGTAAAAAATGGACACAGCTTGTACGGCGCTACCTCGAGCTAAAGGTATTTTGTCTAAAGGATAATGGTTATATGTCCAAGGTAGCAGGTTAACTTAAAAAAATTCTTTGAACCATTGGCTTATTTTTTTTCGTTTTCACATATTGGCCATCTCCCTCTATTGTTAGTGTTAAGCATCAGTTGATGCTTAACACTAACAGTTGGGGAAAAGACACTAGTAGCAGTGAAGTCTTTTATTGGTAAAATGTTTCACTCATGAGTGTACTTTTTCAAGTTCATAACAAATATGAGATATAAAGTGGTACCTCAGATATGAATTTAATTTGTTCCAGAAGGCTGTTCGAGTGCCGATACTGAACGAATTTATTCCCATAAGGAATAATGTAAATTAGATTAATCCATTTCAGACCCCCAAAAATACACTTACAAAAGCACTTACATAAATACATTTACATAATTGTTCGAGTTCTAGGTAGTAGGTTGGTAGACAGCAACCGCCCAGGGAGGTACTACTGTCCTGCCAAGTGACTGTAAAGCGGAAGCCTGTAATTGTTTTACATGATGGTAGGATTGCTGGTGTCTTTTTATTCTGTCTCATACACATGCAAGATTTCAGGTATGTCTTGCTACTTCTACTTACACTTAGGTCACACTTAACATACATGTACAAGCATATATATACACACCCCTCTGGGTTTTCTTCTATTTTCTTTCTAGTTCTTGTTCTTGTTTATTTCCTCTTACCTCCATGGGAAAGTGGAACAGAATTCTTCCTCCGTCAGCCATGCGTGTTGTAAGAGGCGACTAAAATGCCGGGAGCAAGGGGCTAGTAACCTCTTCTGTATATATTATTAAATGTAAAAGGAGAAACTTTCGTTTTTCCTTTTGGGCCACCCCGCCTCAGTGGGATACGGCCGGTGTGTTGAAAGAAAGAAAGAATTTTCGAGTTTTGAGCTGTTTATATCCCGAGGTACCACTGTACTAGCTTAGTCATCCAGGGTATAAGAGTCAGAAGCATGTGTTAAATGCATCAGATTTAAGCTTAGGAAATGTACTGCCTGTGGCAGTACATTTCCTAAGCTTAAATAACTGGCAGTACTGCCTGTGGCAGTACTGTGAGTTATAAGGGTTCCTGATGTTAGCCTTCTACTGTTTTGCTTGATGATGTTTGTTAGTTTTATTGTACAGTAGATTTTTCCAGGCTTCTGTGTTTAACTTTATTGTTCTCCTGGAACAGCAGCTTGGTTTTGTCCCTTATTAAGTATAAGTGGGATTTAAGGTATCACATACACTTTATTGATGTTATCTGTTCTATAGGCATATTTGTGCCCCTGTAAACAAGTAGGTAAACTTCTTGCTATCTCCACAATGTAGACTCACATTCCTCACTTTGAATGTTTGAGTTCAGTGTCCTTGGGTCTACTGTATGGAATAGAAGCCCATATAAAGTCACATATGGTCATATTGGTAACTGCTACAACATTGATGTTGGATTATTGTAAAATGAGAAATAATGTTCGTTATTTGAGTAAAACCTCAATTTAATAGACCCCATTTAATGGATTTCATATTTAACAGACAAAATCTGCTGCTGGTCTGTTCTTGTTAAGATCACCTGAGTAAATTGATTGATTTCTGATTTAATGGACAAAGTTCATTAACCCTCTGAGTGTGGGTCCCGTTGTTCTACGGCCTTGAAGCCCAGGTTGGTCCTGTTGTTCTACATGATGAGCTCAGCTCTTTCAGATAAGCTGTGAGTAGTAATTGTGGGCCTAGATATGAGAGAATGGGTTTGCGCTGTAAGGGTGTACCATATAAAAAATCCTGCAGCATGCAAAGCATAATGAGAAAAAA
This sequence comes from Cherax quadricarinatus, assembly GCF_038502225.1. NCBI lineage: Eukaryota > Metazoa > Arthropoda > Malacostraca > Decapoda > Parastacidae > Cherax > Cherax quadricarinatus. The sequence goes on from NC_091342.1 coordinate 19,797,649, forward strand.
ACTTTGCAGTGTATATTCATTTGGTTTTTATGGTTGTATTCTTGGTCTCACTTGATAGAATGGAAGATATATTACAAAAATAGAGATGATTTTGATTGGTTTTAGGACTGAAAGTAGCTTGAAATTGAGCTCAAAGTAGTGGAAATATTTGATGGTTGCCAGTATTCCACAGTACATGCATTATGTCACTCATCCAGTACATGTCCAACTGTTGAGTCTTATACACATTCATAAATGCACTGACATTATTTATACAATTATTGCAATAATGCAGTAATCTGTGTAAGGGTAAATCTTCTGTTTTTGTGTGAATAAAAATAAAAAATGGAAAGCAAGCATAATATAGGAGAGGCCTGGGGATGTAACTAATGAACAGAGGAAATGTTTATTTATTGCCAGGAATGTCTACATTGTTTATTGTGGACCCTGTTTTTACATTGGCAATTTTTGAATTTTGTGTGAAATTGGCCAAATTACCAATTTCTTATCACTTTATTGGGTAGTTGTAATAGGTAAATGGCAGCTTCTTGTAATCACTTGTTAGAATAGAAGGAAAACTAGTGAAATAGCTTTGAGTTTGGTTGACCGGAACAATGGAATTGGCCGAAAATAGGGCTTGGAGTGGGCGAAATCGCCAATGTGTAAATATCTCCAATACTGCTAACTTTGTGAGAGCATAATTCCATAAGTTTTCCATCCAATTTCATTTTATAATTTTTTTTTTTTAAATTTTCTGACCTTGAGAGCAAGTTTTGGATTAGGGGTTCCGACCCTCAAAGGGTTAAATCGTACTTGTCTGTCATTGTTACAGATTGTTCTGAATTTAATAACTGAAGTTCAAAATTGTTTGTTATTATTGGGGACTGATGGGTGAATCAATTTCCTGATAATAAAAGTCTGTTACATTCAGAAATGCTCTTTATTGTTGATTATGGAAGAACAGTCTGACCATTTTGATCTAACAGACACCCTCCTCCCCATTGGTTTCTAAATTGAAGGTTCAATGTGTACTCTTCCTTATGGCATTGTCATGATTCCTGGTGTGTCAGTGTATCATGATACACTACAGTGCCAAGAACCTGGGCAACACAGTAAAGAGGTATAGAGTGTCTCCCATTTTTTAAAAGATCCAACAGTGATATCATGTTGGTTATCACTTAAACATTACATGACTTTACAAGGATTTTTATACCATGCACCAGGCCCCAAGGACATTTTCCATTGAAAAAGAGAAAGCCCCCCCCACCTCCCCCCCCCCCCCAAAAAAAAAAAAAAATCACTCATTCAGTAATTATCTTGCCAGAAATGTGAAGACATCAAAGATCAAATAACTCAGAACTGCAAAATCCCTGCTCTCCTTCAGAGTGCAGGCACTGTACTTCCCACCTCCAGGACTAAACTGCACATTAAGCCATGAAACACGGTTGTCTGTATTCACTCCAGCTTAACATGCTCACACAAGTCTGCTGGATATTCAAACCTCTAGCACTGAAAACCTAGTTTGTCCCCTTCCTTCAACCATTCTCCTTCATAAATTATTTTATTTTTTATTATTTTATTAACACATCAGCCGATTCCCACCAAGGTAGGGTGGCCCGAAAAAGAAAAATTTTCATCATCATCCACTCCATCACTGTCTTGCCAGAGGGATGCTTTACATTACAGTTATAAAACTGCAACAGTAACACCCCTCCTTCAGAGTGCAGGCACTGTACTTCCCATCTCCAGGACTCAAGTCTGGCCTGCCGGTTTCCCTGAATCCCTTCATAAATGTTACTTTGCTCACACTCCAACAGCACATCAAGTACTAAAAACCATTTGTCTCTCTTCACTCCTATCAAATACGCTCACGCATGCTTGCTGGAAGTCCAAGCCCCTTACACACAAAACCTCCTTTCCTCTTCCCTCCAACCTTTCCTAGGCCAACCCCTACCCTGCCTTCCCTCCACTACAGATTTATACACTCTTGAAGTCATTCTCATTTGTTCCATTCTCTCTGCATGTCCGAACCATCTTATCCCCTCCTCAGCCCTCTGGATAATAGTTTTGGTAATCCCGCACCTTCTCCTAATTTCCAAACTACGAATTCTCTGCATTATATTCACTCCACACATTGCCTTCAGACATGACATCTGCACTGCCGCCAACCTTCTCCTCGTTGCAACATTCATCACCCATGCTTCACACCGATATAAGAGCGTTGGTATAACTATACTCTCATACATTCCCCTCTTTGCTAAAGTTCTTTGTCTCCACAGACTCCTAAGTGCACCACTCACCCTTTTCCCTTCATCAATTCTGTGATTCACCTCATCCTTCGTAGATCCATCTGCTGACACGTCCACTCCCAAGTATCTGAATACATTCACTTCCTCCATACTCTCTCCCTCCAATCTAATATCCAATCTTTCATCACCTAATCTTTTTGTTATCCTGATCACCTTACTCTTTCCTATAATCACTTTTAACTTTCTTCTTTTACATACCCTACCAAATTCATCCACTAAGTAAAAAGAATAAACTTGTTTTTGTTTTAGGTCACCCAGCTTCGGTGAGAGACACCCCCCTTGCGCGCACACACACACACACACACGCACATGCACGTGTACTGTACTAGTAAGTTCTTAGGGTTCTGGTTAAACATACACTGCCATTATTCAGCCTACTATATAGTGTGTCATATACATTTTTTTTTTCAGCAAGTCAGCCATCTCCCACCTAGGCAGGGTGACCCAGAAAGAAAGAAAATCCCCAAAACGAAAATATTTTCATAATCATTCAACACTTTCACCTCACTCACATAATCACTGTTTTTGCAGAGATGCACAGATACAACAGTTTATAAGCATATACATATGTATAAAGATACAATGTAAAAAGTAACCTGAAATAATATAATAAACTCTCTATAGAATATAATATCAGAGCTCCAATTATATACATCTACAAACTTCCAATATCCCGAACCCCTCCTTTAAAGTGCAGGCTTTGTTCTTCCCATTTCCAGAACTCAAGTCCGGCTATATAAAAATAACCAGTTTCCCTGAATCTCTTCACTAAATATTACCCTGCTCATATACACATAGAGTGGACCCTCGACCAACGATATTAATCCGTTCCTGAGAGCTCATTGTTAGTCAAAATTATCGTCAGTCAAGTTAATTTTCCCCATAAGAAATAATGGAAATCAAATTAATCCGTTCCTGACGCCCCAAAGTATGAAAAAAATTTTTTTTACCTCATGAAATATTAATTTTAATACACACAAACTGAAGAAGACATGTACAATTGCATGACACTTACCTATATTGAAGATCTGGTGATAATTGATGGGATGGGAGGAGGAGAGAGTGTGGATGGTGTTAGTGTTTAGAAGGGGAATCCCCTTCCATTAGGACTTGAGGTAGCAAGTCCTTTTCCGGGGTTACTTCCCTTCTTCTTTTAATGCCACTAGGACCAGCTTGAGAGTCACTGGACCTCTGTCACACAACATATCTGTCCATAGAGGCCTGTACCTCCCGTTCCTTTAAGACATTCCTAAAGTGTTTCACAACATTGTCAGTGTAATAGTCACCAGCACGGCTTGCAATAGCTGTGTGAGGGGTGATTTTCATCAAAAAAGGTTTGCACTTTAAGCCACATTGCACACATTTCCTTAATCTTTGAAGTAGGCAACTTCCTCAATTACTGTCTCCCCTCCTCCGGAGCAGTTTCCTCAGGTGTGGCCTCTTGCTGTTGAAGATGATCTAGCAGCTCATCAGTGGTTAGTTCTTCATTGTCCTCCTCCACCAACTCTTCCACATCCTCCCCACTAACCTCCAACCCCAAGGACTTTCCCAATGCCACAATGGATTCCTCAACTGGCATACGCTTCTCAGGGTTAGCCTCAAATCCTTCAAAATCTCTATTGTCTACACATTCTGGCCACAGCTTCTTCCAAGCAGAGTTCAAGGTCCTCTTAGTCACTTCCTCCCAAGCCTTACCTATAATGTTTACACAACTGAGGATGCTGAAGTGATCTCTCCAAAACTCTCTTAGAGTCAATTGAGTTTCTGAGGTCACTACAAAGCACCTTTCAAACATAGCTTTTGTGTAGAGCTTTTTGAAGTTTGCAATGACCTACTGGTCTATGGGCTGCAGGAGAGGAGTGGTATTAGGAGGCAAAAACTTGACCTTAATGAAACTCATGTCTGCAGAAATTCGCTCTGCCACGTCTGAAGGATGACCAGGAGCATTGTCTAATACCAGGAGGCACTTAAGGTCCAATTTCTTTTCAGTAAGGTAAATTTTCACAGTGGGGGCAAATGCATGGTGTAACCAGTCATAGAAAAAGTCCCTAGTGACCCATGCCTTATTGTTTGCCTTCCACAGCACACACAAATTAGCCTTGAGGACATTGTTTTTCCTGAACACTCTGGGAGTTTCAGAGTGATACACCAATAAAGGCTTCACTTTGCAATCACCACTAGCATTGGCACACATCAACAGAGTAAGCCTGTCTTTCATAGGCTTATGTCCTTGGAGTGCCTTTTCCTCCTGAGTAATGTATGTCCTGCTTGGCATTTTCTTCCAAAACAGGCTTGTTTCATCACAATTAAACACTTGTTCAGGTTTAAATTCTTCACTGTCTATGTAATCCTTGAATTCCTTCACATATTTTTCAGCTGCTTTTTGGTCCGAACTGGCAGCCTCACCATGCCTAATCACACTATGTATGCCACTACGATTCTTAAATCTTTCAAACCAACCTTTGCTGGCCTTAAATTCACTCACATCACCACTAGTTGCAGGCAATTTCTTTACCAAATCGTCATGCAACTGCCAAGCCTTTTCACAAATGATCGTTTGAGAGATGCTATCTCCTGCTATCTGTTTTTCATTTATCCACACCAGTAACAGTCTCTCAACATCTTCTAACACTTGCAATCTCAGTTTCGAAAACATAGTTGCACCTTTGGCAAGAACAGCTTCCTTGATTGCTGTTTTCTTGGCCACACTAGTAGCGATGGTTGATTGGGGTTTACTATACAACCTGGCGATGTCGGAGACACGCACTCCACTTTAATACTTAGCAATGATCTCTTTCTTCATTTTTTTTTTTTTAACAAGTCGGCCGTCTCCCACCGAGGCAGGGTGACCCAAAAAAGAAAGAAAATCCCAAAAAAGAAAATGCTTTCACCATCATTCAACACTTTCACCACACTCACACATAATCACTGTTTTTGCAGAGGTGCTCAGAAGGCAACAGTTTAGAAGCATATACGTATAAAGATACACAACATATCCCTCCAAACTGCCAATATCCCAAACTCCTCCTTTAAAGTGCAGGCATTGTACTTCCCATTTCCAGGACTCAAGTCCGACTATATGAAAATAACCGGTTTCCCTGAATCCCTTCACTAAATATTACCCTGCTCACACTCCAACAGATCGTCAGGTCCCAAGTACCATTCGTCTCCATTCACTCCTATCTAACATGCTCATGCACGCTTGCTGGAAGTCCAAGCCCCTTGCCCACAAAACCTCCTTTACCCCCTCTCTCTAACCCTTTCGAGGACGACCCCTACCTCGCCTTCCTTCCCCTATAGATTTATATGCTTTCCATGTCATTCTACTTTGATCCAATCTCTCTAAATGACCAAACCACCTCAACAACCCCACTTCTGCCCTCTGACTAATACTTTTATTAACTCCACACCTTTTCCTAATTTCCACACTCCGAATTTTCTGCATAATATTTACACCACACATTGCCCTTAGACAGGACATCTCCACTGCCTCCAACTGTCTCCTCGCTGCTGCACTTACCACCCAAGCTTCACACCCATATAAGAGTGTTGGTACTACTATACTTTCATACATTCCCTTCTTTGCCTCCATAGATAACATTTTTTGACTCCACATATGTATATGTAATACATATTTTAAGAAAAAGAGGATAAATAAGTATACACGATATGATGTAGGGCGAAATGACAGTAGTTTGTTGGATTATGTATTGGTAGATAAAAGACTGTTGAGTAGACTTCAGGATGTACATGTTTATAGAGGGGCCACAGATATATCAGATCACTTTCTAGTTGTAGCTACACTGAGAGTAAAAGGTAGATGGGATACAAGGAGAATAGAAGCATCAGGGAAGAGAGAGGTGAAGGTTTATAAACTAAAAGAGGAGGCAGTTAGGGTAAGATATAAACAGCTATTGGAGGATAGATGGGCTAATGAGAGCATAGGCAATGGGGTCGAAGAGGTATGGGGTAGGTTTAAAAATGTAGTGTTAGAGTGTTCAGCAGAAGTTTGTGGTTACAGGAAAGTGGGTGCAGGAGGGAAGAGGAGCGATTGGTGGAATGATGATGTAAAGAGAGTAGTAAGGGAGAAAAAGTTAGCATATGAGAAGTTTTTACAAAGTAGAAGTGATGCAAGGAGGGAAGAGTATATGGAGAAAAAGAGAGAAGTTAAGAGAGTGGTGAAGCAATGTAAAAAGAGAGCAAATGAGAGAGTGGGTGAGATGTTATCAACAAATTTTGTTGAAAATAAGAAAAAGTTTTGGAGTGAGATTAACAAGTTAAGAAAGCCTAGAGAACAAATGGATTTGTCAGTTAAAAATAGGAGAGGAGAGTTATTAAATGGAGAGTTAGAGGTATTGGGAAGATGGAGGGAATATTTTGAGGAATTGTTAAATGTTGATGAAGATAGGGAAGCTGTGATTTCGTGTATAGGGCAAGGAGGAATAACATCTTGTAGGAGTGAGGAAGAGCCAGTTGTGAGTGTGGGGGAAGTTCGTGAGGCAGTAGGTAAAATGAAAGGGGGTAAGGCAGCCGGGATTGATGGGATAAAGATAGAAATGTTAAAAGCAGGTGGGGATATAGTTTTGGAGTGGTTGGTGCAATTATTTAATAAATGTATGGAAGAGGGTAAGGTACCTAGGGATTGGCAGAGAGCATGCATAGTTCCTTTGTATAAAGGCAAAGGGGATAAAAGAGAGTGCAAAAATTATAGGGGGATAAGTCTGTTGAGTGTACCTGGTAAAGTGTATGGTAGAGTTATAATTGAAAGAATTAAGAGTAAGACGGAGAATAGGATAGCAGATGAACAAGGAGGCTTTAGGAAAGGTAGGGGGTGTGTGGACCAGGTGTTTACAGTGAAACATATAAGTGAACAGTATTTGGATAAGGCTAAAGAGGTCTTTGTGGCATTTATGGATTTGGAAAAGGCGTATGACAGGGTGGATAGGGGGGCAATGTGGCAGATGTTGCAAGTGTATGGTGTAGGAGGTAGGTTACTGAAAGCAGTGAAGAGTTTTTACGAGGATAGTGAGGCTCAAGTTAGAGTATGTAGGAAAGAGGGAAATTTTTTCCCAGTAAAAGTAGGCCTTAGACAAGGATGTGTGATGTCACCGTGGTTGTTTAATATATTTATAGATGGGGTTGTAAGAGAAGTAAATGCGAGGGTCTTGGCAAGAGGCGTGGAGTTAAAAGATAAAGAATCACACACAAAGTGGGAGTTGTCACAGCTGCTCTTTGCTGATGACACTGTGCTCTTGGGAGATTCTGAAGAGAAGTTGCAGAGATTGGTGGATGAATTTGGTAGGGTGTGCAAAAGAAGAAAATTAAAGGTGAATACAGGAAAGAGTAAGGTTATGAGGATAACAAAGGGATTGGGTGATGAAAGATTGAATATCAGATTGGAGGGAGAGAGTATGGAGGAGGTGAATGTATTCAGATATTTGGGAGTGGACGTGTCAGCGGATGGGTCTATGAGAGATGAGGTGAATCATAGAATTGATGAGGGAAAAAGAGTGAGTGGTGCACTTAGGAGTCTGTGGAGACAAAGAACTTTGTCCTTGGAGGCAAAGAGGGGAATGTATGAGAGTATAGTTTTACCAACGCTCTTATATGGGTGTGAAGCGTGGGTGATGAATGTTGCAGCGAGGAGAAGGCTGGAGGCAGTGGAGATGTCGTGTCTGAGGGCAATGTGTGGTGTGAATATAATGCAGAGAATTCGTAGTTTGGAAGTTAGGAGGAGGTGCGGGATTACCAAAACTGTTGTCCAGAGGGCTGAGGAAGGGTTGTTGAGGTGGTTCGGACATGTAGAGAGAATGGAGCAAAACAGAATGACTTCAAGAGTGTATCAGTCTGTAGTGGAAGGAAGGCGGGGTAGGGGTCGGCCTAGGAAGGGTTGGAGGGAGGGGGTAAAGGAGGTTTTGTGTGCGAGGGGCTTGGACTTCCAGCAGGCATGCGTGAGCGTGTTTGATAGGAGTGAATGGAGACAAATGGTTTTTAATACTTGACGTGCTGTTGGAGTGTGAGCAAAGTAACATTTATGAAGGGATTCAGGGAAACCGGCAGGCCGGACTTGAGTCCTGGAGATGGGAAGTACAGTGCCTGCACTCTGAAGGAGGGGTGTTAATGCTGCAGTTTAAAAACTGTAGTGTAAGGCACCCTTCTGGCAAGACAGTGATGGAGTGAATGATGGTGAAAGTTTTTCTTTTTCGGGCCACCCTGCCTTGGTGGGAATCGGCCGGTGTGATAATAAAAAAAAAAAAAAAAAAAATATACCTCAATACACCACTCACCTTTTTTCCCTCATCAATTCTACGATTAACCTCATCCTTCATAAATCCATCTGCCGACACGTCAACTCCCAAGTATCTGAAAACATTTACTTCTTCCATACTCCTCCTCCCCAATTTGATATCCAATTTTTCTTTATCTAAATCATTTGATACCTTCATCACCTTAACTCTTTTCTATGTTCACTTTCAACTTTCTGTAATGGCTTGATAAAGCTCCTGGAGAGCGAAACGTTGCCACAATAAATGTCACATTAGTTGCACTTGTGTCCTTTTACTTTACAAAGGGGATATTAATAAGGTCTTGAGGATGTCTCTCCAAGAGAGAATCCACAGTAATGGATTTAAATTAGATAAGTTTAGATTTAGAAAGGACATAGGAAAGTATTTGTTTGGAAATAGGGTAGTTGATGAGTGGAACAGTCTACCTAGTTGGGTCATTGAGGCTGGGACTTTGGGTAGTTTCAAATTTAGGTTGGATAAGTACATGAGTGGGAGGGGTTGGATTTGAGTGGGACTTTCACATCAGAGCTTATTTCTTGGGTGGCATTGAAAATTGGGTTGGGCAAATGTTTTGTTAGTGGGATGAATTGTAAAGGACCTGCCTAGTATGGGCCAACAGGCCTCCTGCAGTGTTCCTCCTTTCTTATGTTCTTATGTTCCTCTGCACTTCTTTCTTCTCCAGGTGCATACACACTTACTATAACCCACTTTTCACATCCAATCTTTATTTTACTCCACATAATCCTTGAATTAATACATTTATAGTCCCTCTTTTCCTGCCATAGCTTATCCTTCAACATTATTGCTACTCCTTCTTTAGCTCTAACTCTGTTTGAAACCCCTGACCTAATCCCATTTATTCCTCTCCATTGAAACTCTCCCACCCCCTTCAGCTTTGTTTCACTTAAAGCCAGGACATCCAGCTTCTTCTCATTCATAACATCCACAATCATCTCTTTCTTATCATTTGCACAACATCCACGCACATTCAGACTTCCCACTTTGACAATTTTCTTCTTATTCTTTTTAGTAATCTTTACAGGAAAAGGGGTTACTAGGCCATTGTTCCCGGCATTTTAGTTGACTTTTACAACACGCATGGCTTACGGAGGAAAGATTCTTATTCCACTTCCCCATGGATATAAAAGGAAAAGTAATAAGACCAAGAACTATTAAGATAAAATCAAAGAAAACTCAGATGAGTGTGTATAAATAAACGTGTCCATGTATGTGTAGTGTGACCTAAGTGTAAGTAGAAGTAGCAAGACATACCTGTAATCTTGCATATTTATGAGACAGACAAAAGACACCAGCAATCCTACCATCATGTAAAACAATTACAGGCTTTTGTTTTACATTCACTTGGCAGGACGGTAGTACCTCCCTGGGTGGTTGCTGTCTACCAACCTACTACCTATATCCATAGTAATTCTCACCCTTTTTGCTGTAGGGTTGGCACTAGAAGCTTTCTTGGGGCCCATGGTGACTTATTTTGCAGATGAAATCACTAAAAACGCTGTGATAATATGAAATGTTTTGATTGTATGTTTGGATGGGACCGCGGTGGCTGGCACCCACGGGACAAGTGAGGCGTGCTCAGGCCACAAGTGGATGCGTCTCAAACGGAACAAAACGCATTAGTCAAGTTTTTTAGCGCTAGTTGAGGCAAAATTTTTGCGTTAAAATGTATCGCTAGTCGGATTTAACGTTATACGATGCCATCGTTGGTCGAGGGTCCACTGTATATACATTCTAATATTCACTCCAGTTGATGAATCCAAACTGCATTGCACACCAAGACCTAAAGGACTTTCTTGAGAGCTTAAACAGTTTCTACAGGCATCATACCAGAAACAAATAACTAATATGCTTCATTTTTAAGTAGTTATTTGCTTTTAATTTTTTTTTTCAACACTTTGGCTGCTTCCCACAAAGGCAGGGTAACCCCCAAAAAAGAAAGAAAAACTCAAAAAGAAAGAATAAATTTTCATTGTCATTCAACCCTTCACCATCACTCTTACATAATCACTGTCTTTGTAGAGGTGCTCAGATACGACAGTTTAGACATCCCTCCAAACTGCCAGTATCCTAAACCTCTCCTTTAAAGTGCGGGCATTGTACTTTCCATTTCCAGGACTCAAGTCCGGCTAACCAGTTTCCCTGAATTCCTTCACAAATATTACCCTGCTCACACTCCAACAGCTCGTCAGGTTCCAATTACCATTCGTCTCCATTCACTCCTATCTAACGCGCTCACACACGCTTGCTGGAAGTCCAAGCCCCTCGCCCACAAAACATCCTTTACCCCCTCCCTCCAACCTTTTCGAGGACAACCCCTACCCCGCCTTCCTTTCCCTACAGATTTATACGCTCTCCATGTCATTCTACTTTGATCCATTCTCTCGAAATGACCAAACCACCTCAACAACCCCTCTTCTGCCCTCTGACTAATACTTTTATTAACTCCACACCTTCTCCTAATTTCCACACTCCAAATTTTCTGCATAATATTTACACCACACATTGCTTTTAGACAGGACATCTCCACTGCCCCCAACCACCTCTTCGCTGCCACATTTACAACCCAAGCTTCACACCCATATAAGAGTGTTGGTACTACTATACTTTCATACATTCCCTTCTTTGCCTCCATAGATAAAAATTTTTGTCTCCACATATACCTCAATCCACCACTCGCCTTTTTTCCTTCATTCATTCTGTGATTAACCTCATCATTCATAAATCTATCTGCTGACACGTCAGCTCCCAAACATCTGAAAACATTCACTTCTTCCATACTCCTCCTCCCCAATTTGATATCCAATTTTTCTTTATCTAAATCATTTGATACCCTCATCACCTTACTCTTTTTTATGTTCACTTTCAACTTTCTACCTTTACACACACTCTCAAACTCATCCACTAACCTTTGCAATTTTACTTTAGAATCTCCCATAAGCACAGAATCATCAGCAAAAAGCATCTGTGTCACTTCCCATTTTGTATTTGATTCCCCATAATTTAATCCCACCTCTCTCCCAAACACCCTAGCATTTACTTCTTTAACAACCCCATCTATAAATATATTAAACAACCATGGTGACATTACACATCCCTGTCTAAGACCTACTTTTACTGGGAAGTAGTCTCCCTCTCTTGTACACACCCTAACCTGAACCTCACTATCCTCACAAAAATTCTTTACAGCATTTAGTAACTTACCACCTATTCCATATACAGTGGTCCCCCGATCTACAATATTAATCCATTCCTGAGAGCCCATCATAAGGCGAAATGATCGTAGGTTGAATTAATTTTCCCCATAAGAAATAATGGAAATCAAATTAATCCGTGTAAGACACCCAAAAGTATGAAAAAAAAAAAAAATTTACCTCATGAAATATGCATTTTCTGCTCTACTTAATGAAGAATAAATGACATTTACCTTTATTGAAGATGCAGCAATGACTGATGAGACACTGTGTCCTGGGAGTGCCTTTTCCTCATGAGTAATGTAGGTCCTGTTTGGCATTTTCTTCCAAAACAGGCCTTATCACACTGTGTATGCCACAACGATTCTTAAATCTTTCAAACCAACCTTTGCTGGCCTTAAATTCACTAATGTGAGCACTAGTTCCAGGCATTTTTTCCTGTTCACCTGGGTGTTAGTTGCCTGGTGTGGGTTGCATCCTGGGAGATGAGATTAAGGACCCCATTGGAAATAAGTTAGACAGTCCTCGATGACACACTGACTTTTTTGGGTTATCCTGGGTGGCTAACCCTCTGGGGTTAATTGTTTTTCGGTATTCTCAATAAGCCACACCAACAACGGTGCTACAGCAGCAGCAGAAGCTGACGGTGCTACAGCAGCAGAGGCAGCTGACGGTGCTGCAGCAGCAGCTGACCGTGGTACGATAGTATTTCGATAATATTTCTCACCCTTTTTACCACAGGGTTGGCACTAGAAGATTTCTTTGGGCTCATGGTGGCTTATTTAGCAGTTAGAAGCACTAATAACACTGGAATAATAAAAAATATTCTGAATGTATGCTTGGGAGTGACAGCTCTGGCTTGTAAACATTGGCACACTAACTGAAGGCAGGCCAGCTGAGGTGCGCTCAGGCAGACAGACATGTGGATGCGTACTAGACGAATGCTGTAGACTGAGTTTTTCAATGTACTTCGGGGTCATATTTTCATGCTGAAAAGCATCATAGGTCAGTTTTAACGTAGTTTGGGGACATCGTACATCGTGGGTCAACTGTACTGCAACATCTGCCACATTGCTCCCCTATCCACTCTGTCATATACCTTTTTTAAATCCATAAATGCAATAAAAACTTCCCTACCTTTATCTAAATACTTATTCCTCTATAATTTTTACAATCTCTTTTGTCCCCCTTCCCTTTATATAAAGGGGCTATACATACATGCTCTCTGCCAATCCCTAGGTACCTTTCCCTCTTTCATACATTTATTAAAAAAAAATACCAACCACTCCAACACTATATCCCCCATCCCCTGCTTTTAACATTTCTATCATGGTCCCGTCAGTTCCAGGTGCTTTACCCCCTTTCATTCTATGTAATGCCTCATGCACCTCCCCCACACTCACATCCTGCTCTTCTTCACTGTTAAAAGATGGTATACCTCCCTGGCCAGTGCATGAAATTAGCACCTCCATTTCTTCGTTGACATTTAAAAGTTTCTCAAAATATTCTCGCCATCTACCCAATACCTCCAGCTCCCCATCTACTAACTCCCCTACTCTGTTTTTAACTGAAAAATCGTTCCCTAGGCTTTCTTAACTTGTTTAACTCACACCAAAATTTTTTCTTATTTTCATTAAAATTTCTTGACAATGCCTCTCCCACTCTATCATCTGCTCTTCTTTTGCACTCTCTCACAACTCTCTTCACCTTTCTTTTACTCTCCATATACTCTACTCTTCTTATAACACTTCTGCTTTGTAAAAACTTCTCATAAGCTACCTTTTTCTCTTTTATCACACCCTTTACTTCATCATTCTACCAATCACTCCTCTTTCCTTCTGCACCCACCCTCCTATAACCACAAACTTCTGCCCCACATTCTAATACTGCATTTTTTAAAAATATTCCAAACCTTTTCAACCCCCCCACTACTCATACTTGCACCAGCCCACCTTTCTGCCAATAGTTGCTTATATCTCACCCAAACTTCCTCCTCCCTTAGTTTATACACTTTCACCTCCCTCTTACTTGTTTTTGCCATTTTCCTCTTCCAGGGCCCTGATGCTGAGGATCATAAACCTGCATATGGAAGCACTGAAACTCTTATAAGTAATGATGTAATAGAAGCAGGATGGTTGTTTTTTGGCCCTATGCACTCTGTAATGGAGTCTATCAAAGCCACATCCCCAGATGGAGGTGCTAAGTCCCGCAGGTCTCCAGAGTACACTTGTGAGTTCATTGTTGTTTTTCCTGATAATTGTGGAGATGGAGAATGCAAATGTTAAAATAATGCATTCAGGTCAGTGAAACTAAGTTACTTTAGAAGAGTTTGAAGAATTGTCTTAATTTTCTCAAAGACAAATGTTATTTTCTTATTTAGAGGAATCTTATAAGCATTAATAAAGAACAGAATAAGTTTCAAATATTAAATCTGAAAATTTTTCATACAGGGTCTGTTGAGGTGACAAGAAAATTTATAAAGATTCGTGGAGAGAAACATACGGAAATATCACAGAAAGGCCACAATGCAGTTTATCAGTAAGTTCTCTAAATTCATTGTGTATTTGATAATTCAATGTATAATGGTATCTAATTTTATATTTTTTTACTTAAGTGTTAAGTTAAATGTGAGTTTGTAGTGACAATTAAGGTCTGCCATAATTAAGTTAGTAAGATGAACTACCAATTTTAACACTTTTGAATATGTTAGTTACTTAATGAGTAGCATGTGAGACCAGTATATACATAGTCTCGAGTTTTTAAATACAGTGGAACCTCTACTTACGAGTGCATCCACATGCAAGTTTTTCCAGATACGAGCATCTGCTTGGCCAATTTTTTGCTTCCAGACGCAAGCAAAATTTCCAGATGCGAGCGGGCCTCAAGGGAGGTTAATTGACACTGGTGAGGGGGCTCTTGCTCTTTATCTAGGGAATTGGATCTCATTTGTTTGTTGGACTATCTTACTGAAACTTGGGCAATGTATGATGAAAAGATGCTTCTTAACGTATACCAAAAATGAAAGAAATTGGACCATAAATAACGGAGTTCACTTCTCAGCCATTAGCCTCCCCTTAGCGGTATATTTTTGTATGGTTTTTATGGTTGTATTCTCGTTTTATTTGGTCTCATGTGATAGAATGGAAGATATACTACAAAAATAAATATGATTTTAATTGGTATCACGATGAAAAGTACCTTGAAATTGAGCAGAAAATAGCAGAAATGTTCGATTCTTTGGCGACATCAGTGGTAGACATCATGAGGTAGCAGTGGCAGACAACATGAAGCAGCAGTGGCAGACATCATGAGGTAGCAGTGGCAGACAACATGAAGCAGCAGTGGTAGACAACGTGAAGCAGCAGTGGCAGGCAACATGAGGTAGCAGTAGCAGACAACATGAAGCAGCACTGACAGACAACATGAAGCAGCAGTGACAGACAACATGAGGTAGCAGTGGCAGACAACATGAAGCAGAAGTGGCAGACAACATGAAGCAGAAGTGGCAGACAACATGAGGTAGCAGTGGCAGACATGAAGCAGAAGTGGCAGACAACATGAAGCAGCAGTGGCAGACAACATGAGGTAGCAGTGGCAGACAACATGAAGCAGCAGTGGCAGACAACATGAAGCAGAAGTGGCAGACAACATGAAGCAGAAGTGGCAGACAACATGAGGTAGCAGTGGTAGACAACATGAGGTAGCAGTGGCAGACAACATGAAGCAGAAGTTGCAGACAACATGAAGCAGCATTGGAAATAAATAGTATAAAATACCGACACAATGGAAATATAAACACATATGCAGTATATTGTGATCCTTTATTGACTACGTTTTGCCCACACAGTGGGCTTTTTCAAGTCACAAACAGATCTGTTTGTGACTTGAAAAAGCCCACTGTGTGGGCGAAACATAGTCAATAAAGGATCACATTATACTGCATATGTGTTTATATTTCCATGAAGCAGCAGTGGCAGGCATCATGAGGTAGCAGTGGCAGACAACATGAAGCAGCAGTGGCAAGGTGTAGCATTAAGAGTGTAGCAATTAAATGTAGCATTAAAAGTGTAGCAATTAAGTGTAGCATTAAGAGTGTAGCAATAAAGTGAAGCATTAAGAGTGTAGCACTTATAAGTTACTGTCTGACTTTTTTGGGTTATCCTAGGTTCTCTACACATGTAGCCAGGAGCAGGAATGGCCACTGTGGTGGCCCTATAAACCCCAACAGCAACAATGGCCGCTGTTACCACCACTAGCCACATACTTAATGATATGTATTTCATTCATTCTAGTGTATATATCATGTTTCTATGTTATTAGTATTATTTATTATGTCATATCACATGAATTGTGATAGATAAATAAGCTGTAGAGATGATATTAGGGAAATTATTAAAGTATTTTCTCGTGCCTGGAATTCCACTGGAACGAATTAATTCCATTTCAGTTAATTTAAATGAGGAAAATTGACTGCAAACGAGCAAATCCAGTTGCGAGCAAGGTCATGGAATGGATTAAACTCGTAAGTAGAGGTTCCACTGTACAGTATTCCAATATAGTGCATCATTATATGCAAAGAATTTATTCTGGGAGAAGCTTCTGATTAGAGGGGAGGCTGAGGCAGAAAAACGTAGTATCAGTGCAACTTTTCCACAATTATTTGATACAGATGTTGTGTTGAATGTTTGACTGAAGCTAGTTTTACTATTTTTTTTACTCTTAGTGGAGACTAATTGACTTCTTAATCCCATACAGACACTGAAAAGTGGACACACTTACTGGTCTTAAATCTGCTTGAGAATCTGCTTCATTTGAAGATTAAGCATTTTTTTTTTAATTTTTTTCTTTTGGGGGGAGGGGGGTTGAAAAACACTATGATAATTTGGCATAGTTATCTTCAGTACGGTAGTACAGAAAATGAAAATGTTGTCAAGTTTGTACAGTAGTTCCCAACAAAATGCTGGTGAAACAAGTGGTACAGTTTTTATTGTTGTATTCGAAGGTACTGTAGCATGTGCTGTATTGAGCAGGGCCTTGCTCCACACACACTCTCACACTGTATTTTCCACTGTTTACCCACACTATTTTTTCTTGCCCCCTCCTCTCTCTCTACCTTTCTCCATTTTCCCTATGCCATCCTTACTTCACTTCCCTTTTTTTACCTTTCCCCACCCCCCACTAGGGATGTGCATTCAGATGGTTGTTAATACATCCCTTTTCAGTAAATTTAATGCTCTCTTGAGGTTCAGTTTTAATACTGTACAGTATGCCTTTGCTGAATGATCCACTGCTTTGCTGCTGAGAAGGACCTCAAAACAAGCCGGTTTGGTTGAAGTCTAATAGCTGTCTCGGTGCAAGTACATCTCACAGGCACTTCAGCAACAAGGCAGTGGAGAGTGCTACCTATGGCAGGGATAAACACAGGAACACCACAGGTGTTCAGTGCACGTGCCTAAATCAGTGCATTCTACAATAAATTGGCTTGCTACAGCAAAATATGTTAACACAAGTGGCAAGACACCACAGATTAGCTAAATGTTCTGTAGAGAAGGAGGAATCCCAAGTTGTTGACACAAACAGCAGGGGAACTTGGTGATCAATTCATCAGCAACTTGGGTTTGTTATAGTAAATAAACTGGCAGGTGGGCAGCCATCTTGGATGGCTACATGGGAGCAGAATCTGTGTAGCACCACTAGGAAACAGGCCTTAAATAATGGATACATATGAATTACTTCACAAACTTTACTTGTTCATAGGGCTCCATTGAATATGCAGGCCATTGTGAGAATGGAGGTGGTTTGAGACAGTGACCCTGCCTCTGCTTATATTACCCACTGCATTGGGTTACATAGGTGGAATACTTCAACTCAGCAGTAGAGGGAGGTGGGGAGGAGTGGCCTGGCTGACTGGCAGTAGTGAGTGACATGAATGTATTGAGTCAAGCCCAGCTGAATCCAACTCCAGTCTTGCTTTATTTGAGCTACACCCACTTGGGTTTCACAGAGCTATGTTGAATAAAGAGTACAGGGACACCCATTGGCTTGCAAGAGAAAAATCAGTGGCTTAAACCTGGATATATAAAGCTGGCTTAAATGGGAATACTGCAGAACAGCAGAAGAGCACTCTGATTATCTGGGGCATGGGCATATTCAGAAGATGTAGCTGAGGGGTAGTAAGCCCATTTAGAGAGAGAGCTTGATACTGGTGACTTAGAAATCATAGGTAGCTTGGCTGGCTTCCTATCTGTTCCACCCTCCATCTCATTGGCTCGAAAAAATGTGAGGAAATATACATAAAACTACAGAAACCAAGGCTGGACACCTGGTGCACAGCAATGACAGGATGGCTTAACTGGGTTAATGGCAAATAGCAGTCTGGCACAGAGAAAATGGTCACAGTATTCCAATTTTGTTTTGTAACACCTGTTCCTCAGGCCTCTCTGTTCAAAATTGGTTTGCCTACACCCCATGCTGGATGTCTCCTGGACATACGAGTAATGGTAAAGTGCCACCATCTGACTTACTGCTCTACTCAACAGTTGCTGCATTCCTATTTCTCAGACACAAAGTACTGACATTTCACACCCAGGATGGTTGTGCCATTACTCCCTCCACATTGAGAGAAGACCCTCTGATGCAGATCCTCCATCTACTCTCACCTGACAACTCTCTTCTCACTTTCCAACACTTGGACTTAGTGCAAGACTCTTAAATTGAAACCCAGCCATAAGATTTTATTCAAAATATGCTCAATGGACTCCCCACTCCCCACTCTATTATTTATTTCTTATAATATTATAAACAAGTTTAGAGTGGTATTTAAGGAGATATGGTTAAAACATTTCAATCTGCATTACTTGATACATAAATTTATTTTTCCAGGGATATTCTTGAGAAGCTTGGAATAGCAGACAGGGTCAGTGTGATGATGGCTCGGAAAAAATGGAACTACTTGGTCAAGAGATATCAGGTTGGAATTGTGAGAGCTTAATTTTGTAATTGTTTAAGACTTTCTAATAAAATCACATGTAGATTATGAAATTTAAACAGTAATTGATGAGAAAGAGCTAGTGTGTTCAATCTTTAAACTGTATTCAGCATACTAGTACACAACTGACGACTGTGTCCATCATATCTTCAAATCTACCGCCTGCCAATATTTTTGACCTTGTCACAGCTCTTTGAGTCTTCTACTATTTATTCATACATTTGAAAAAAAAATTAAGGCCAGGAGGGTCCACACATTGCATCATGGTTAACTATACAGGTGATAACTTTGTTTGACATATTGGTACCCCTCACTAGCATAAATAAACAATGAAATCAGCTGTTGTTCCACCACCAATTTCCCTACTAGCAAACAGGGTGTGGAAGTGGCATGAAGATGATTTATTCATTCTAAATTTATTACAATTTCATGATACTAACAGTGGAATTCAGCCACAAAGCACACTAAGTATATTTAACACAGGATATGCTGGTAAAGTCAAACACTATGACTTGTTTCCATTTTTGAGAAGTATTACACTCTGAAACAATTGTAATATTATAAGTATTCCTTGTACACAGTGTTAGAAGACCAAAACAAGTGATCATTTTTTTTTGCCAACTTCAATACACCATGAAATTGTAATTTTTTATAAGATTCCACTTATTTTAGTCTTATCCGATTCAGGAAAATACTCTTTCATTCTATATATTTTTTTTTTAATCTTTCCACACTCAACAGTTTTTATTTGTGAGTCTCCTACAGTTGAGGGGTCAAGATTGACCTCTTATCATTTATACTTAATAAATTAATTCCTAACCCTGTATCTTAGTTCTTATGTTTAGGTTCTGATAAACATTTAGTACTATCTCACATTGTGACAATATTGGACCTCCATATCAATTTTAGCTTGATATGCCTCTTTCACCCTCTGTAATGTTAGGATGGGGTGAGCCACTTTTTCTCCTCATCTGTGTTTTGAATACCCGTTCAAGAGACCCCCAGTCAACAACAACCATTGTCAAGGCAATTAACATCTCTCCTTTTTACACAACATGAAAAACTCCTAGGCTGCTGATAGTAGAAAACTTTGCTTTAGAGTAAGAAAAATTACTTATTTTTTCTGATAGGGAACATAGAGGTCTTTGGTTTCCACCTTCTGCTAAAACTGTTGGCAGAACACAAACCTCACACACTGAGTGACCGTGGTTCAATCCCCAGCAAGGGTGGAAATGGTGGGCATGTTTCTTTACACCTGCTGTCCCTGTTCACCTAGCAGTAAGTAGGTACCTGGGTGTTAGTCAACTGGTGTGGGTCATATCCTGGAACACAAGATTGAAGGACCCCCAATAGAAATAAGAGAGACAGTCCTCAATGATGCACTGACTTTCTTGGGTTATCCTGGGTGGCTAACTTTCTGGGTTAAAAATCCAAACAAATATTATTTTATCTTATATTGTTTCTGGATTAGGGAGTTAGTTAGATCTCAGTTGTTGCCTGTTCACTACATTTAAGTAACATCTACTGTACAGGATAGTACAGATTTGTTGCATTTTTATTACTACAACAGTTATTTCCCACCAGTGTAGGGCAACCCAAGGAAAGAAATGCATTTAGTTGCACTCAGTAACTTTTAAGTATAATTACAGTGGACCCTCGACCAACGATATTAATCGGTTCCAGAGAGCTCATCGTTAGACGAAATTATCGTTAGTTGAATTAATTTTTCCCATAACAAATAATGGAAATCAAATTAATCCATTCAATACACCCAGAAGTATGAAAAGAAATATTTTTACCACATGAAGTATACATTTTCCTACACACAAACAGAAGGATAGATGCACAATACATGTATACATATGTATATTGTGTGATGAAGAATAAATGACACTTACCTGGCCTTAAATTCACTCACATCACCACCAGTTGCAAGCATTTTTTTAATTAAATAATGATGCAACTGCCTTGCATTTTCACATATGATCTCTTGAGAGATGCTATCCTGATATCTGTTTTTCATTTATCCACATCAATAACAGTCTCTCCAACATCTTTGAGTACTTGCAATCTGTGTTTCGAAAAGATACTTGCACCTTTTGCAACAACAGCTTCCTTGATTGCCTTTCTGTTGGCCAAGATAGTAGCGATGGTTGATTGGGGTTTGTTATACAACCTGGCCAGCTCGGAGACACGCACTCCAGTTTCATACTTTGTGATGATCTTCTTCATTTCAGTTGTAATTCTCACCCTTTTTACCACAGGGTTGGCACTAGAAGCTTTCTTGGGGCCCATGGTGGCTTATTGCAGTTACAACCACTAAACACACTGGAATAATACAAAATGTACCGAATGTATGCGTGGATGCGACCGGACTGGCTTGTAAACACTGGCACACTAATGGAAGGCAGGGCAGCTAAGGCGCACTCAGGCCAGGTGGGACACGTGGACGCGTTTGGGACGAATCATGTTGGTCGAGTTTTTCATCGTTGGTTGGGCCAAAATTTTTACGCTCAGACGCTTCATTAGTTGAATTTATTGTTAGACGATGCCTTCATTGGTCGAGGGTCCGCTGTACACTATAAAATTTTTGTAATTAATTTATGGCAGGCCTTTCTTCGTGATCAATATATATTTCTAGGATGAAGAGATGGCTGGAGGAGAGAGGACCTGGGCTTTCATGAAGGAAATGGGACAAGTTATGAAGCATTTCCGAGGTGCTAATGTGAACAAGTTGAAATCTCGTGCATCACCAGAATTTTTATGTTAGTAAGGATAACTGTAGTAAATTTATCGCTTGACTTTTATTGCATTTTCATTCTGATCAATTTTAATGTTAACAATTTCCTACATAAAATTTAGTAAAATGTAAAAGAGAAGTAGAATGCCCATGATTTGTTTCATTAAATTTATTTTCATTTGTTAAAACTTTCATTGCCCATCACGTAGAACTACTTCACTGAGGCCAGGGTCCCTTACGTAGTTCTACATCATGAGCTCGCCTCACTCAGATCAGCTGAGTGGTATATTTTGACTTAGATATGAATGAATGGGTTTGCACAGTGGGTGTGCAGTATAAAAAAAAAAGTCCTACCCTATGCAGGGCATAATGGGAAAAGCGGAACTTCAACCATATGTTTAGTTTGAAATAGCGACTTTGAGGTATTTTCTAGATTGGTTTTCATGGTTTTAGTGGTTGTTTTTTGGTATCATTTGAGAGAGTGGAAGACATACTACTGCAATAGAGATGATTTTAGTTGGTTTGAAGATTGGAAGTGGCTTGAAATTGGGCTCAATGTAGCAGAGCTATTTATTTTTTTGCTGATTTTTCCAAGAACAGATAAGGCCCACTACACCCCCCAGTCTGTTTTATGGGTTTTTAATAGATCTGATTCAATTATCAAGACACCATAAACCATGACAGATCATCCCTGTTATATGTTATTATCCAGTAATAGAGTAAATCTTGTATTTTTGCATGATTATGAATTCAAAATGGAAGGCAAATGTAATATAGGAGAGCCCTGGAACATGATTAATGAACAAAAGAAATGTTTTAGTGCCAGGAATATCTACATTGTTTATTTTACACTATTTTCAAATTAGTATTTCTTTTTAATTTTGTGTAAAATTGGCCAAATTACTAACTTTTGTGTGCTTTATAGGGCAAGTATATTAGATGAATGATTGGTTTCCAATTGATAGAACAAAAGGCACACTAGTGGAATAGATAAGAATTTGGTCAAATGGAGCAATGGAATTGACTTAAAATAAGATTCAAAGTGCGCAAAATAGGCATTTCATTAATTGTGCTTTGACCACTAAATTTGCACCTGTATAATTCTATAAGTTATCCATCAAATTTCATAATTTTTGCATCATTACCTTCAGAAAAAGATTTTCTGCAATTTCTGAACACTGGGAGCATTATTAATTTCAGGGGTCTGGACAGTAAAAGGGTTAACCCTTTCATTGTCTGTGCCATAGTACTATGGGTTTGAGGTCATTGTTGGTGCCGTAGTACTATACCATGAGCTCAGCTCACTCATATAAGCTGTGAGTGGTAAATTTGGGCCTAGATGTGAGAGAATAGGTCTATGCAGTATGTGTGCATCATATAAAAAAATCCTGCAGCACACGGTGCATAATGAGAAAAAATTGTGAATGTTTTGGTTTAAAATGGCAACTTTGCTGTGTATTTTCGTATAGTTTTTAAGGTTGTATTCTTGGTTTCTTGGTGTCATTTTATAGAATGGAAGATATATTAGAGAAATAGAGATGATTTTGATTGGTTTCAGGACTGAAAATAGCTTGAAATTGAACTCAAATTAGCAGAAATGTTCCTTTCTTGCCAATATACAAGAGTGAAGAAATCACATCACTTGTCCAATACATGTTTAACTGGTTGCTCTTATATGTGTTCACAAATGCACTGATATTGTTTATATAATTATTACAATATTGCTTAACCCTTAAACTGTCCAAGCAGATTTACGTTCACACGCGTAGTGCTCCAAAAGTAGATCTATGTTTTTTTACATATTTTCAAATATAACAAAAAAAAAAAAAGGTAGATCAAAGTTTTTTTACATGTTTTTAAATGTAAAAAAAAAGAAAATCTACTTTTTTTACATACTTTCAAATGTTGAAAAAACGTAGATCTACGTTTGGACAGTTTAAGGGTTAATAGTAAATCTTCATTTCTTTGTGTCCGTAAAAATTCTTTGTGTGAATAAAAAATAAAAATTAAATTCATGTGTAAAGCCTGGGAACATAACTAATGAACAAAGGAAATTTTATTTTAGTACCAGGAATGCCTGCATTGTTTATTCTGGACCCTGTTTTGAAACTGGAATATTTTGAAATTTGTATGAAATTGGCTAAATTACCTATTTCTGATTACTTTGCTGAGTAGTTAAAATAGTTGATTGGGCAGTTTCTAGTGCTCATTTGATAAAATGGAAGATGTTCTAGGGAAATAGCTAAGAATTTGGTCTACTGGAACAATGTAATTGGCCTAAAATAGGACTCAAAGTGGACAAAATAGTCGATGCATAAATATCACCGACACAACAAAATTTGCAAAAGCGTAATCTATCTAACTCCCTCCCTCCCCTCCCTCCCTCCCCTCTTTCCTCTCCCACCCCTCCCTCCCCTCCCACCCCTCCCTCCCTCTCCTCCCCTCTCCTCCCCTCTCCTCCCCTCTCCTCACCTCTCCTCTCCACACCTCTCCTCTCCTCTCCTCTCCTCCCTCCCCTCTCCTCCCTCCCCTCTCCTCCCTCCCCTCTCCTCTCCTCCCTCCCCTCTCCTCCCTCCCCTCTCCTCCCTCCCCTCTCCTCCCTCACCTCTCCTCCCTCCCCTCTCCTCCCTCCCCTCTCATCCCTCCCCTCTCATCCCTCCCCTCTCATCCCTCCCCTCTCCTCCCCTCTCCTCCCCTCTCCTCTCCTCCCCTCCTCTCTCCTCCCCCCTCTCCTCTCCTCCCCTCTCCTCCCCTCCCCTCTCCTCCCTCCCTCCCCCCTCCCTTCCCTCTCCTCCCTCTCCTCTCCTTCCTCCCTCCCTCCCTCTGTCCCTCCCTCCCCTACCCCCCTCCCCTACCCCTCTCCCCTCCCCCCCTCCCCTACCCCCTTCCCCTACCCCCCCCCCCTCCTCTCTCTCTCTCTCTCTCTCTCTCTCTCTCTCTCTACACAGGGTTTGACAAGGTTAAGTTAACCCTTTGACTGTCGCGGCCGTATATATACGTCTTACGGGGTACCGTGTTTGACGTATATATACTCATAAATTCTAGCGGCTTCAAATCAAGGAGGAGAAAGCTGGTAGGCCCACATGTGAGAGAATGGGTCTGTGTGGTCAGTGTACACCATATAAAAAAAATCCTGGAGCATCCAGTGCATAATGGCAAAAAAAAACTCGGACCGTTTTTTTAATTAAAATGCCGACTTTGTGATCTATTTTCGTATAGTATTTATGGTTGTATTCTCGTTTTCTTGGTCTCATTTGATAGAATGGAAAACATATTATAGAAATTGAGGTGATTTTGACTGATTTTCCTATAAAAAGAACCTGGAAATGGAGCTCAAAGTAGGGGAAATGTTCGATTTTTGCCGATGTTCAAAAGTGAACAAATGATGTCATTGTCCAATAAATGTCCAACTAGCCATTCTAATATGCAGTCATGAATGGGTTGATGTTATTCACACAATTATTACAGTATTGCAGTAGTCTGCATAATAGTAAATCTTCTATTTTTTGTTTGAATAAAAATTCAAAATAGAAAGCAAGAGTAATATGAGAGGGGCCTGGAGACATGACTAATGAACAAAGAAAATGTTATTTTAGAGCCAGGAATGTCTGCATTGTTCATTCTAGACCTTATTTTGAAATTGTCATATTTTTTAGTTTTCGTGAAATCGGCCAAATAGCAAATTTCTGACCACGTTATTGGGTAGTTGAAATTGGTAAATGGGCAGTTTCTTGTACTCAATCGATAGAAAAAGTGGAGTTCTAAAGAAATAGCTATGAGTTTCGTCGACTGGAACAAGGAATTGGCCGAAAATAGGGCTCAAAGTGGGCGAAATCGCCGATTTGTAAATATTGCCGAGGTCGCTAACTTCGTGAGAGCGTAATTCCGTCAGTTTTCCATCAAATTTCGTTTTTTTGGTGTCATTACAATCGTGAAAAGATTCTCTATCATTTCATAAGAAAAAATAATTTTTTTTTTTGAATTTTGCAACACCAGGAGACACCTCAGGATTGGGGGTTGCGACAGTCAAGGGGTTAATGGTCCCTTGTTTTATTGACAAGCTATTTACAATTTAAGGATTCCTAACTTTATTGATAAGCTAAGAGCTGTTACCTGCATCAGCTCATTTGAAAGCATTTTTATTGTTATGAGACATACAAGTAGGGAACAGGATGAAGTTGGAACCATCTGTGGGCCAACATTTTCATTTGATAACTGACTTTATCTCATTGACATTATAATGGTGTACGAATGTGTTACATACTCGAGTCATCCTGGGGATAAATGATCTCAGATGAAGTGATGTTCTAGAGAAGGCTACAGCCAGAGTGAAGTTGCTGCTTTCTGCCTATTTTGTGGTACAGAAGCTTGCTTCACGCTGTCCTCGAAGTGGATCCAAGTGTGGTACTTTGACAATATTGGCCTTGTACATAACAGTAAGACCAC
Organism: Cherax quadricarinatus; assembly: GCF_038502225.1. Taxonomy (NCBI): domain Eukaryota; kingdom Metazoa; phylum Arthropoda; class Malacostraca; order Decapoda; family Parastacidae; genus Cherax; species Cherax quadricarinatus. The sequence goes on from NC_091342.1 coordinate 19,823,610, forward strand.
CCACATCCCTCCTGTGTTGAAGGCTCTGCTGAAATGACAGATCTATCCAGAGTTGTTAGGAAGTGGAATAGTCTGGCAAGCGATGTAGTAGAGGCAGGAATCATACATAG
>NC_091342.1:19828719-19846219 GCF_038502225.1 Cherax quadricarinatus
AACTAAACTGTATGCAGAGGTCCTGTCAAACCCACATGGGGCCAAAACAAAGACAGGGAGCACACTAGGACAGAATGAGAGGTTGGAAGACATTGAAGGAACTAGGACATGTGCAAGGACCTTACCAGATACCTGTGGGGGCCAGGAGCAGGTGAGCAGGAAGGATAAACCAAGAAGCATAGGGGCCATAACTAGGGAAGGGACTGAAGGAAGGAACACTCCACGGGAAGGAACTAAAACACATCAGAGGATGCAATGGGAGTCACAGTGGGAGGTGGAAAGGGAGAGATCCGTGTTTGTCTATGGGCTAGACGAAGCTAAAGGGGAAACTTATGATGAAAGAAAGCAGGAGGAGAAAAAAGCGATTGAAGATATCATGAAGGTGATAGGCGAGGGGGACATGACCCAGGTGGCAAATTTTCGGAGAATTGGGTGGTTCACAAAGAAAAGGAATCGGCCTCTCAAAGTAATTTTCAAGACAGAATCAACCCGAACCATGATCCTGCAGGAGAAAGCACAGCTGAGAGGCAAGCAGGAGTTCCGGAGTGTGTACCTCGATCGAGACAGAACACAGGACGAAAGGAAGACAATGAAAGAGAGAGTTCAAAAACGAAAGGAGAAATGGGAGGAAATGAAAAAGGAGAGCAGAATAACCCAGGATCAAATGGAAGGACAAGCGCACCCCCCAGAAACACCTGCAGAAGGACTCCAGCCACGACACCCCCAAGGCAACTGAACAATCCAAACCAACCATCACACACCGATCCCTCTGTTTCCACCCCCCGCACCACAGTTACAGTATTAGAACAGAAGTTGAAGGTTTGGTACACAAATGCAGATGGATTAACGAATAAACATGAGGAATGGCAAGAAAGAATCAATGAGAAGTCCCCAGACATCATAGCAGTTACAGAAACAAAACTCACAGAGACAATAACAGATGCAATCTTCCCACCAGGATACCAGATCATGAGGAAAGATAGAAGGGGCAGGAGGGGAGGTGGGGTTGCTCTGCTCGTAAAAAACAGATGGAAATTCGAGAAAATGGAAGGAATAGATGAGACGGGAGAAAGAGACTACACAGCAGGTACACTTCAGTCTGGGGAACACAAAGTGGTCATTGCAGTGATGTATAATCCACCACAGAACTGCAGGAGGCCAAGAGAGGAATATGAAGAGAGCAACAGAGCAATGGTGGACACACTTGCTGAGGTGGCAAGAAGAGCTCACTCCAGCAGAGCAAAGTTGCTGGTTATGGGGGATTTCAACCACAGGGAGATTGACTGGGAAAACCTGGAGCCACATGGAGGTCCCGAAACATGGAGAGCCAGGATGTTGGACGTGGTGCTGGAAAACCTCATGCACCAACACACTACCAGAGTGAGAGGGGAGGATGAACCAGCAAGATTGGACCTTATGTTCACCCTGGGCAGCTCAGATATTGAGGACATCAAGTATGAGAGTCCCCTAGGAGCTAGCAACCACGTTGTTCTATGCTTTGAATACATAGTAGAGCTGCAAGTGGAGAGAATAACAGGAGTTGAATGGGAAAAGCCTGACTATAAAAGAGGGGACTACATAGGGTTGAAGAACTTCCTGCGGGAGGTCCAGCGGGACAGAGAACTGGCAGGAAAGCCAGTAAATGAAATGATGGAATATGTAACAACAAAATGCAAGGAGGCAGTGGAAAGGTTTATTCCCAAGGGCAACAGTAACAACGGGAAGACCAGAACGAGCCCCTGGTTTACCCGACAGTGTAAGGAGGCAAAAACAAAGTGCAATAGAGAATGGAAAAAGTACAGAAGGCAGAGAACACACGAAAATAGGGAGATCAGTCGCAGAGCCAGGAATGAGTACGCACAGGTAAGGAGGGAGGCCCAGCGACAGTATGAAAATGACATAGCATCGAGAATCAAGACTGACCCGAAACTGTTGTATAGCCACATCAGGAGGAAGACAACAGTCAAAGACCAGGTGATCAGATTAAGGACAGAAGGTGGAGAACTCAAAAGAAATGATCAGGAGGTATGTGAGGAGCTGAACAGGAGATTTAAGGAAGTTTTTACAGTAGAGACAGGAAGGGCTGTGGGAAGACAGCACAGAAGGGAACATCAAGAGGGAATATACCAACAAGTGTTGGATGACATACGAACAACTGAGGAGGAGGTGAAGAAGCTCTTAAGTGACCTTGACACCTCAAAGGCGATGGGACCAGACAACATCTCCCCATGGGTCCTTAGAGAAGGAGCAGAGATGCTGTGCGTGCCTCTAACCACAATCTTCAACACATCCCTTGAAACTGGGCAACTACCTGAGAAATGGAAGACAGCTAATGTAGTCCCCATATTTAAGAAAGGAAACAGAAACGAGGCACTAAACTACAGACCTGTGTCTCTGACATGTATTGTGTGCAAAGTCATGGAGAAGATTATCAGGAGGAGAGTGGTTGAACACCTGGAAAGGAACAAGATTATAAATGAAAACCAGCATGGGTTCATGGAAGGCAAATCTTGTATCACAAACCTCCTGGAGTTTTATGACAAGGTAGCAGAAGTAAGACACGAGAGAGAGGGGTGGGTAGATTGCGTTTTCCTAGACTGCAGGAAGGCCTTTGACACAGTTCCCCACAAGAGATTAGTGCAGAAGCTGGAGGATCAGGCACACGTAAAAGGGAGGGCACTGCAATGGATAAGAGAATACCTGACAGGGAGGCAGCAACGAGTCATGGTACGTGAAGAGGTATCACAGTGGGCGCCTGTTACGAGCGGGGTCCCACAGGGGTCAGTTCTAGGACCAGTGCTATTTTTGATATATGTGAACGACATGATGGAAGGAATAGACTCTGAAGTGTCCCTGTTCGCAGATGACGTGAAGTTGATGAGAAGAATTAAATCGGACGAGGATGAGGCAGGACTGCAAAGAGACCTGGACAGGCTGGACATGTGGTCCAGCAACTGGCTTCTCGAATTCAACCCAGCCAAATGCAAACTCATGAAGATTGGGGAGGGGCAAAGAAGACCACAGACAGAGTATAGGCTAGGTGGACAAAGACTACAGACCTCACTCAGGGAGAAAGACCTTGGGGTGACCATAACACCGAGCACATCACCAGAGGCACACATCAACCAAATAACTGCTGCAGCATACAGGCGCCTGGCAAACCTGAGAATAGCGTTCCGATACCTTAATAAGGAATCATTCAAGACACTGTACACTGTGTATGTTAGGTCCATACTGGAGTATGCAGCACCAGTCTGGAACCCACACCTGGTCAAGCACATCAAGAACTTAGAGAAAGTACAAAGGTTTGCAACAAGGCTAGTCCCAGAGCTCAAGGGAATGTCGTACGAGGAAAGGTTAAGGGAAATCGGACTGACGACACTGGAGGACAGAAGGGTCAGGGGAGACATGATAACGACATACAAGATACTGCGGGGAATAGACAAGGTGGACAGAGATAGGATGTTCCAGAGAGGGGACACAGGGACAAGGGGTCACAACTGGAAGCTGAAGACTCAGACGAGTCACAGGGACGTTAGGAAGTATTTCTTCAGTCATAGAGTTGTCAGCAAGTGGAATAGCCTAGCAAGTGAAGTAGTGGAGGCAGGAACCATACATAGTTTTAAGAAGAGGTATGACAAAGCTCAGGAAGCAGAGAGAGAGAGGATCTAGTAGCGATCAGTGAAGTGGCGGGGCCAGGAGCTGAGTCTCGACCCCTGCAACCACAATTAGGTGAGTACAATTAGGTGAGTACACACACACACACACACACACACACACACACACACACACACACACACACACACACACACACACACACACACACACACACACACACACACACACACACACACACACACACACACACAGGCCAGGAGCTATGAATTGGCCCCTGCAACCACAAATAGGTGGATACTTAAACATATAGTGGACCCTCAGTTATCGGCCATGATCCGTTCCAGAAGGTCAGCCTAAAAGCGAAATGGCCTAAAACTGAAATAATATTTCCCATAAGAATTAATGTAAATACAATTAATCTGTTCCAGACGTTCCAGACACACAAAAAAAATATTTTTTTTTTAAAGATTAATTATAGTTTTACATACACAAAACAATGATAACTAAATAAAATAAATACATGAACAATTAAATCAGTATTACATACCTTTATTGAAGACTCTTCTTGGCTTGTGGAAGATAGGGATGGGGAGAGAGGGAGTTGGGGTTATTGTTTGGAAGGGTAATCCCCCTCCATAAGAATTTCAGGTATCAAAGCCTTCTCTGGGGTTACTTCCCTTCCTGCCTGCTTCACTCCCTGCATGCCTACTACACTCCTTGCCTTCCTCCTACACTCCCTGCCTGCCTGCTACACTCCCTGCCTGCTTGCTATACTCCCTGCCTCCCTGCTACACTCCCTGCCTGCCTGCTACACTCCCTGCCTCCTGCTACACTCCGTCCCTCCATGCTACACTCCTTGCATGCATGCTACAGTCCCTGCCTCCCTTCCACACTCCCTGTTTTCCTGCTACACTCCCTGCCTCCCTTCCACACTCCCTGCATGCTTGCTACACTCCCTGCCTCCTTTCCATACTCCCTGTTTCCCTGATACACTCCCTGCCTCCCTTCCACACTCCCTGTTTCCTTGCTACACTCCCTGCCTCCCTTCCACACTCCCTGCATGCTTGCTACACTCCCTGCCTCCTTTCCACACTCCCTGTTTCCCTGCTACACTCCACCTCAGCTTCCTTGATTTGTTCTTTCTTTGCCAGGATGGAAGTGATTGTCAATTTGTTTTTCCCATACATCCTGGCAAGCTCAATCACTTAAAGGTTACTCTCATATTTTTCAATAATTTCTTTCTTCAATTCCATCCTGTTTCTCACTTTCTTTAACAAAGGAACTTTACTAGGGATTTTCTTTGGGGCCGTGGTTACTTATTTCGCAGTTGCACTTAATGAATACCCACCAAAAACAATGGAAATGTTTGGATGAATAAGCAGAAGCTTCCTCACTCACCCAGAGACAGAGCAAGACTGACACCAGCGCCTGGCAGCCAGTCGGCTGCTGACGCATACCATACGGCCGATAACCGGAATAATGGCCTGTAACCGGAAGCAGAAAAATCGGCCGATAACTGATTTGGCCGATAAGCAGAATGGCCAATAACCGAGGGTTCACTGTGCATACATAATTGGGCATTCGTGATTTGTGTAGGTTACGTTCTTGTAACCTGTGGTACCAATGATTTCTGCGACACATTGAATGAATAACATATAAGAAATATAGGGTTGTGTTTTTAGACTTTCAAAAAAAAACTGGCATTTTTTTTTTTAAAGCATAATTCTTAGAATTTTTTTTTTACCTAATATTGTTGATGGAGGGGGGATAATTCGGAAGAATTGAATGTTTTCAGATATTTGGGAGCTGACTTGTGAGCGGATGGGCTTATGAAAGATGAGGTAGACCATAGAACTGATGAAGGAAAAAAATGTGAGTGGTGTGTTGTATCTGTGGAGACAAAGAACGTTATCCATGGACACAAAAAAGGGAATGTACAAGAGACTAATCGTACCTACACTCTTATGTGGCTGTGAAGCATGGGTTGTAAATGCTGCAGCGAGGAGGCGGCTGGTAGCAGTGGAGATGTCATGTCTAAGGGCAATGTGTGGTGTAAATATTATGCAGAGAGTTCATAGTGTGGAAATTAGGAGGTGTGGAGCTACTAAAAGTATTAGTCAGAGGGCTAAAGAGGGGCTGTGGTGGTTTGGTCAGTGAGAATGGAACAAAGTAGAATGACTTGGACAGCATATAAGGAAGGCAGAGTAGGGGTCATCCCCAAAGAGGTTGGAGGGAGTAGGTAAAGGAGGTTTTGTGGGCGAGGGACTTGGAATTCCAGCAAGCATGCGTGAGCATGTTAGGTAGGAGTGAATGGAGACAAATGGTTTTTGGGACCTGACAAACTGTTGTGGGTAATATTCTGTGAAGGGATTGAGGGAAACCAGTTAGCCAGACTTGAGTCCTGGAAATGGGAAGTACAATGCCTGCACTTTAAAGGAGGGGCTTAGGATATTGGAAGTTTGGAAGGACATCTAAACTGTTGTATTCGGGCACCTCTGCAAAGACAGTGATTATGTATGAGTGATGGTGGAAGTGTTGAATGATAATGAAAGTTTTTCCTTCTTTTTGGGGGTTTTCTTTCTTTTCGGGTCACCCTGCCTCGGTGAGAAATGACCGTGTTAAAAAAAATTGTCGATGGAGATGCACTGTAAAATACAGTGGTCCTTTGAGGTACAATATTAATCTGTTCCAGAAGACATATTGTATCTTGAAACTATCATAGCTCAAACCTCAAAATACATGGTTTTATGGTAATTCATTTTAAGACTCCAGAAGTGCAAATTTTACTGTACTTTGGACCTGAAGAGTTGGTGGTTTGAAGGTAGGGTAGAGGGTGGATAGGAGGGGACGGGTTGGAAGAAACTCCTTTCAGCCACTGTCTAAGAGTCTTCCGAGACTCTTAAAATAAGGTGAAAACATCATCCAAAACACAAAGAGTTCAGTTTTTTGAGTGTCTGGGTGCTTATGATTCTTTTCACACCATCCCACTGAGGAAACTCAGTAATTTCTGGAACTGTTATTTTATTATCTTCTTCCATTCATTCCTCCCCACTGTCATCCAGTTCCCCTAATTGTTGGAGCACCTCTGTTGTCATCTGTCTGTAGTCTTGAATTAATTCCTCCACATTTGCTTCATCAACCTTCACCCCTATTGCCTCACCAAGAGTGACAGTCTCCTCCTGGTTTACATCCTCCTCAGCCTCAGATCCTTCAAAATCGAAGGCGACTGAGGGCCACAAGTTTTTCCAGGCTGTGTTGAGACACTGAATGGAAACTTCATTCCAGGAACTCAATATGAGCCTCACAATAAGATGTTTAACCTAATCTTTCAGAATTCCTTGAGGTTGATGGTTTTATCAACTGAAGTCTCTGCAAAGCATTTGGCAAACATTTTGGTGTAAATCTTTTTGAAATTCACACTTACTGGTTCATAGGCTGAAGCAAAAGAGTGGTGTTGGGTGGGAGGAATTTAGCTGTAACAAAATTAAATTTTGCCTCCAGAGATTGGGCAAGTTTTGGATCATGTACTGGTATATTATCGAACAGTAAAAGTCCCTTATGAGGAAGTATGTGGATTTGCAAGTAGCTGTTGACTGATGGACAAACATTTCTTGAGCCTATTTACTGAAGAATTGTCTTGTCATCCAAGCCTTCTTGTTGCATTGCTTGGATGCCCCTCTAAACTGCAGCACCCATCCCTCCTTCAGAGTGCAGCACTGCACTTCTCACTTCCAGAACCCAAGTCTAGCTAACTGGTTTCTCTGAATCCCTTCAAAAATGTTACCTTGCTCACACTCCAACAGCACATCAAATTATAAAAGCCACTTTCCTCCACTCACTCCTGTCTAACATGCTTACAGATGGCTGTTAAATGACCAAGCCTTCTTGCAAAAATAAAAAATTAAAATTAAAAATTAAAATTCTTTATTTCTCTGTTAATATTACAATGTGGGGTTTACATATTATAATATATTATTATTGCATATTATAAAATACTTATTACAAAGAAGGCCACTAGTATACCTAGGCATTTCGGGAAGACTAACACTAGTTCTTACTCTATATTGACACAAGATATGAATCATACTGGTAATAAGGTTAGGTAATTGTAGTGATTAACTAGATATACAAAGTTGAGGTAGTTCAAAATATTTAAGAACTTAACAATTAGTTTATTTAGTAATGGAAATGGTCTCATTCTGGTATGAAGCAATAGCTGTAGTACTCAGAATTTTATGTTTACAGTCATGTGTAGATTAGGGGGAGTCACAGATAACAATAAGTGTACATGTATTTTGCTTTGGATATGTGGAAGATGAAATAGTTTTCATGTGGTTAGCTATTGGTGGGGTGTGTAAGGGAGATAAGATTTTTTTAATGGTGCTTTTGAAAACGGTGGCAGCGTTGTATAGCCCTTGTGGTTTAGCGCTTCTTTTTTATTATAATAATAATAATTGAAAATGGTGGTTGTGTCTGCAGTTCTAGAGTGTTCAGGCAGGGAGTTCCAGATTTTAGGCCCTTTTATGTACATTTAATTTTTGTACAGATTTAGCCGGACATGGGCAATGTTAGAGATGTCTGTGTCTGGTATTATGTCTATGGGTCCTGTCACAACTATCAAGAAAGTGTTTTAGTTCAGTGTTAATATTGGAATTTATGGTTCTGTAGATGTAGATTGCAGAGTAGTAAGTGTGGACGTTCTGAATAGTGAGTAAGTTTAGGTCTTTGAAGAGTGGGGGTGTGTGTTCCCTAGCATTGGATTGCGTGATAATTCTTACTGCAGCTTTTTGTTGGGTTATTATTGGCTTTAGATGGGTAATTGCTGTTGATCCCCAGGCACAAATGGTATATGTGAGGTAGGGATAGATGAGTGAATAGTATAGTGTGAGTAGGGCTGATTGTGAAACGTAGTAACGTATCTTAGAGAAGATCCATACAGTTTTGGATACTTTTTTTTGTTACGTGTTAGATATGGGTGCTGAATTTCAGGTTGCTGTCGAGGTGTAGGCCCAGGAATTTGCCCTCGTTATGTTTAGCAATAAGGGTGTTGTCGATCTTAATGTTTAATTGTGCATCACCTGCTCTGTGACCAAACATAATATAAAAGGTTTTATCAGTGTTGAGTGAAAGTTTATTGGCTGTCATCCACGTAGATATTTTTAGTAGTTCATCGTTAACAATGGTGTTGAGCGTGGCAAGATTTTAGGTGGGAGATGACATAAGTCTTGTCGTCAGCAAAGAGAATTGGTTTTAGGTGTTGTGATACATTGTGATACAAGAGGAAGAGCAAGGGACCAAGGACACTTCCCTGAGGCACTCCAGTATCAATTGTTCGTGTTGAGGAGGTTGTGTCTTTAATGGTGACACTGATACCTATTAGCGAGGTAGGATTTGAAATATGCAAGTGCATGGCCTCTTATACCACAATAGTCAAGTTTGTGGAGAAGGATGCTGTGGTTTACTGTGTTGAAAGCTTTCCTTAGGTCAATAAAAAGTCCTAATGGATATTTCTTATTTTCCAGTGCTGTGTAAAGGAGGTCTATCATTTTTAGAATTGCATCGTTAGTGCTTTTATTTTTTCTGAAGCCAAATTGGCAGTGGTTGAGTATGCTTTGTGTTGTTATAAATGAGTATAATCTCTTGTGCATGAGTTTCTCGAAGATTTTGGATAGCAACAGTAAGTTTGATATTGGTCTATAGTTGTTTATGTCTGTGGGGTCACCACCTTTGTGTATTGGTGTAACCCTTGCTGTTTTGAGTAGAAAGTGCTAGTTTCTAGTGATATGTTAAAAAATAATGAAATAACATGCAAAAGGACATGGGCCGCTCGCTTGTATAATACTGGTGGGACTTGAGACAGATTCCCTGATTTATTTTTAAGTGACTTGATCATCGTGGTGACTTCAGTGGGCTCAGTAAGTGCAAAATAGAAGGTGGTTGGGAAATTCCCATCTAAGTAATTACTTGCTTGGGCATTGGTACCTGGGATTTTACTGGCGAGATTTGATCCTATGGTTGAGAAGAAGTCATTTATCTTGCTAACTGTATCAATAGGCTGTAATGGTGTTTTGTTCAGTTTAGTTAGGACAATATCCCTAGTTTTTTTCAGTTTGTGGGTGCCCAGAATCTGTGAGAGTGTTTTCCAGGTCTTTTTTATATCTCCTCTTGTTTTAGTGAATCTGCTGGAGTAATACTATTGTTTTCCTTTTTTTATTAGTTTTGTGAGAACTGATGAATAGTGTTTAATAATATCTTTGTGTATTAAGCCCTGTCTATATTGCTTTTCATATTGATGTTTCGTGTTAATGGATCTTAGTAAGCTGTTAGTTAGCCATGGGCAACCTAGCCGTTTATTCGTAATCTGTTTTGTTTTTATAGGACAATGTTTGTTATATAGTCTAAGTAATTTCTTCTTTCTTTCAACTCACCGGCCGTATCCCACCGAGGCGGGGTGGCCCAAAAGGAAAAACGAAAGTTTCTCTTTTTACATTTAGTAATGTATACAGGAGAAGAGGTTACTAGCCCCTTGCTCCTGACATTTTAGTTACCTCTTACAACACGCATGGCTTACAGAGGAAGAATTCTGTTCCACTTCCCCATGGTGGTAAGAGGAAATAAACAAGAACAAGAACTAGAAAGAAAATAGAAGAAAACCCAGAGGGGTGTGTATATATATGCTTGTACATGTATGTATAGTGTGACCTAAGTGTAAGTAGAAGTAGCAAGATGTACCTGAAATCTTGCATGTGTATGAGACAGAATAAAAAGATGCCAGCAATCCTACCATCGTGTAAAACAATTACGGGCTTCCGTTTTACACTCGCTTGGCAGGACGGTAGTACCTCCTTGGGCGGTTGCTGTCTACCAACCTACTACCCAGATGTAAGTAATTTATTAAGAAATATGTCTGTCCAGTCATCGATACTATTGGCATTAGAGAATTCTGTAGCCCAGTCAACCATCTCTAACTCTGCTGTGAAGTTACTTATTGAGACCTCGTCATGGAGTCTAAATGAAACTTTGTTGTATTCCAGTGGTGGTTTACTAATGTTTGTTAAGAGGAAGCTGGGGTAGTGGTCAGTAGTGCTGTCTGTGATTATCCCTGATTTAAGGGGGACCTAGGATATTGGTCCATATATGGTCAGTTATGGTTGCACTTGTCTCAGCCTGGTTGGTTTAGTTATTGTTGGTATGAGAAGTGCGTTGTTCATATTGTTGATGAAATCAGTTACTGGCTGGTCATCTAGTAGGCCAAGGTTGATGTTGAAGTCTCCGGCTAAGAGAAGGTGGTGCTTAAAGATTTTGTTGTTTGTTATTAGTGTCTTTAGTTTATCACTAAAATTTGGGATGTTTGTATGAGGCATCCAGTAAATGGTCCCGAGTATTATAGGAGTCTTAAGGTTTTTTACAGTAATATTAGCAAAAATATATTCTCCATATTCATCACTATAGCAAGTGGTGTTATAACATGATATTTCATTAGAGAAATAGATTGCAATACCACCCCCAACTTGGTGTGGTCTGCAGTTGTGGATTGCTGTGTATCCTGGTAATGAGTAGATATCTATTGTAGTGGTAGGATTAAATAAAAATAATATAAGAAAGGTGCCATAGTTTACTGTAGTTCAGATAATCATGTACCCACTGTGTTTTATTTAGTTACATAATTAAATGCAATTTTTCTTTATCAGGGCCTAATGAGCTGACCAGAAGATTCATCGAGCTACGTGTTGCTCGGCATTCAGATTTTTTGGAAACTGGAATCCAAACAACTTATACGTAAGTCCTAGTTGTTAGAGTGCTTCATATCCTGTATACAATTTGCTGTCAGAATTTGTTTATTTTGTTTAATTTTCCAGAACAAATATAAAAAAAGCATTTACTTTTTCTTGTGTATTTGTAATTCTATTATTTTTATACAGTGAACCCTCGGGTAACGATGACATCGGCTAGCAATAAAATCGGATAGCGATGCGTTTTAGCATAAAAATATTGGCTCGGCCAACGATGAAAAACCCGGAGATGGGAAGTACAGTGTCTATACTCTGAAGGAGGCGTTAATGTTGCAGTTTTATAACTGTAGTGTAAAGCACCCCTCTGGCAAGACAGTGATGGAGTGAATGATGATGAAAATTTTTCTTTTTTGGGCCACCCTGCCTTGGTGGGAATCAGCTGATGTGTTAATAAAAAAATAAATTTTCAGCTGCTTTTTGGTCAGAACTTGCAGCCTCACCTTGCCTTATCACACTATGATAAGGCATGGTGAGAGAGTGCAAAAGGAGAGCAGATGATAGAGTGGGAGAGGCACTGTCAAGAAAGTTTAATGAAAATAAGAAAAAAATTTGGAGTGAGTTAAACAAGTTAAGAAAGCCTAGGGAAAGTATGGATTTGTCAGTTAAAAACAGAGTAGGGGAGTTACTAGATGGGGAGATGGAGGTATTGGATAGATGGCAGGAATATTTTGAGGAACTTTTAAATGTTGAAGAAAGGAAGGCAGTAATTTCATGCATTGGCCAGGGAGGTATACCATCTTTCAGGAGTGAAGAAGAGCAGGATGTGAGTGTGGGGGAGGTGCGTGAGGCATTACGTAGAATGGATTCCTAACTTTATTGACAAGCTAAGAGCTGTTACCTACATCAGCTCACTTGAAAGCATTTTTATTGTTATGAAACACACAAGTAGGGAACAGGATGAAGTTGGAGTCATCTGTAGACCAGCATTTTCATCTGATCAACTGACTTTATCTCGTTGACATCATAATGTTGTACGAATGCGTTCAACACTCGAGTCATCCTGGGGATCAATGATCTCAGGTGAAGTGATGTTCTCGAGAAGGGTACAGCCAGAGTGAAGTTGCTGCTTTCTGCCCGTCTTGTGGTATAGAAGCTTGCTTCGTGCTTTCCTCGAAGTGGATCCAAGTGTAGTATTTTGACAATATTGGCCTTGTACATAACAGTAAGGCCACCCACATCCCTCCTATGTTGAAGGCTCTGCTTAAATAACAGATCTATCCAGGATTGGTCCAGGCGAGAGATGAGACATCTTGCTCTGTTCTCTACTCTGTCAAGCAGTTGCAGATGAGGGGGGGCAGGCAAACCAAGAAAGTGGAGCATACTCAAGGTGTGAGCGTACTCGTGCCTTGTACAGAATCTTGCAACCCCTACTGTCAAGCAGATGCAAGATATGGCAAAGTGCTGTAAGCTCCCAGACTGCCTTGTTTGCAAGATTTACAACGTGGTTCTTCATGGTCAGTTTGGAGTCAGATTTCACCCCAAGGATATCAACTTCTTCCCCAGGTGCCAACACCCTCCCATTCAGCCTTACTACTGCATAGGCATTACCGTCATGGTGCCTAGAGTCCATCATCATTTGCATTTTCTCAGGTGCAAATTTTACTTGCCATCTATTTCCTCAAGCTGATATAGCTCTTAGCTGGTGATTAATGTAGCTTAGAGCAGTTGGCATTTCTTCTCTTGAATAAGTGAATGACAGTGTACAGTTGTCTGCATATGCATGGAATTCTGGGATGAGATGAAGATCATTGAAGTAGACTTTCCATAACAGTGGTCCCAGCACACTTCCTTGTGGAACACTTGCCCCAATAGGATGTCTTGCTGATTCTGTTCCATTGAGAACTACCCTTAGAGATCTATCATGAAGGTAGTCACTGAGGAGACATAGCGTAGAGCCTGCAATTCCCAGAGCTTGCAGTTTTGCTAAGAGGCCCTGGTGACACACCCGGTCGAAAGCACCAGCAATATCCAGTGCTACCACACAGCTGACTTTGGATTCATCCAGTGACTGGTGCCACCTAGTGGAGAGGTTTAACAACAGATCAGCGGCAGAGTAACCTTTCCTGAAGCCATATTGACGGTTACAAAGTAGTGAGTGGTAGTCAAAAAAACTCTGTCATTTGTCTAGAGATTAGTGTCTGAAGGATCTTGCCAGTTATTGACAGCAGTGACACTAGTCTGTAGTTACTGATTTCTGCTCTGCTCTTCTTTTTGTGAACAAGGACTACATTTGCCTCTTTCAACAGAGAAGGCCATTGACACTGTACTAGGCAGTGCTGAAAGATGTGAGTTAGAGGTGCTGGTAGCTGGTCTGCACATCTCAGCAATCTTGGGCTCAACTTGTCTGGGCCCACAGCCTTTTCTTGGTCAAGTGATTGAAGAAGCAGATGCACCTCCTCCTGCCTTATTGTCATCACTGACAGTTTTGACACAGTTCTTGCAGCTAGCCAAGGAGGGTCCCTTGCTGGATCAGGAACTTGCATTTTGGTAGCAAAGTGTTCGGCAAAGAGGTACACTTTCTCTTGACTACTAGTAGAGGTGGTCCCGGCTCTCTCTATCTCTATCTATCTCTCTCTCTGTCTTTTTTTTTTTTTTTTTTTTTTTTTACACAGGGTTTGACAAGGTTAAGGATCCCTAGCTTTATTGACAGCTATTTACAGGTTAAGGATTCCTAACGTTATTGGCAAGCTAAGAGCTGTTACCTACATCAGCTCATTTGAAAGCATTTTTATTGTTATGAGACATACAAGTAGGGAACAGGATGAAGTTGGAGCCATCTGTGGGCCAGCATTTTCATTTGATCAACTGACGTTATCTCGTTGACATCATTATGCTGTACGAATGTGTTCCATACTCGAGTCATCCTGGGTATGTATGATCTCAGATGGAGTGATGTTCTGGAGAAGGGTACAGCCAGAGTGAAGTTGCTGCTTTCTGCCTGTCTTGTGGCATAAAAGCTTGTTTCACGCTGTCCTCGAAGTGGATCCAAGTGTGGTATTTTGACAATATTGGCCTTGTACATAACAGTAAGGCCACCCACATCCCTCCTATGTTGAAGGCTCTGCTGAAATGACAGATCTATCCAGGATGGGTCCAGGCGAGAGATGAGACGTCTTGCTCTGTTCTCTACTCTGTCAAGCAGTCGCAGATGAGAGGGGGGGCAGGCAAACCAAGAAAGTGGAGCATACTCAAGGTGTGAGCGTACTTGTGCCTCGTACAGGATCTTGCAACCCCTACTGTCAAGCAGATGCGAGATACGGCGAAGTGCTGTAAGCTTCCTGGCTGCCTTGTTTGCAAGATTTACAACATGGTTCTTCATGGTTAGTTTGGAGTCAAATTTCACCCCAAGGATATCAACTTCTTCTCCAGGTGCCAACATCGTCCCATTCATCCTTACTACTACACCAGCATTACCATCATGGTGCCTAGAGACGATCATCATTTGCGTTTTCTCAGGTGCAAATGTTACTTGCCATCTATTTCCCCAAGCTGATATAGCTCTCAGCTGGTGATTGATGTAGCTTAGAGCAGCTGGCATTTCTTCTCTTGGATAAGTGAATGTCAGTGTACAGTCGTCTGCATATGCATGTGATTCTGGGATGAGATGAAGAAGGTCGTTGAAGTAGACATTCCATAACAGTGGACCCAGCACACTTCCTTGTGGAACGCTTGCCCCAATAGGATCTACCATGAAGGTAATCACTGAGGAGACATAGCGTAGAGCCTGCAATTCCCAGTGCTTGAAGTTTTGCTAAGAGGCCCTGGTGCCACACCCGGTCGAAAGCGCCAGCAATGTCCAGTGCTACCACACAGCTGACTTTGGATTCATCCAGTGACTGGTGCCACTTAGTGGAGAGGTTTAACAACAGATCAGCAGCAGAGTAACCTTTCCTGAAGCCATATTGACGATCACAAAGTAGTGAGTGGTAGTCAAAAAAATCTGTCATTTGTCATTTGTGGCCTGGTGGTTAACGCTCTCGCTTCACACGGTGAGGGCCTGGGTTCGATTCCCAGCCAGAGTAGAAACATTGGACGTGTTTCTTTCCACCTGTTGTCTATGTTCCCCATCAGTAAAATGGGTACCTGGGTGTTAGTCGACTGGTGTGGGTCGCATCCTGGGACACTGACCTAAGGAGGCCTGGTCACAGACCGGGCCGCGGGGGCGTTGACCCCCGGAACTCTCTCCAGATCTCCAGTGATTGACAGGAGTGACACTGGTCTCTAGTTGCTGATTTCTGCTGTGCTCTTCTTTTTGTGAACAGGGACTACATTTGCCTCTTTCCATAGAGAGGGCCATTTACACTGTACGTACTAGGCAGTGCTGAAAGATGCGAGTTAGAGGTGCTGCTAGCTGGTCTGCACATCTTCTCAACAATCTTGGGCTCAACTTGTCTGGGCCCACAGCCTTTTCTTGGTCAAGTGATTTAAGAAGGAAATGCACCTCCTCCTGCCTTATTGTCACCACTGACAGTTTTGACACAGTTCGTGCAGCTAGCCAAGGAGGGTCCCTTGCTGGATCAGGAACTTGCATTTTGGTAGCAAGGTGTTCAGCAAAGAGATCCGCCTTCTCTTGACTACTAGTAGAGGTGGTCCCATCCTGTCGATTTAAAGGTGGAATAAGTTCATCAGGCAGATAACCTTGTCTGTCCTTGACCAGGGACCACCAGGTTTTGGAGCCTACCCTACCTGATGCTAACTTTCTTTTAGTGTCCACCTCCCATTTAGCAATGGCCCACTTTTGAACATCACCCATATGCCTACAGGCTTGCATGTGCAAGTTCCTGTTATAGGTGGTAGGATGTCTCTTATACCTTCGCCATGCTTTGTACTTAGCAGTAGCAGCCTCTCTACAACGAAAGCCAAACCAAGGCTGATCTGTAGGCTTTGTCACATATTGCCGGTGAGGAATGTGTTCTTGTTGCAGATTAAGGATGTGTCCAGTGAAGGCTTTCACTTGGTTGTCAACATCCCCCTGGAGAAGAGCATTCCAGTCGGTGGTGGCGAACTCAGAGCAAAGGGCTGGCCAATTACCTCTTTCCCATAGCCAGGTTGTGCGTGTGGACTCCTCACCTCGTTCTGTTGGGATCTTAAGTGTGGTAAAAACAGCCTTGTGGTCAGACGATCCAACGTAGCCGAGGGGTTGACAAGTGACTATGCCTTCTGCCAGATCACTCACTACTGGGTCAAGGGAGGAGCCAGAGATATGAGTAGGAAAATCAACAAAGTTTCTCATGTCAAACACTGCAAGAAGGTCATCAAAGTCCCTCTGTATAAGGTGCTGGTTGAGGTCACCAACAATTATAATATGTTGACAGTTGTGTTGTAGCAGAAGGGAGTCAATATTTTCCATTAGGAAGTTGATAGGGTCTGCGTGTTGCCACTGAGGTCTGTACATTGCACATGCTAGTACAGAGGTACTAGTGTTTATACAGAGCTTGAAGAACATCATTTCAAGATGTGTAGGGGTGGCAACATCTATGTGCTGGGCATGAACACTTTTAGAGAAGCACACAGCAACACCACCTCCTTGCCCTTGCCTGTCTCTTCTCATCCATGAGGTGTAGCCAGCAATTCTTGCAAAATTTTCTGGAGTCCTGTCATCCAAAAATGTTTCAACAACAGCTATCATGTCGGGACGTCGAGTGTTCACAAAGCTATGTGTGAGCTCTCCAACATTAGTAATGAAACCTCTAATATTGGCCGACAGGATGCTGATAGACTGGCTCCTCATGATGAAGTGGTCAGCTTGAGGTGGTGGGTGTGTAGGGAATGTAAGGTGCCTGCCCTTGAGAGAGGTTGGGTACTGAGGCAGCTGCAGGGATGTAGGTCTGTGGTCGTGTATAAGGCCCAATCCCACCTGCTGGGCTGGGATAGGAGTAGCTAAGTGGGTGACGTGTGAGAGTGTTTACCAATTCAGAGATCCTGCTGGTTTGTTCTGAGAACAGGTCTCTAAACAGGTGGCCCTGTCTGTCAAGTTCCTTTTTCTTCCGACACTGGTCCTCCTTATGTCCTTTCTTGTAGCAGTAATTACACCTGGTATCTCGCAGGCAGTTGTTGGCAGAGTGCCCCTTCCGGTGACAGCGAGAGCA
>NC_091342.1:19851219-19863719 GCF_038502225.1 Cherax quadricarinatus
GTGGGAGTACCCGTATTTAAAACATGGAGGGGGTGAGAGGCAAGAAAAGCCTCCAACTGAATGCCACGTGAGTCACAATGAGACCCCCCCAGAGGAAATGGTGGGCATTAAAATCACCAAGTAACAGAAGTGGTGGTGGTAAGGATGAAACAAGAAAGGCAAAGTCTGGGATAGAAAATGCTCGAGAAGGAGAGAGATATAAAGAACATATTGTAAACCACTTATTCAAGTGGATACGGGCTGCAGTGTAATGCAGCGAGGTATGGACAAATGGTTGACAGTACGGAATATCATTGCGTAGAAGAAGGGCACTTTCATTAAAGGTCTCATCTGAGAAAGGATCCGAAGAATACAATAAATTATAGCCTGAGATAGGTTGGAAAACAGCTGAGTGTAATTTTGGTTCTTGTAAGCAAGCACCAACAGGGGAAAACCTGGAAAGCAACATCTGAAGCTCACCCCGATTACCCCTGAGGCCGCGGATATTCCACTGTAAATAGGCCGTGATTGGCGATGAAGAAAATATCAGGAATCTGTAGGTAAAGGCACCTACGGACTAGAGGGGTTAGAAAAGTCAACGTGTGGTGGCATTGGAAGACGTTCAAGTAGCGAAGGAACGGAGCGTTGCGAAGAATGGGGTTGTGAAGATGGAGGAGAGGGAAGAGAAGGAACAGGAAGTGAATCAGTGTCCATTGAAGGTTTAGTCTCTTCAATATATTCTGAAATGGCTTCAAGTGTTTCTGAATTCAAAGATGTATGGGAGACCATATTGGAGATAGAAGGAGAAGGGTGAGTAAAGATTGGGACAGTAATGGACTGTACCAAAGTAGAGGGGGAGGGAAGAGCGTAAGGGACTGGAGATGAAGTGTGGGGGGGGACAGAAGAGGCAGAAACCTGGGAGGTGGCAGAAGAGGGAGAAACTTGGGACGGGACGGGGGTGGGAGGCATAGTACGAGGAGGAGGGTGAATCTCCACACTTGTAATAGAGCCAGAGAGAGGGGAAGAACTAGGTACAGAGACTGGAAAGGTAAAGTGTGGAGGTGGAAGAAGGGAAGGAAGGGGCAAAGAAGATTTGAGCAATGTGGATTTTTTTGGACTTCTGAGTAGAGGGGCGATTGGTATTAGGTGTCGTACGAGGTCTTGTCAATACTGGGGCTTGTGAGGAAGGACACGAAGATGTGAGAACAGACTGAGTTGTAGTCGGGACGTCAGAGCCAAGGACAGCAAAAGGATTAGATGCCGTAGTGGCTATGGGAGGGGTAACAACAGAGGAGGCTGCAGAAGATGGGACCCCAGAAGTGGGGGGATGTTTGGAAACACGAGAATAAGAAACACGGGGTAGTCTCCCTTGGAGGCGGAGATTAGTAACTGCCATAGCATAAGGGAGACCTTCTGCCTCTTTGAGGCAACGGATTTCACGTTCATTTAAGTAGACCTGGGAACGGCGGGAGTACGAAGGGTGAGCTTCATTACAATTAAGGCAAGATGGAGGGTGACTGCAAGATGTATTAGAATGGTCGTCGGCACCACAGACTGGGCATTCGGCCATAGATCTGCAATATTTCACTGGGTGACCAAAACGCCAGCAATTTCTACATTGTTGTGGTGTAGGTATCACCTTTCGAACTTGTAACCGATGTCCCGCGACATGTACAGAGGACGGGAGTTCTCGGCTGTCAAAAGTTAAACGAACCACATTGCAAGGGTAACGTCTCCTCCCCCGGGCAGGAAGGACATAAGTGTCTACTTTGAGGATTGGGAGATCCTGGAGTTCCAGCTGTTCAAAAATGTCATTGCCACATGACTGGAAATTCTGTTGGACTATGGTATGGGGCAGAATGACAGTACCACTACAAGAATTGAGAGAAAGATGTTTTTCAATAGTGATAGGAGTAGTATCGATATTCGAAAGGAGAGAAAGATCATGAGCTTGGGTAGCATTCTGGACAGTGACGATGCACGTACCGCTCTTGAGAGCATGAAATGAAATATCTCTGCCAACATGACGCAGGAGCGCTTTGCCAATACTATGGTCAGAAAGGTAGGCAGAAGAAGAAGTCGGTCTTAAAGTAAAGAATTTAGTCCATTGTGTGGTCCGAAACTGAGCGTGGAGAGGGAGTGCTTGATGTGTCGGTCTTTTCCGAGTAGAATGGGAAGGTAACGAAGGAGCATCATCAGGAGATTGACGTTGGCGTTTAGGAGTAGGACCGGAGTTGGTCCGGCGTGAAATGGGCGGGCGATTCAAAAATTGCCGTACCGTAGAGGGAGAAGCCGGAAGCATAGTCAAAGGAGAGCGGAGTTCAGACAAATCGAAGGAGTCTGTCGAAGCCCCGGTACCTGAAGCGGGTGAGGAAACAGCACCAGCAAGAGGTACAGGGGCATCAGGAGTGTCCGAAGAGTGGTCTAAACACAAGGCAGGGTCAGAATGGGGTGCGGTATCAAGAAGGGGCCCGGGGGTAGTGGGTTCATGGACTAGGGCTGCCATGGTTAGGTTACTCCTTTGCTTTTTGTTTTTAAGAAAAAAAAGAAAGAAGAAAAGAAAATAAAAATAAAAAAAAGAATAAAAAAAGGGGGGGGCGGGGAGGAATAGTTCCCAGGAGAAATGAAAGGGCCGGAAATCTCCCTCCGCGCCCAAGAGGACCTCAACACTGCTAGTAGCGCAGATGCAGCATGGAACCCATGCCATACCCTACCCTTCATGCCAGTAAACCAGCAATCCGGGATAGCAACCTCACATCTGCCGAGCTACCTCGGTGGACAAAAGAGAGGGCGGCCGGATATCCGCCACAAAGCATACCTCCTTCGGCCACCACCCTCGGAATCCGAAAGGTGGCTTCCAGAGATACACCCGTCGCCCGAAAGACACCCAAAGCTACTCCGGGATACCAGAGAGGGATCGGGACATCCCCAGGCAATCCAGATTCCACGGCAAACTACGCCACCGCCAAGAACCTCAACGGAATGGGATGGACCCCGGTGTCCTTTCCCCTACCTAGGAACTAGCGCGCCTGTGGGAGAAATCCCAAAGGCCAAAAAGAGGAAGGGCAAAAGGGAGGGGTGAGGAGGAGGAGGAGGAATGGAAAAAGGGGAGGATGGGGAGGATGGGATAGGGGAGGGGAGAATGGGGGGTAATTAGGTTCGGTCTGAGGAAGAAGACCGACAGGGCTAATTCCTCAGACCAAGAGCCTCTTCACCACGCCAAGGAGCCCCCCTTGAAGAGGTGTGCCTCGTACATAATCTTGCAACCCCTACTGTCAAGCAGATGCAAGATATGGCAAAGTGCTGTAAGCTCCCTGACTGCCTTGTTTGCAAGATTTACAACATGGTTCTTCATGGTCAGTTTGGAGTCAGATTTCACCCCAAGGATATCAACTTCTTCCCCAGGTGCCAACACCCTCCCATTCATCCTTACTACTGCATAGGCATTACCATCATGGTGCCTAGAGACCATCATCATTTGCATTTTCTCAGGTGCAAATTTTACTTGCCATCTGTTTCCCCAAGCTGATATAGCTCTTAGCTGGTGATTGATGTAGCTTAGAGCAGTTGGCATTTCTTCTCTTGAATAAGTGAATGTCAGTGTACAGTTGTCTGCATATGCATGGAATTCTGGGATGAGATGAAGAAGGTCATTGAAGTAGACTTTCCATAACAGTGGTCCCAGCACACTTCCTTGTGGAACACTTGCCCCAATAGGATGTCTTGCTGATTCCGTTCCATTGAGAACTACACTTAGAGATCTACCATGAAGGTAGTCACTGAGGAGACATAGCGTAGAGCCTGCAATTTCCAGTGCTTGAAGTTTTGCTAAGAGGCCCTGGTGCCACACCCGGTCGAAAGCGCCAGCAATGTCCAGTGCTACCACACAGCTGACTTTGGATTCATCCAGTGACTGGTGCCACTTAGTAGAGAGGTTTAACAACAGATCAGCGGAAGAGTAACCTTTCCTGAAGCCATATTGACGGTCACAAAGTAGTGAGTGGTAGTCAAAAAACTCTTGTCATTTGTCTTGAGATTATTGTCTCAAGGATCTTACCAGTGATTGACAGGAGTGACACTGGTCTGTAGTTGCTGATTTCTGCTCTGCTCTTCTTTTTGTGAAGAGGGACTACATTTGCCTCTTTCCATAGAGAGGGCCATTTACACTGTACTAGGCAGTGCTGAAAGATGTGAGTTAGAGGTGCTGGTAGCTGGTCTGCACATCTTCTCAGCAATCTTGGGCTCAACTTGTCTGGGCCCACAGCCTTTTCTTGGTCAAGCAATTTAAGAAGGAAATGCACCTCCTCCTGCCTTATTGTCACCACTGACAGTTTTGACAAAGTTCTTGCAGCTAGGCAAGGAGGGTCCCTTGCTGGATCAGGAACTTGCATTTTAGTAGCAGTGTTCAGCAAAGAGGTCTGCCTTCTCTTGACTACTAGTAGAGGTGGTCCCATCCTGTCGATTTAGAGGTGGAATGAGTTCATCAGGCAGATAACCTTGTCTGTCCTTGACCAGGGACCACCAGGTTTTGGAGCATACCCTACCTGATGCTAGCTTTCTTTTAGTGTCCACCTCCCATTTAGCAATGGCCCACTTTTGAACGTCACCCATATGTCTACAGGCTTGCCTGTGCAAGTTCCTGTTATAGGTGGTAGGATGTCTCTTATACCTTTGCCATGCTTTGTACTTAGCAGTAGCAGCCTCTCTACAACGAAAGCCAAACCAAGGCTGATCCGTAGGCTTCGTCACATATTGCCTTTGAGGAATGTGTTCTTGTTGTAAATTAAGGATGTGTCCAGTGAAGGCTTTCACTTGGTTGTCAACATCCCCTTGGAGAAGAGCATTCCAATTGGTGGTGGCAAGCTCAGAGCAAAGGGCTGGCCAATTACCTCTTTCCCATAGCCAGGTTGTGCGTGTGGACTCCTCACCTCGTTCTGTTGGGATCTTAAGTGTCGTAAAAACAGCCTTGTGGTCAGACGATCCAACATAGCCGAAGGGTTGACAAGTGACTATGCCTTCTGCCAGATCACTCACTACTGGGTCAAGGGAGGAGCCAGAGATGTGAGTAGGGAAATCAACAAAGTTTCTCATGTCAAACACTGCAAGAAGGTCATCAAAGTCCCTCTGTTGGTTGAGGTCACCAACAATTATGATATGTTGACAGTTGTGTTGTAGCAGAAGGGAGTTAATATTTTCCATTAGAAAGTTGATGGGATCTGCATGTTGCCACTGAGGTCTGTACATTGCACATGCTAGTACAGAGGTACTAGTGTTTATGCAGAGCTTGAAGAACATCATTTCAAGATGTGTAGGGGTGGCAACATCAATGTGCTGGGCATGAACACCTTTAGAGAAGCACACAACAACACCTCCTTCTTGCCCTTGCCTGTCTCTTCTCATCCATGAGGTGTAGCCAGCATTTCTTGCAAAATTTTCTGGAGTCCTGTCATCCAAAAATGTTTCAACAACAGCTATCATGTTGGGACGTCGAGTGTTCACAAAACTGTGTGTTAGCTCTCCAACATTAGTAATGAAACCTCTAATGTTGGCCGACAGGATGCTGATAGACTGGCTCCTCATGATGATGGGGTCAGCTTGAGGTGGTGGGTGTGTAGGGCATGTAAGGTGCCTGCCCTTGAGAGAGGTAGGGTACTGAGGCAGCTGCAGGGATGTAGGTCTGTGGTCTTGTATAAGGCACAATACCACCTGCTGGGCTGGGATAGGAGTAGCTGAGTGGGTGACGTGTGAGAGTGTTCACCAATTCAGAGATCCTGCTGGTTTGTTCTGAGAACAGGTCTCTAAACAGGTGGTCCTGTCTGTCAAGTTCCTTTTTCTTCCGACACTGGTCCTCCTGATGTCCTTTCTTGTTCTCTGTTTCTCTGTCTCTGTCTCTGTCTCTCTGTCTCTGTCTCTCTCTCTCTCTCTCTCTCTCTCTCTCTCTCTCTCTCTCTCTCTCTCTCTCTCTCTCTGTCTCTCTCTCTGTCTCTCTCTCTGTCTCTCTCTCTGTCTCTCTCTCTGTCTCTCTCTCTGTCTCTCTCTCTGTCTCTCTGTCTCTCTTTGTCTCTCTCTCTGTCTCTCTGTCTCTCTGTCTCTCTGTCTCTGTCTCTGTCTCTGTCTCTCTCTCTCTCTCTGTCTCTCTGTCTCTCTCTCTCTCTCTCTCTCTCTCTCTCTCTCTCTCTCTCTCTCTCTCTCTCTCTCTCTCTCCTCTCTCTTCTCTCTCTCCTTCTCTCTCTCTCTCTCTCTCTCTCTCTCTCTCTCTCTCTCTGTCTCTCTCTCTCGCTCTCTCTCTCTCTCTCTCTCTCTCTCTCTCTCTCTCTCTCTCTCTCTCTCTCTCTCTCTCTCTCTCTCTCTCTCTCTCTCTCTCTCTCTCTCTCTCCCACCTCTCTCTCTACCTCTCTCTCTACCTCTGTCTTTTTTTTTTTACACAGGGTTTGACAATGTTAAGGATCCCTAGCTTTATTGACAAGCTATTTACAGGTTAAGGATTCCTAACTTTATTGGCAAGCTAAGAGCTGTTACCTACATCAGCTCATTTGAAGCATTTTTATTGTTATGAGATATACAAGTAGGGAACAGGATGAAGTTGGAGCCATCTGTGGGCCAGCATTTTCATTTGATCAACTGACTTTATCTCTTTGACATCATTATGCTGTACGAATGTGTTCCTTACTCGAGTCATCCTGGGTATATAGGATCTCAGATGGAGTGATGTTCTGGAGAAGGGTACAGCCAGAGTGAAGTTGCTGCTTTCTGCCCGTCTTGTGGCATAAAAGCTTGTTTCATGCTGTCCTCGAAGTGGATCCAAGTGTGGCACTTTGACAATATTGGCCTTATACATAACAGTAAGGCCACCCACATCCCTCCTCTCTACCTCTCTCTCTCTCTACCTCTCTCTATCTCTACCTCTCTCTCTCTACCTCTCTCTCTCTCTACCTCTCTCTCTCTCTCTCTACCTCTCTCTCTCTCTCTACCTCTCTCTCTCTCTCTACCTCTCTCTCTCTCTACCTCTCTTTCTCTCTACCTCTCTTTCTCTCTACCTCTCTCTCTATCTACCTCTCTCTCTCTACCTCTCTCTCTCTCTACCTCTCTCTCTACCTCTCTCTCTCTCTACCTCTCTCTCTCTCTACCTCTCTCTCTACCTCTCTCTCTACCTCTCTCTCTCTCTCTCTACCACTACCCCTCTTCTCCCCTCCCTCCCATTCATTCATACCCTCTTCTTCCATTGTATCTGCCACAATACTTTACAATCTCACCATCCCCTATCTGTAATGATTGGGAGAGGCCGTTGTCTGGCATGTGCTGTGGGGTGGTTGTGGTATAACTTTTTCTGTGTGATTATACTTCAAGCTTAATCATGTACAAAATGTGACTGCCTCACTGTCCAGTAGACCAGGGCATTTATTAAGTCTGCATTGCTTGACCAATCTTAACATCTTATCAAAGAATTGCTAACCTACCACACATTTATAAAAGGGATATGCCCAAAATAATGTATTTAGTGAAAAAAGCAATACAGCTTTAACAAAATCAAAATTGTTAAATCTACAGTTTTTGCCCAGTCCCGTACAAAAAATACACAAAATGTGAATGTATTTGATAAAAAAAATGGAGAAAAATAATTTATGATTTTTTTTTAACTCTCACAATGTTCGTATCTTGTGGAGTGAGGTGGGGTGTCCTTTCATTGAGTTCCGGTGTTGATCAGAGTTGATTTGGGGGGATAATTTGAAATATAACTAACCACCCACCCACCCCACTCCATTAGACCTGTACCCCAAGATCGATGCAGCATAGAGCTCTGTTCTGTCTCCTGTTTTCTCATGGGGCCCCTCATTTTCTATACTGAATCATACCCCTCTCCATTAATAAATGTCAGTCGAGCAACTGCCCCAAGACAGATGATTTGGGGATTTAATTATTATCATACTTCACTGAGCCATACACAGAAAGAAGTTTTTCATACTAATCGCCGTCACCGACACTATAGAAAGCAACACTGGAAACTACAAAATTTCAAAAACATTGGCATACATGATACTTAAGCAGCACCAACCCAACAACACAGGAGTCACATGATTTCATCGTCTACCCGTCCTCATCATAGGTAGAGGTTGTTTTGATAAGGACCTGCCTCGCATGGGCCAGTAGGCCTTCGACAGTGTTCCTCCATTCTTATGTTCTTATGACATTCCTCAGGTCACGTGCGTCACACCTCACTCTCCGCCTATATATATAATGTCTTTCTACTTCTGTATGTTAGAAGTGATCAAGGTCCCAGGACCGAAACGTTTTCTAATAAATATGTTATAGTGTTTGCTTACGTGTCTTTCTAAACCAACTTGTCGGTATTTATTACCAAGGTTTATACCATTGTATCCTCTGCACTGGTTGCTGATTAATCACTCAAAAACTTACCACCAGCACTTAATAGTGATGGAAACAGCTGTAACCAGAAGATAGGAATTTCAAAGTGCTTTTGGTACTAAGCCAAGAAATTTGAAATTGCCAGTACTGGAGTTTACTATGAGTTTATTTTTCTGCATATTCTCTTCCTTTCTAACATTTTCTTCTACAGGGAGATTATGGAGGAACTAGGACTTGAGCATATTCTGAACCCTAACCAACTCAGGAAAAAGTGGAATTACCTTGTTGCAAAATATAAGGTAAGTAATTAATATGTAAAAGTAAATATGAGTGAAAGGGTAATGATTGTAAGAATTATTGACAGATGTTACTAGACTGTAGGTTTGATTCTTATATTTTTTTTAATTTTTATTAACACATTAGTTGTTTCCTACCAAGGCAGGGCGATCCAAAAAAAAAAAGAAACAATTTTATCATCATTCACTCCATCACTGTCTTGACAGAGGCATGCCTACACTACAGTTAAAAAAAACTGCAACACATCAATACCCCTTCTTCCAGGACTCAAGCCCAACTAACCAGTTTCCCTGAATCCCTTCATAAATGTTGCTTTGCTCATACTCCAACAACATGTCAAGTCATAAAAACCATATGTCTCCACTCCTATCTAGCACTCACGATTGCTGAAAGTCCAAGCCCCTCGCACACAAAACCTCCTTTAGCTCCTCCCTCCAACCCTTACCCCATCTTCCTTCCATTACAGATTTATATGCCCTCCAAGTCATTCTATTTTGTTCCATCCTCTCAAAATGTCTGAACCACCTCAACAACCCCTCCTCTGCCCTCTGGATAACACTTCTAGAAACCTGCACCTAATCTAATCTCCAAGTTATGGATTCTCTGCATTATATTCACACCATACATTGCTCTCAGATACATGTCTACTGCCTCCAGCCTTCTTCTTGCTGCAACATTCACCATCCATGCTTCTTACCCATATAAGAGCGTTGGTACCACTATACTCTCATACATTCCCCTCTTTGCTTCCATGGATAATGTTCTTTGTCTCCACAGACTCCTCAGTGTTTCACTCACCTGTTTCCCCTCATCAGTTCTATGATTCACCTCATCCTCATCGCCTTGCTCTTTCCTGTGTTCACTTTTAATTTTCTTCTTTTGCATTCCCTTCCAAACTTGCTCACCAACTTCTGCAGCTTTTCTTCAGGATCTTGCAAGAGCACAGTGTCATCAGCAAAAAGCAACTGTGACAACTTCCACTTTGTGTTAGATTCTCTCTTTTAATCCCACACCTCTTGCCAGCACTCAAGTATTCACGTCTCTTGCAGCCCCATCTATAAATATATTGAACAATCATGGTGACATCATGCATCCCTGTCTAAGTCCTACTTTTACTAGGAAATAACCTCCCTCTCTCCTATATACTCTTAACCTGAGCCTCATTATCCTCGTAAAAACTTTTAACTGCTGTCAGTAACTTATCACCTATTCTATACATTTGCAATGTCTGCCATATTGCTCCCCTGTCCACTCTAGCATATGCCTTTTCCAAATCCATAAATGCAACAGAAACCTCTTTACCCTTATCTAAATACTGTTCACCTATATGTTCACTGTAAACACTTGGTCTACACGCCTCCAACGCTTCCTAAAGCCTCCTTCTTCTTCTGCGATCCTACTCTTCGTCTTACTTTTAATTCTTTTAATAATAACTCTACCATACCCTTTACCAAGTATACTGAACAGGCTTCTTCTTGTTTCTTTCAACACACTGACCATATCCCACTGAGGCGGGATGGCCCAAAAGAAAAACGCAAGTTTCTTCTTTTACATTTAGTAATGTATACAGGAGAAGGGGTTACTAGCTCCTTGCTCCGGGGATTTTAGTAGCTTCTTACAACACGCATGGCTTAAGGAGGAAGAATTCTGTTTCACTCACCCATGGAGATAAGAGGAAATAAACAAGAACCAAAACTAGTAAGAAAATAGAAAAAAGCCCAGAGGGGTGTGTATATATATGCTTGCACATGCATGTGTAATGTGACCTAAGTGGAAGTAGAAGTAGCAAGATGTACCTGAAATCTTGCACGTTTATGAGACAGAACAAAAGACACCAGCAGTCCAACCATCACGTAAAACAATTACAAGCTTTTGTTTTACACTCACTTGGCAGGACAGTACACTGGACCCCCGGTTAACGATATTTTGTCACTCCAGAAGTATGTTCAGGTGCCAGTACTGACCGAATTTGTTCCCATAAGGAATATTGTGAAGTACATTAGTCCATTTCAGACCCGCAAACATACACGTACAAACGCACTTACATAAATACACTTACATAATTGGTCGCATTCGGAGGTGATCGTTATGCGGGGGTCCACTGTAGTACCTTCCTGAGTGGTTGCTGTCTACCAACCTACTACCTAGGTCTGAACAGGCTTAATCCCCTATAATTTTTACATTCTCTTTTGTCCCCTTTGCCTTTATGCAAAGGAATTATACATTCTCTTTGCCATTCCTTAGGTACCTTCCTGTCTTCCATACATTTATTAAATAAAAGCACTTACCATTCCAAAACTATCTCCCCACCTGCTTTTAACATTTCTGTCTTTATCCCATCAATCCCAGCTGCTTTACGCCCTTTCATTCTACCCACTGCTTCACGCACCTCCCCACACTCACACTTGGCTCTTCCTAGCTTCTACAAGATGTTATACCTCCCTGCCTAGTACATGAAATCACAACTTCCCTATCTTCATCAACACTTAAGTTCCTCAAAATATTTCCTCCATATTCCCAATTCTTCTGACATTCCATTTAATAATTCTCCTCTCCAATTTTTAACTGTCATATCCATTCATTCCCAACTCTTTCTCAACTTATTAATATCTTATTCTCAGCAAAATTTGTTGATAGCATCTCACTCTCTTATTTGCTCTCCTTTTACATTCCTTCACCACTTTCTTAAGCTTTCTTTTTCCCCCCATATACTCCTCCCTCCTTGCATCACTTCTACTTTGTAAGAACCTCATCATTCCACCAGTCACTTTTCTTCCCTCCCACACCCACTTTCCTGTAACTACACACTTCTGCTGAACACTCTAACACTACATTCTTTAATCTATCCCATACATCTTGAACCTCATTGCCTATACTCTCACTAGTCCATTTTCCTTCCAGTAGTTGTTTATATCTTACCCTAACTGCCTCCTCCTTTAGTTTATAAGCCTTTGCACCTCTCTTACTTGCTGATGCCATTCTTCTTGTATTCCATCTACCTTTAACTCTCACTGTAGCTACAACTGAAAAAATGGTCTGATGTATCTGTGGCCCCTCAATAAACATGCACATCCTGAAGTCCACTCAACAGTCTTTTATCTACCAATACATAGTCCAATAAACTACTGTCATTATGCACTGTATCGTATCTTGTGTACTTATTTATTCCTTTTTTCTTAAAATATGTATTATGTATTACAAACCCCCTTTCTGTACTAAGCTCAATCAGAAGCCCCCCATTATCATTTACACCTAAAACCCTAAACTTACCTACCACACCCTCTATAACTGTTTTCTCCACTTTAGCACTCATGTGTCCCACCACAACCACTCTTGATATTTATGTTAATACATTTTAATGTAAAGCTTGAAAAGAAGGTAATTAATGTACTCATATGTGGTTGCAGGGATTGAGTCACTGCTCCTGCTGCACCTAAGATAATTTAGAGAGGTACTAAACTTCTTTCTTTCAACACACCGGCCGTATCCCACTGAGCAGGGTGGCCCAAAAGGAAAAATTAAAGTTTCTCCTTTTACATTTACTAATATATACAGGAGAAGGGGTTACTAGCCCCTTGCCCCCGGCATTTTAGTTGCCTCTTACAACACACATGGCTTACGGAGGAAGAATTCTGTTCCACTTCCCCATGGAGATAGCAGGAAATAAACAAGAACAAGAACTAGAAAGAAAATAGCAGAAAACCCAGAGGGGTGTGTATATATATGCTTGTACATGTATGTGTAGTGTGACCTAAGTGTAAGTAGAAGTAGCAAGACGTACCTGTAATCTTGCATATTTACGAGACACACAAAAGACACCAGCAATCCTACCATCATGTAAAACAATTACAGGCTTTCGT
>NC_091342.1:19868719-19983719 GCF_038502225.1 Cherax quadricarinatus
TATATATATATATATATATATATATATATATATATATATATATATATATATATTTATATATATATATATATATATATATATATATATATATATATATATATATATATATATATATATATATATATATATATATATATATATATAAGAAGAGCAGTGTATATGGAGAGTAAAATAAAGGTGAAGAGAGTGGTGAGAGAGTGCAAAAGGAGAGCAGATGAAAGAGTGGGAGAGGCACTGTCAAGAAATTTTAATGAAAATAAGAAAAAATTTTGGAGTGAGTTAAACAAGTTAAGAAAGCCTAGGGAAAGTATGGATTTGTCCGTTAAAAACAGAGTAGGGGAGTTAGTAGATGGGGAGAGGGAGGTATTAGGTAGATGGCGAGAATATTTTGAGGAACTTTTAAATGTTGAGGAAGAAAGGGAGGCGCTAATTTCATGCACTGGCCAGGGAGGTATACCATCTTTTAGGAGTGAAGAAGAGCAGAATGTAAGTGTGGTGGAGGTACGTGAGGCATT
Organism: Cherax quadricarinatus; assembly: GCF_038502225.1. Classification (NCBI taxonomy): domain Eukaryota; kingdom Metazoa; phylum Arthropoda; class Malacostraca; order Decapoda; family Parastacidae; genus Cherax; species Cherax quadricarinatus. The sequence goes on from NC_091342.1 coordinate 19,869,235, forward strand.
ACGTAGAATGAAAGGGGGTAAAGCAGCTGGAACTGATGGGATCATGACAGAAATGTTAAAAGCAGGGGGGTATATAGTGTTGGAGTGGTTGGTACTTTTGTTTAATAAATGTATGAAAGAGGGGAAGGTACCTAGGGATTGGCGGAGAGCATGTATTGTCCCTTTATATAAAGGGAAAGGGGACAAAAGAGATTGTAAAAATTATAGAGGAATAAGTTTACTGAGTATACCAGGAAAAGTATACGGTAGGGTTATAATTGAAAGAATTAGAGGTAAGACAGAATGTAGAATTGCGGATGAGCAAGGAGGCTTCAGAGTGGGTAGGGGATGTGTAGATCAAGTGTTTACATTGAAGCATATATGTGAACAGTATTTAGATAAAGGTAGGGAAGTTTTTATTGTATTTATGGATTTAGAAAAGGCATATGATAGAGTGGATAGAGGAGCAATGTGGCAGATGTTGCAAGTTTATGGAATAGGTGGTAAGTTACTAAATGCTGTAAAGAGCTTTTATGAGGATAGTGAGGCAAGGGTTAGGGTGTGTAGAAGAGAGGGAGAATACTTCCCGGTAAAAGTAGGTCTTAGACAGGGATGTGTAATGTCACCATGGTTGTTTAATATATTTATAGATGGGGTTGTAAAAGAAGTAAATGCTAGGGTGTTCGGGAGAGGGGTGGGATTAAATTATGGGGAATCAAATTCAAAATGGGAATTGACACAGTTACTTTTTGCTGATGATACTGTGCTTATGGGAGATTCTAAAGAAAAATTGCAAAGGTTAGTGGATGAGTTTGAGAATGTGTGTAAAGGTAGAAACTTGAAAGTGAACATAGAAAAGAGTAAGGTGATGAGGGTATCAAATGATTTAGATAAAGAAAAATTGGATATCAAATTGGGGAGGAGGAGTATGGAAGAAGTGAATGTTTTCAGATACTTGGGAGTTGACGTGTCGGCGGATGGATTTATGAAGGATGAGGTTAATCATAGAATTGATGAGGGAAAAAAGGTGAGTGGTGCATTGAGGTATATGTGGAGTCAAAAAACGTTATCTATGGAGGCAAAGAAGGGAATGTATGAAAGTATAGTAGTACCAACACTCTTATATGGATGTGAAGCTTGGGTGGTAAATGCAGCAGCGAGGAGCGGTTGGAGGCAGTGGAGATGTCCTGTCTAAGGGCAATGTGTGGTGTAAATATTATGCAGAAAATTCGAGTGTGGAAATTAGGAGAAGGTGGAGTTAATAAAAGCATTAGTCAGAGGGCAGAAGAGGGGGTTGTTGAGGTGGTTTGGTCATTTAGAGAGAATGGATCAAAGTAGAATGACATGGAAAGCATATAAATCTATAAGGGAAGGAAAGAGGGGTAGGGGTGAGGTCGTCCTCAAAGAAAGGGGTTGGAAAAGAGGGGGTAAAGGAGGTTTTGTGGGCGAGGGCTTGGACTTCCAGCAAGCGTGCATGGGCGTGTTAGATAGGAGTGAATGGAGACGAATGATACTTGGGACCTGACGATCTGTTGGAGGTATGAGCAGGGTAATATTTAGTGAAGGGATTCAGGGAAACCGGTTATTTTCATATAGTCGGACTTGAGTCCTGGAAATGGAAAGTACAATGCCTGCACTTTAAAGGAGTGGTTTGGGATATTGGCAGTTTGAGGGATATGTTGTGTATCTTATACGTATATGCTTCTAAACTGTTGTATTCTGAGCACCTCTGCAAAATCAGTGATAATGTGTGAGTGTGGTGAAAGTGTTGAATGATGATGAAAGTATTTTCTTTTTGGGGATTTTCTTTCTTTTTTGGGTCACCCTGCCTCGGTGGGAGACGACCGACTTGTTGAAAATATAAATATAAATATATATATATATATATATATATATATATATATACATATACAGTGGACCCCCGGTTAAAGATATTTTTTCACTCCAGAAGTATGTTCAGGTGCCAGTACTGACGGAATTTGTTCCCATAAGGAATATTGTGAAGTAGATTAGTCCATTTCAGACCCCCAAACATACACGTACAAACGCACTTACATAAATACACTTACATAATTGGTCGCATTCGGAGGTGATCGTTATGCGGGGGTCCACTGTGTACAGGAGGGCCCCGCTTTATGGCGTTTCACTTTATGGCGTTCCGCTAATACGGTCATTTCAAATTATGACCAAAAGTCGCTATACGGCTCCCCCCACCTGACTTTCTAATACGGTCACCGCGCCCCACCTTGTTTGTTTACATTCTTCATGAGCTCAGTAAGCACTAAGTCTCTCCATTTTGTCTGGAAACTCCAAAATTTCAAATGTTTTTAAAAGTTATTTCATATTTTATATATACTCTGATAATTATACTTATGTATACCTGTACTTAAATAAACTTACATACTGTGCTGGCATGCAGGTACACATTAAAATCAGTAAGAGTGTCTTATGTCTCCAGACGTCATATTAGTAATGATAATAATACAGTGGACCCCCGCATAACGATGGCATCACATAGCGATTATTTCGCATACCGCTTACTTTAATTGCAAAAATTTTGCCTCACATACCGCTTAAAAACCCGCTTACCGATTTTCTTCCGAGACGCGCTCACATGTTCCGCCGGTGGCATTGTTTACCAGCCAGCCTCCGCGGTAACATCCAAGCATACAATCGGAATATTTCGTATTATTACAGTGTTTTCGGTGCTTTTTCTGGAAAATAAGTGACCATGGGCCCCAAGAAAGCTTCTAGTGCCAACCCTACAGCAATAAGGGTGAGAATTACAATAGAGATGAAGAAAAAGATCATTGATAAGTATGAAAGTGGAGTGCATGTCTCCGAGCAGGCCAGGTTGTATAATAAACCCCAATCAACCATCGCTACTATTGGTGGTACAGCTGCTGCTGCTGCTGCACTGTCAGCTGCTGCTGCTGCTGTAGCACCGTTGTTGGTGTGGCTTATTGAGAATACCAAGAAACAATTAACCCCAGAGGATTTTCCACCCAGGATAACCCAAAAAAGTCAGTGTCATCGAAGACTGTCTAACTTATTTCCATTGGGGTCCTTAATCTTATCTCCCAGGATGCAACCCACACAAGTCGACTAACACCCAGGTGAACAGGGAAAAATGCCTGGAACTAGTGCTCATATTGGTGAATTTAAAGCCAGCAAAGGTTGGTTTGAGAGATTTAAGAATCGTAGTGGCATACACAGTGTGATAAGGCCTGTTCTGGAAGAAAATGCCAAACAGGACCTACAGTACTCAGGAGGAAAAGGCACTCCCAGGACACAGTGTCTCATCAGTCATTGCTGCATCTTCAATAAAGGTAAGTGTCATTTATTCTTCATTTAGTAGACTAGTACATGCACAATATATACTGTGCATGTACTACTCTACTATTGTGCATGTATCCTTCTCTTTGTGTGTGGGAAAATGTATATTTCATGTGGTAAAATTTTTTTTTTCATACTTTTGGGTGTCTTGCACGGATTAATTTTATTTCCATTATTTCTTATGGGGAAAATTCATTCACATAACGATTATTTCGCATAACAATTACCCCTCTTGCACGGATTAAAATCGTTAACCGGGGGTCCACTGTAATCATCGAGTCTCATTTAAATGCCGTATATTACATTAAATACACATTTTCATTAATCCATCTATGATATTTTTTCAAAATTATATAATAAACACGATACATAACATAAAAAGATGATAAATACACCCCACAATAGAATAAATAAACATAAATATGAGATGTGGTAGCAGACAACTTGCACAAGTGACGCCATATTAGAAATAATAATAATAATAATCACCGAGTCTCATTAAATGTTGTATATTACATTAATATACACATTTTCATTAATCCATCCATGATATTTTTTTCAAAATTATATAATAAACACGATACATAACATAAAAAGATGATAAATACACCCTACAATAGAATAAATAAACATAAATATGAGATGTGGTAGCCAGATAACTTGTACAAGTGATGCCAAGAATAACATTTTCTCTAATCTAACATAAGAGAAAATGTGTTACTGGGGGTAACTGTAGAAAATTATTCCTTTCGTATGTATGTAAGTAAGTTTATTCAGGTATACACAAATACAGTTACATAGATTATTATACATAACAACATATGTGTAGAGAACCTAGGATAACCCAAAAAAGTCAGAGTGACTTATTTCCATTGCCTTCACTCAGAGCATCATTTCTTCTCAAAATGATGTTACATGAGAATGGGAGTGTTCTTCTTTATTTATTCTACCGTATCAATGTAGAGACAACCTGTACACAATGTAACTTGTACACAAACCAGACGTGTACACTTCGTTTACAAAACTTACCTTCGCCTGGTTTGTTTACATAACTCTGCGCCTGTCCTCTCTCATGCACTCATTCTTTCTCTCTCTCATTTATTCGTTTTATCTCATTTACTTACTCCTGACCCAACATTAAGACTACAAATATTTTAAGGTAAGTAATGAGTGAACTGTATATACATTTTATCGCTCTAGTATGCTTAAGTATCATAGAATTGTATGTGTGGGTGGGGTGGCCTGGTATGGTAGCCTGGCTGACTACCATACATACCACACTTGATTTCTTACAATAAATACTACTTGTCTCACCCTAGATTAAGACTATAAATATTTTAAGGTAAGTAATGAGTGCACTATGTGTGTATTGTACTATTTTATTGTTTTTTGATGCCTGGTTCTATTGCTAACTTAATATATGTTAGTGTAAACTTCTTATCTAGTGTTTGTATGCATTTGTAATTGGAAAAAAAGGGTGTTCCACTTCATGGCGGTTTCCGCTTTACGGCGGTAGCCTGGAACCTAACCAGCCGTATAAGTGGGGCCTTCCTGTATGTATATATATATATATATGTATATATATATATATATATATATATATATATATATATATATATATATATATATATATATATATATATATATATATATATATATATATATATATTATATATATATATATATATATATATATATATATATATATATATATATATATATATATATATATATATATATATATATATATATATATATATTATATATATATATATATATATATATATATATATATTATATATATATATATATTATATATATATATATATTATATATATATATATATTATATATATATATATATATATATATATATATATTATATATATATATATATATATATATATATATATATATATATATATATATATATATATATATATATATATATATATATATATATATATATATATATATATATATATATATATATATATATATATATATATATATATTTTATTATTTTTTTTTTATTATCACACCAGCCGATTCCCACCAAGGCAGGGTGGCCCGAAAAAGAAAAACTTTCACCATCATTAACTCCATCACTGTCTTGCCAGAAGGGTGCTTTACACTACAGTTTTTAAACTGCAACATTAACACCCCTCCTTCAGAGTGCAGGCACTGTACTTCCCATCTCCAGGACTCAAGTCCGGCCTGCCGGTTTCCCTGAATCCCTTCATAAATGTTACTTTGCTCACACTCCAACAGCACGTCAAGTATTAAAAACCATTTGTCTCCATTCACTCCTATCAAACACGCTCACGCATGCCTGCTGGAAGTCCAAGCCCCTCGCACACAAAACCTCCTTTACCCCCTCCCTCCAACCCTTCCTAGGCCGACCCCTACCCCGCCTTCCTTCCACTACAGACTGATATACTCTTGAAGTCATTCTGTTTCGCTCCATTCTCTCTACATGTCTGAACCACCTCAACAACCCTTCCTCAGCCCTCTGGACAACAGTTTTGGTAATCCCGCACCTCCTCCTAACTTCCAAACTACGAATTCTCTGCATTATATTCACACCACACATTGCCCTCAGACATGACATCTCCACTGCCTCCAGCCTTCTCCTCGCTGCAACATTCATCACCCACGCTTCACACCCATATAAGAGCGTTGGTAAAACTATACTCTCATACATTCCCCTCTTTGCCTCCAAGGACAAAGTTCTTTGTCTCCACAGACTCCTAAGTGCACCACTTGCCCTTTTCCCCTCATCAATTCTATGATACACCTCATCTTTCATAGACCCATCCGCTGACACGTCCACTCCCAAATATCTGAATACATTCACCTCCTCCATACTCTCTCCCTCCAATCTGATATTCAATCTTTCATCACCTAATCTTTTTGTTATCCTCATAACCTTACTCTTTCCTGTATTCACCTTTAATTTTCTTCTTTTGCACACCCTACCAAATTCATCCACCAATCTCTGGAACTTCTCTTCAGAATCTCCCAAGAGCACAGTGTCATCAGCAAAGAGCAGCTGTGACAACTCCCACTTTGTGTGTGATTCTTTATCTTTTAACTCCACGCCTCTTGCCAAGACCCTCGCATTTACTTCTCTTACAACCCCATCTATAAATATATTAAACAACCACGGTGACATCACACATCCTTGTCTAAGGCCTACTTTTACTGGGAAAAAATTTCCCTCTTTCCTACATACTCTAACTTGAGCCTCACTATCCTCGTAAAAACTCTTCACTGCTTTCAGTAACCTACCTCCTACACCATACACTTGCAACATCTGCCACATTGCCCCCCTATCCACCCTGTCATACGCCTTTTCCAAATCCATAAATGCCACAAAGACCTCTTTAGCCTTATCTAAATACTGTTCACTTATATGTTTCACTGTAAACACCTGGTCCACACACCCCCTACCTTTCCTAAAGCCTCCTTGTTCATCTGCTATCCTATTCTCCATCTTACTCTTAATTCTTTCAATTATAACTCTACCATACACTTTACCAGGTACACTCAACAGACTTATCCCCCTATAATTTTTGCACTCTCTTTTATCCCCTTTGCCTTTATACAAAGGAACTATGCATGCTCTCTGCCAATCCCTAGGTACCTTACCCTCTTCCATACATTTATTAAATAATTGCACCAACCACTCCAAAACTATATCCCCACCTGCTTTTAACATTTCTATCTTTATCCCATCAATCCCGGCTGCCTTACCCCCTTTCATTTTACCTACTGCCTCACGAACTTCCCCCACACTCACAACTGGCTCTTCCTCACTCCTACAAGATGTTATTCCTCCTTGCCCTATACACGAAATCACAGCTTCCCTATCTTCATCAACATTTAACAATTCCTCAAAATATTCCTTCCATCTTCCCAATACCTCTAACTCTCCATTTAATAACTCTCCTCTCCTATTTTTAACTGACAAATCCATTTGTTCTCTAGGCTTTCTTAACTTGTTAATCTCACTCCAAAACTTTTTCTTATTTTCAACAAAATTTGTTGATAACATCTCACCCACTCTCTCATTTGCTCTCTTTTTACATTGCTTCACCACTCTCTTAACTTCTCTCTTTTTCTCCATATACTCTTCCCTCCTTGCATCACTTCTACTTTGTAAAAACTTCTCATATGCTAACTTTTTCTCCCTTACTACTCTCTTTACATCATCATTCCACCAATCGCTCCTCTTCCCTCCTGCACCCACTTTCCTGTAACCACAAACTTCTGCTGAACACTCTAACACTACATTTTTAAACCTACCCCATACCTCTTCGACCCCATTGCCTATGCTCTCATTAGCCCATCTATCCTCCAATAGCTGTTTATATCTTACCCTAACTGCCTCCTCTTTTAGTTTATAAACCTTCACCTCTCTCTTCCCTGATGCTTCTATTCTCCTTGTATCCCATCTACCTTTTACTCTCAGTGTAGCTACAACTAGAAAGTGATCTGATATATCTGTGGCCCCTCTATAAACATGTACATCCTGAAGTCTACTCAACAGTCTTTTATCTACCAATACATAATCCAACAAACTACTGTCATTTCGCCCTACATCATATCGTGTATACTTATTTATCCTCTTTTTCTTAAAATATGTATTACCTATAACTAAACCCCTTTCTATACAAAGTTCAATCAAAGGGCTCCCATTATCATTTACACCTGGCACCCCAAACTTACCTACCACACCCTCTCTAAAAGTTTCTCCTACTTTAGCATTCAAGTCCCCTACCACAATTACTCTCTCACTTGGTTCAAAGGCTCCTATACATTCACTTAACATCTCCCAAAATCTCTCTCTCTCCTCTGCATTCCTCTCTTCTCCAGGTGCATACACGCTTATTATGACCCACTTCTCGCATCCAACCTTTACTTTAATCCACATAATTCTTGAATTTACACATTCATATTCTCTTTTCTCCTTCCATAACTGATCATTTAACATTACTGCTACCCCTTCCTTTGCTCTAACTCTCTCAGATACTCCAGATTTAATCCCATTTATTTCCCCCCACTGAAACTCTCCTACCCCCTTCAGCTTTGTTTCGCTTAGGGCCAGGACATCCAACTTCTTTTCATTCATAACATCAGCAATCATCTGTTTCTTGTCATCTGCACTACATCCACGCACATTTAAGCAACCCAGTTTTATAAAGCTTTTCTTCTTCTCTTTTTTAGTAATTGTATACAGGAGAAGGGGTTACTAGCCCATTGCTCCCGGCATTTTAGTCGCCTCATACGACACGCATGGCTTACGGAGGAAAGATTCTTTTCCACTTCCCCATGGACAATAGAAGAAATAAAAAAGAACAAGAGCTATTTAGAAAAAGGAGAAAAACCTAGATGTATGTATATATATATATGCATGTGCGTGTCTGTGAAGTGTGACCAAAGTGTAAGTAGGAGTAGCAAGATATCCCTGTTATCTTAGCGTGTTTATGAGACAGAAAAAGAAACCAGCAATCCTACCATCATGCAAAACAGTTACAGGTTTTTGTTTCACAGTCATCTGGCAGGACGGTAGTACTTCCCTGGGTGGTTGCTGTCTACCAACCTACTATATATATATATATACCAACCTATATATATATATATTCAACAAGTCGGTCATTTCCCGCCGAGGCAGGGTGACCCAAAAAAAGAAAGAAAATCCCCAAAAAGAAAATACTTTCATCATCATTCAACATTTCACCTCACTCACACATGATCACTGTTTTTGCAGAGGTGCCCAGAATACAACAGTTTAGAAGTATATACGTATAAAAATACACACTACACCTCTCAGAATAGTAGATTAAACTTGGAACTTGATTTGCTCATCTACCTTCATATTCAAAAATGAACTGCATGCTGCTTTTCTTTGAATATGTGTAATCATAATTTGAGATAGATAAAGAAGTTGCTCTTTTATGTAACCAAAGAAATTTGAGAAATTCAATGTGAAAATTATTATCTTGTGAATATTTTCTACCTTTTCCTCTATAGGAACTCTCCTGTACAACTGGACCAGATGGCTCTAGTCCTGCACCTCACTCATGGCCATTTTATGATGACATGCAACGTGCTCTTCAGCAGATTCCAGAAAGTGCTGTACATGGAAATAGAACTGTTAGAACCAATTTTGAAAACATTTGTGAGTAACAAATGTTTTAACACATTGTTAAAATGTCTCACAATAAGTTTGTTGAATGCGATTTCTTTAGCATAACTGAAAGTTTTTGGGGTTCTGTATAAATACTTTATAATAGTTTCAAGGGTGAAGCAAGGCTTTCCTGGGAGGCACTGGGGAGGGCATCTGTGATGAGTCAGAGGTGGGAGTTAGTAGGGATCAATGGTAGTGTGTGGGAGCATACTGGTTATGCCTGGGGTGTTATTTAATGAAAATGCAATGAGACTGAGAAATTAGGGTAATACTTTCTGAAAATGGAGTAGAGAGAGAGAGAGAGAGAGAGAATTTGGACCAGTTAGTGTGTAATTCAATGTGAGAGGTAAAAGCATGTTTTTGTATAGCCTTTAAAGTTTTGAAGTGTTGCTTGGCTGTAACTTCAGTTGCAAATTGTTTTTTTTTGTGCTTCTGAAATGTTTTTTAACATAATTTTTGAAGCAGTTGGTAGATAGGGGGTCTTTTAAAATTTCTGGTAAAGTGTATAATATTGTGGAGCCTTTTATTCACATGTAATTTCTAGTCAGGGTAAGTTGAATATGTGGGATAAAAAGGATACATTTGTTTTGTATATTGTGTCTGCTTTCTATTGCACCTTTCCAGAAGTTTTAGTACTTGGCGAATAATTTGAGCTAACCATACACTGACTGAGGGTAATACATAAGGATAACCTACACTCAGCAGTATAGACCCTCCTCAGACCTCTACATGCCTGAGTAGGGTCTCTAGTTAGAGTGAAAATATTCATGCTTTTCCTGTACTGTTGAGTGTGAGTTATGTATTCACCCATATTTGGTTGAAGGGGTTGAGCCTAGCTCCTGGACCTGCCCCTCAATTGGCCACTTGCCAAGGTCATTACCTCCTAGCCTCCTTTATCATACCTGCTCCTAAAAGTTTTCATGCATTAGCCACTTTTGAGACTTTTATGGCATGTAAACTCAGGCCAAACCTTGTTCTGATATTTTTTAGAATAAATATGAATAGTGTCCCAATAAAAATAAACTACGTAGGTGTGCACTATGAGAGGTCTTACATTAGTTAAATGAGAAATCATATGCAGTACTGTATTCTGTTTTTCATAAATGCCTTATTTATAATTTATTCATAATCAGGGACAAGAGAAGTAACTACAAGGTTTATTCAGCTTCGTGGTGCAAGGCCTCCTGACAATACTAAAAAGGTTTCATCCGTATTTGCGTAAGTAAATTTTTTAAAGTTTCGTTTTTTTATAACTTAAGTTAAATCATCATAAGGCTTATTGCTTGTTTAGGTTGTATATGAAGCAGTTTAGTGCTGTTATAAAGGGGATTATGATATTGACCTTATATGGAAAATTTTGTGAAGATATTCAATGAGATGCATATTGTATGGAAAAAGTGTATCCTAAATTTCTGCTTAAATATAAATTTTTAATTTGGCTAAAAGCACAGTATATATTTTTCCTCCAGAAATATAGTGGATGAATTGGGGTTAACAAGTATGATCACTCCCAACCAAGCACGCAAGAAGTGGAATTATCTCTGGAGCAAGTATATTGTAAGCCATGTGAAAAGTTTGCATGTAATACAATAAAAAGTGATGTGGATTTACGTAACTGAAATAGTACATTTGATTGCTTCATTAAGAATTTACATGAATATGACTGTCATCCACATAGGACCTGAGCCATCCAGACATCAGTGAATACACTCGTCAGTCTTGGCCATTTTATACTACTATGCAAGCTGTGGTTGGTGCACTTCCTCTCTCCCAGGTTCTCACAAAAAAAGGTATACAATGCTCTTCTTTTACTTACGATTTACAATATATGCAGTATTCCAGAATGAGAACATATATAATTTTAGGTAGCACTATAAAATTTGAGAAATCAAATGGTACCATATCAGGTAGCATAATATACTATGGAAAAACAAAGGCACTATTTTATTTATAACTGGTCACCCATATCTTCTGTACATTTACATTGTAATGAATTTGATGGTCTACCACATTCTTAGAGAGTGATTATTTTTTCTCCATATTGTAATTGTTTATATCATTGTTTGCTCTCTTTGCTACAAATTGTTGTTCTTTTGAATACATGTCATTTAAATATAATTAATCAGAAATTATATTTGTCAATATCTTGTATCTGTTCCTTTTGGGAATTCCATATCCATGATCATTTACCCTTTTCTTGGATTGGGAAGCAAGAATGTGTGAAAAAAAAATTGGTATTTCCCACAAAAAAAATACATATAAAAGTAGATAGGAATAAAACATGAAAAGATAGATAGAAAAACCAAAGATGAAGAATGGGAGATAAGTATTTACTGAAAGAACAGATTGGAGGTAGAGAAAATGGAACAGACTGCAGGGTGGTGGTGGTGCTGCTGCAGTGTTAGAGAAGTCGAAACAAAGGCCCATAAATCTAAGTAGTATGTACTATGCTTTTCACTTACCTTCTGTTTAATTTGCTCTTTACCAATCCAGATCATAATTCTGTTGCAGGGACTTAACACTTTGCTTTTGCACCTTCAGTATTTGCAGATAAGAAAAATGGTAAAGCAAGACAATGACTGAATCAATGACCAACCACCCTACTAATGTAGGGTGGTGACCAACCACCCCACCAAGGTAGGGTGGTTGCCAGTGTATTAAAAAAGTCAGTAAATAAGATTTTTTTATTACATAGCAGCTCAGTTTGAATTATATAATGGATAGCATTTTTGTTTCGCAAGTGAGAGGCCCAGGCTGAAATCCTGGACAAGATGGAAAAAGTTGAGTACTTTGCTTACTCCCTCTTTCTCTTTATACCCAGTGGGAAAATAAGACAGAAATGCACAGAGGTATACATATTTACAGATGTAGATTAACATTTATGTACTATCCACTTATGTAGAGGCATAAGAATGGTCATAGTCTAATGAATTCTCTTACGCATATTTCTTCTTTCAACAAACTGGCCATATCCCACCGAGGCAGGGTGGCCCAAAAAGAAAAACAGAAGTTTCTCTTTTTAACTTTAGTAATGTATACAGGCGAAGGTGTTACTAGCCCTTTGCTTCCGGCATTTTAGTCACCTCTTACGACAAGCATGGCTTATGGAGGAAGAATTCTGTTCCACTTCCTCATGGAGTTAAGAGAAAATAAACAAGAACTAGTTAGAAAATAGAAGAAAACCCAGAGGGGCGTGTATATATGCGCTTGTAGTTGCATGTGTAGTGTGACCTAAGTGTAAGTAGAAGTAGCAAGATGTACCTGAATTCTTGCATGTTTATGAGACAGAAAAAAGACACCAGCAATCCTACTATCATGTAAAACAAGTACAGACTTTTGTTTTACACGCACTTGGCAGGACGGTAGTACCTCCCTGGGTGGTCGCTGTCTACCAACCTACTACCTACGTATGCATATTTGTATACTAATGTTTAGTATGATAGGCCTGTGGCTCATCAAGACCCCTCTTAACTCATCCATTTCCTGGCCAGGGCCAGCAGTGCTTAACCTCACTGACTGAGAAACTTACATTGCCATACTAGTGAACATGTTTCTGTGTGCTGGTTTTGATGAACCACTAGGAATGCAACTATTTTTTACTTCCTAAACCAATTTTAGACCTTTCTGCTATCTTTAACTCAGTTTGGCCTCCTACCTTCTATACTCTACACTTATTCCTAGTTTTTTTTTTTTCAACAAACCGGCCGTATCCCACCAAGGCAGGGTGGCCCAAAAAGAAAAACGAAAGTTTCTCTTTTTAAATTTAGTAATTTATACAAGAGAAGGGGTTACTAGCTCCTTGCCCCTGGCATTTTAGTCACCTCTTACAACACGCCTTGCTTACGGAGGAAGAATTCTGTTCCACTTTCCCATGGAGATAAGAGGAAATAAACAAGAACAAGAACTAGAAAGAAAATAGCAGAAAACCCAGAGGTGTGTGTATATATATGCTTGTACATGTATGTGTAGTGTGACCTAAGTGTAAGTAGAAGTAGCAAGACATACCTGAAATCTTGCATGTTTCTTCTTTCTTCTTTCAACACACCGGCCGTATCCTACCGAGGCGGGGTGGCCCAAAAGGAAAAACGAAAGTTTCTCCTTTTACATTTAGTAATATATACAGGAGAAGAGGTTACTAGCCCCTTGCTCCCGGCATTTTAGTCGCCTCTTACAACACGCATGGCTTACGGAGGAAGAATTCTGTTCCACTTCCCCATGGAGATAAGAGGAAATAAACAAGAATAAGAACTAGAAAGAAAATAGAAGAAAACCCAGAGGGGTATGTACATATGTGCTTGTACATGTATGTGTAGTGTGACCTAAGTGTAAGTAGAAATAGCAAGACATACCTGAAATCTTGCATGTTCATGAGACAGAAAAAAGGACACCAGCAATCCTACCATCATGTAAAACAATTACAGGCTTTTGTTTTACACTCACTTGGCAGGATGGTAGTACCTCCCTGAGTGGTTGCTGTTTACCAACCTACTACCTAAAATTCCTAGTTTTTATGCTTCCATAAAAATACCCTGTTAACTGTACCCTGTACTGCAATTAGACATCATCAGTTAAGCACCATTTCCAGTTGTCCACTAGAGATGATTTTCCAATTGTCAACAGAATTTACAATTAGATAATAGGCCTACATCTAGCGATAGTCTGCATGGTACATGGTATGATAGTGGTCTAACAGTTTATACCAAGCAGTTCATTACATGGTCCTACCAGTGTATCATGACATAGGCCTTACTCTAATGTCTGAAGCAGACATTAGAGTAAGTCCAAGTGCACATGTACATAGATGTAAACAGTGTATTTACTGGACAAAAAGTGATCTAAGAGTTTGTTTTTGGTGTTAAGCCTTTCACTGCTTTGACCCCTGAAAATTAAAGTGCCATCAGTGTTGGAATATTTTCTAAAATAATAATAGTAATTTTATCTTCTAAAAGTAATAAACTCAAAAATGCAAAATTTAATGGAAAACTTATGAAATTATACAGGCGTGAAATTGGAGGTCAGGGAGCACTTTTCATAACTACAATTTTGTCAATTTGTAAGCAGTTCCATTGCAACACAGTTCCTGCTATTTTGCTAATATGCCTTCCATTTTATTAACTGATCACAAGAAATGCTCATTCAATTTGCAAAACTCTCCTGTAAAGTGCCCAGAATTCAGTAATTTGGCCAATTTTACACAAAATTCAGAATTCTAGTTTAAAAACATAAGGTCCGATATGAATACTGTAGACATTTCAGCAACTAAAGCAACCTTTTCTCCAGTTATTAATCATGTTTAAAATAGCAACTTTGTGGTGTATTTTCAGATGTTTTTTTATGGTTTTATTCTCTGTTTCTTGGTTTCATTTGATAGAATGATATAAATTTGATGAGTTTCAAGACTTTCTACTCCCAGAGCCTGGCCATGGGCCGGGCTCGTCTGGTGCTAGCCTAGCCAACCAGACTGTTGCTGCTGGAGGCCCATTCCTCACATATCCATCACTGCCTGGTTGATCTGGCACCTGGTGAAAATACTTGTCCAATTTCCTTTTGAAGACTTCTATACTTGTTCCATCAGTGTTTCTGATATCTTCTGGTAGGATGTTGAATAACCTGGGGCCATGGATGTTAATACAGCGTTCCCTTATTGTGCCCACTGCACCCCTGCTTTTTACTGGGGTTATTTGCACTTCCTCCCATATTTCTCACTCCAGTACATTATGGCAGTGTGCAGATTTGGGACCAGGCCCTTGAGTACTTTCCAGGTATATATTGCCATGTATCTCTCTCTCTCTCCTCCACTCTAGTGAGTACATATTTAAGATTTTAAGGCATTCCCAGTAATTTAAATGCTTTACTGACTCTATGCAGGCTGTAAACAAACTCTGTGTTTGTTCCAGCTCTTATATTTCTCCAGTTCTGAATGGGGCTGTCAACACTAAACAATATTCCAAATAAGGGAGCACTAGTGATTTCAAAAGTGTCACCATTGGCATTATTTCCTCTGTTTTGAAAGTTCTCATTACCCACCCCATCATCCTCCTGGCTGTCGTGACCTATGTCTTATTGTGTTCTTTGAACACATGAGGTCATGAGTTTTGTATACAGTGTTCCTTTTGAGTTTATTGTTCTTTTCATACATAAGCAGTTGGAACTTATCACCATTGAAAGTCATGTTGTTCTCCACTGTATTATAGAATTTGAGATGATTTTGATTCATTTCAGGACTGGAAGTAGCTTGAAAATTGAGCTCAAAGTAGCTGAAATGCTCAATTATTGCCGATATTCCAGAGGGCATAAAATGTTGATGAAGATAGGGAAGCTGTGATTTTGTGTATAGGGCAAGGAGGAATAACATCTTGTAGGAGTGAGGAAGAGTCAGCTGTGAGTGTGGGGGAAGTTCGTGAGGCAGTAGTTAAAATGAAAGTGGGGAAGGCAGCCGGGATTGATGGGATAAAGATAGAAATGTTAAAAGCAGGTGGGGATATAGTTTTGGAGTGGTTGGTGCAATTATTAAATATATGTATGGAAGAGGGTAAGGTACCTAGGGATTGGCAGAGAGCATGCATAGTTCCTCTGTATAAAGGCAAAGGGGACAAAAGAGAGTAGTGGGGGGGGTTGAAGAGGGTTGGAATAGTTTTAAAAATGCAGTATTAGAATGTGGGGCAGAAGTTTGTGGTTATAGGAGGGTGGGGGCAGGAGGAAAGAGGAGTGATTGGTGGAATGATGAAGTAAAGGGTGTGATAAAAGAGAAAAAGGTAGCTTATGAGAGGCTTTTACAAAGCAGAAGTGTTATAAGAAGAGCAGAGTATATGGAGAGTAAAAGAAAGGTAGAGAGAGTGGTGAGAGTGCAAAAGGAGAGCAGATGATAGAGTGGGAGAGGCACTGTCAAGAAATTTTAATGAAAATAAGAAAAAATTTTGGAGTGAGTTAAACAAGTTAAGAAAGCCTAGGGAAAGTATGGATTTGTCAGTTAAAAACAGAGTAGGGGAGTTAGTAGATGGGGAGATGGAGGTATTAGGTAGATGGCGAGAATATTTTGAGGAACTTTTAAATGTTAAGGAAGAAAGAGAGGCAGTAATTTCATGCACTGGTCAGGGAGGTATACCATCTTTTAGGAGTGAAGAAGAGCAGAATGTAAGTGTGGGGGAGGTACGTGAGGCATTACGTAAAATGAAAGGGGGTAAAGCAGCTGGAACTGATGAGATCATGACAGAAATGTTAAAAGCAGGGGGGGACATAGTGTTGGAGTGGTTGGTACTTTTGTTTAATAAATGTATGAAAGAGGGGAAGGTACCTAGGGATTGGCGGAGAGCATGTATAGTCCCTTTATATAAAGGGAAAGGGGACAAAAGAGACTGTAAAAATTATAGAGGAATAAGTTTACTGAGTATACCAGGAAAAGTGTACAGTAGGGTTATAATTGAAAGAATTAGAGGTAAGACAGAATGTAGGATTGCGGATGAGCAAGGACGTTTCAGAGTGGGTAGGGGATGTGTAGATCAAGTGTTTACATTGAAGCATATATGTGAACAGTATTTAGATAAAGGTAGGGAAGTTTTTATTGCATTTATGGATTTAGAAAAGGCATATGATAGAGTGGATAGAGGAGCAATGTGGCAGATGTTGCAAGTATATGGAATATGTGGTAAGTTATTAAATGCTGTAAAGAGTTTTTATGAGGATAGTGAGGCTCAGGTTAGGGTGTGTAGAAGAGAGGGAGACTACTTCCCGGTAAAAGTAGGTCTTAGACAGGGATGTGTAATGTCACCATGGTTGTTTAATATATTTATAGATGGGATTGTAAAGGAAGTAAATGCAAGGGTGTTCGGGAGAGGGGTGGGATTAAATTTTGGGGAATCAAATTCAAAATGGGAATTGACACAGTTACTTTTTGCTGATGATACTGTGCTTATGGGAGATTCTAAAGAAAAATTGCAAAGGTTAGTGGATGAGTTTGGGAATGTGTGTAAAGGTAGAAAGTTGAAAGTGAACATAGAAAAGAGTAAGGTGATGAGGGTGTCAAATGACTTAGATAAAGAAAGATTGGATATCAAATTGGGGAGGAGGAGTATGGAAGAAGTGAATGTTTTCAGATACTTGGGAGTTGACGTGTCGGCGGATGGATTTATGAAGGATGAGGTTAATCATAGAATTGATGAGGGAAAAAAGGTGAGTGGTGCGTTGAGGTATATGTGGAGTCAAAAAACGTTATCTATGGAGGCAAAGAAGGGAATGTATGAAAGTATAGTAGTACCAACACTCTTATATGGGTGTGAAGCTTGGGTGGTAAATGCAGCAGCGAGGAGACGGTTGTAGGCAGTGGAGATGTCCTGTTAAAGGGCAATGTGTGGTGTAAATATTATGCAGAAAATTCGGAGTGTGGAAATTAGGAAAAGGCGTGGAGTTAATAAAAGTATTAGTCAGAGGGCAGAAGAGGGGTTGTTGAGGTGGTTTGGTCATTTAGAGAGAATGGATCAAAGTAGAATGACATGGAAAGCATATAAATCTATAGGGGAAGGAAGGCGGGGTAGGGGTCGTCCTCGAAAGGGTTGGAGAGAGGGGGTAAAGGAGGTTTTGTGGGCAAGGGGCTTGGACTTCCAGCAAGCGTGCGTGAGCGTGTTAGATAGGAGTGAATGGAGACGAATGGTACTTGGGACCTGACGATCTATTGGAGTGTGAGCAGGGTAATATTTAGTGAAGGGATTCAGGGAAACCGGTTATTTTCATATAGTCGGACTTGAGTCCTGGAAATGGGAAGTACAATGCCTGCACTTTAAAGGAGGGGTTTGGGATATTGGCAGTTTGGAGGGATATGTTGTGTATCTTTATATGTGTATGCTTCTAAACTGTTGTATTCTGAGCACCTCTGCAAAAACAGTGATAATGTGCGAGTGTGGTGAAAGTGTTGAATGATGATGAAAGTATTTTCTTTTTGGGGATTTTCTTTCTTTTTTGGGTCACCCTGCCTCGGTGGGAGACGGCCGACTTGTTGAAAAAAAAAAAAAAGAAGTCTGTTGAGTATACCTGGTAAAGTGTATGGTAGAGTTATTATTGAAAGAATTAAGAGTAAGACAGAGAATAGGATAGCAGGTGAACAAGGAGGCTTTAGGAAAGGTATGGGGTGTGTGGACCAGGTGTTTACAGTGAAACATATAAGTGAACAGTATTTAGATAAGGCTAAAGAGGTTTTTGTGGCATTAATGGATTTGGAAAAGGCATATGACAGGGTGGATAGGGGGGCAATGTAGCAGATGTTGCAGGTGTATGGTGTAGGAGGTAGGTTACTGAAAGCAGTGAAGAGTTTTTATGAGGATAGTGAGGCTCAAGTTAGAGTATGTAGGAAAGAGGGAGATTATTTCCCAGTAAAAGTAGGCCTTAGACAAGGATGTGTGATGTCACCATGGTTGTTTAATATATTTATAGATGGGGTTGTAAGAGAAGTAAATGCGAGGGTCTTGGCAAGAGGCGTGGAGCTAAAAGATAAAGAATCACACATAAATTGGGAGTTGTCACAGTATCTCTTTGCTGATGACACTGTGCTCTTGGGAGATTCTGAAGAGAAGTTGCAGAGGTTGGTGGATGAATTTGGTAGGGTGTGCAAAAGAAGAAAATTAAAAGTGAATACAGGAAAGAGTAAGGTTATGAGGATAACAAAAAGATTAGGTGATGAAAGATTGGATATCAGATTGGAGGGAGAGAGTATGGAGAAGGTGAATGTATTCAGATATTTGGGAGTGGATGTGTCAGCGGATGGGTCTGTGAAAGATGAGGTGAATCATAGAATTGATGAGGGGAAAAGGGTGAGTGGTGCACTTAGGAGTCTGTGGAGACAAAGAACTTTGTCCTTGGAGGCAAAGAGGGGAATGTATGAAAGTATAGTTTTACCAACGCTCTTATATGGGTGTGAAGCATGGATGATGAATGTTGCAGTGAGGAGAAGGCTGGAGGCAGTGGAGATGTCATGTCTGAGGGCAATGTGTGGTGTGAATATAATGCAGAGAATTCGTAGTTTGGAAGTTAGGAGGAGGTGCGAGATTACCAAAACTGTTGTCCAGAGGGCTGAGGAAGGGTTGTTGAGGTGGTTCGGACATGTAGAGAGAATGGAGCGAAACAGAATGACTTCAAGAGTGTATCAGTCTGTAGTGGAAGGAAGGCAGGGGAGGGGTCGGCCTAGGAAAGGTTGGAGGGAGGGGGTAAAGGAGGTTTTGCGTGCGAGGGGCTTGGACTTCCAGCGGGCATGCGTGAGTCTGTTTGATAGGAGTGAATGGAGACAAATGGTTTTTAATACTTGACGTGCTGTTGGAGAGTGAGCAAAGTAACATTTATGAAGGGATTCAGGGAAACCGGCAGGCCGGACTTGAGTCCTGGAGATGGGAAGTACAGTGCCTGCACTCTGAAGGAGGGGTGTTAATGTTGCAGTTTAAAAACTGTAGTGTAAAGCACCCTTCTGGCAAGACAGTGATGGAGTGAATGATGGTGAAAGTTTTTCTTTTTCGGGCCACCCTGCCTTGGTGGGAATCGGCCAGTGTGTTAATAATAATAATAAAATAAATTACATCTCTCATCCAATATGTGTCCAGCTGGTTGATCTAATATGCATTCATGAATACACTGACATTATATGTACAATTATTACAATAATGCAGAGGTCTGCATAGCATTAAATCTTGTATTTTTTTTTCTTGTGTGTGAATAAAAGTTCAAAATGGAAAGTGTAACAACAGAGGCCTGGGGTCATAACTGATGAACAGAAGAAATGTTGATTTAGTGCCAGGAATATCTATATTGTTTATTCTAGACCCAGTTTTTAAATTAGCATTTTTTAATTTTGTATGAAATTGGCCAAATTTCTGATTTCTTTATTAGGTAGTTCAAACAGATAAATGGGCAGTGTCTTGTGGTCAGTCAGTAGAATGGAAGGCATACTAGTGAAATAGCTAAGATTTTGGTAGACTGGAACAGTGGAATTGGCCTAAAATCGGATTCAGAGTGGGTGAAATAGCCATTGTTTAAATATTGCCAAGGCTGCTAACTTTGTGAGAGTGTAAGTCCATAAGTTTTCCATCAAATTTCATACTTTTGGTGTCATTACCTTTGGAAAAAGATTCTCCATCATTCCATAAGAAACAATAATTCTTGTTTTTGGAGGGAGGGGGGATTTTTGGACCCATGAGAACAAGTTTGAAATCAGGGGTCTGGACCCTGAAAGAGTTAAAACATGCCTATCATGGGTTCAAGGCCCACCCTTTCTGTGATTTGTTTGGAATCATTACAATTTTATGAGTCACATTTTAATCATTTGCAATTAGTTAAAAAAATATCCATTTACTTCTTTGTTTAAAATAATACTTTCTTGTTTTTCAGCTAAGGTTAATTTTAAAATGCAGTAGCTTTAATTATTATAAACAGTTTTCTTCTTGTTCATAATTCTTTCAAATCCTGAAAATATTGTATAATTTTTTTAATTTTTACTGATCACTATGTATATATTTTTTTTAATATCCTGGTCACTAAAATTGAGAAAATTCTTACTCTTTCTGAAAAATTCATACAACAAAAAATATTTTTTGATATTTTTCATAAAAAATTTCTCCAAAACAACAAATTTTATTAGTTTCAACAGAAATTCTGGACTTCCTTCAATAAATGAATATTCCTTCAATAAATGAATATTTTTAAAAATTTTGAAATCAGAATATTCTCAGAATTTCAAAATTGTACAAGTAAAAATTAAAAGTTTGTCTCCATTTAAAATCTTTCATGTGAAGATATATTTATAATTTCAGCTATTCATACTTCTCTATATACTGTAGTGCTGTAATTTGAACTCTCCTGATAGGAATTTACCTGAATAAGTGAGAAATTATTGTGCTACTGTTGTTTTTAATTTACAAACTTTTAAATCTTGTAGGGTTGGCAGACGAATTTGAAGAGGACGAAGACCCTCAGAAAAAAATAGTGAAGCGAACGAGGCAGTACACTTGTTTTGTCTGTGGGAAGACTGGCAAGATTCTCAATGATTTCTTTATGTATGAACATGATCAACGTCTTCTTTACACTCAAAAGACTGTCCTGGAGGTGATCAGTCATTTGGTTAGCCGAAAAATGGTTAACATGGAGTCTAATACCTGCCTTTGCTCAGGATGTACCAATCTTGTCAATGAAGCTGATTCTGTAATCCAGAGACATGATAGAATAAAAGAAATGGTGCAAGAACTTTATTACAGTGGCATTGCACAAGCTAAGGCAGAGCAACAACAGCAACAGCAGCAACGCTTTGCTCGCAGTACTGCAGAGGATAGTAGTACTGAAGACGAGAAAGAGATTAAACAAGAAGAGCGTGTAACTTATAGCCAAAGAGGCAGAAAACGTAAAGCTACAATTTTAGCTGATGATACAGAAGTGAAAATAAAGATGGAACCTCTAGATGATGGCTTTGAGAGTATTGAATGTGATGTAGACTTTGATGATGACTCAGAGGATGAACGCAAAAGAAGAACAAGAAGAGGAAGGGGTAGAGGTAGGGGTCGAGGAAGAATTCGGGGAAGGGGAAGGGGCAGAGGTCGCCCGGCAACACGATCTACTCTTATTGGCCGTGGACTCGGTGGTCAATACCCATCTTCCAACAAAAGGAAGGTTTTACCTTACAAAGGTCCAAAAATATATCATTGTGCTGAATGTGATTCAGAATTCAAGAAATATACTGATCTCATTACCCATAAAAAAGAGGTTCACACTGTGATTGATAATACTCCCCTTGAAGTTGAAGAAACTATTCTTGAAAATGGAGTAATCACTTACTTTAACAAAGGTAAAGCAAATAACTCTGAGACTAGTCATCCATGTAGGGAATGTGATAAACACTTTCTTCGCAAAGATGACTTATGGTACCACCAAGAAATATGTCATACTGAAGGCAAAGGTAGGGCAAAAACTGCCTTTAAAGATCGAACATATGCTTGCGAAGAGTGTGGCGAGACATTCTTGTTTAAGTATAAGCTAAAGATGCATATTAATAGCAAGCACCTTAATGATACGGGCCAGAATGCCAATGACTTTACTTGTGGAGAATGTGGATGTAAGCTAGGCAGCCTTCCAGGACTTACATTCCACATGAGGAAACATCATAACAAAAGCCTTACGTACCGTAAAACTACTGAGTATTTATGTAGTGACTGTGGCTTCATGGCTCCTTCTAACAAAAAGTTAAGAGAACATCAAGAAGCTCACTGTGGCTCCTCCTCAAAACCTAAAGTTCAGTGTGAGATATGTGGCAAAACTGTCTTGAAAGTGTCCCTAAAAATGCACAAAGTGAAAATGCATTCCGAATTTAAAGAACAGTGTGATAGGTGTGGTGAGCGGTATGCAACAAAAACAGACTTATTGCGACACATTAATGTTGTGCATCTCCGCATCCTTCTTTATAATTGTCAGTATTGTGGGGAACGTTTTGCCACGTCAGATGCTCTTCGATATCACAGAGTCAAGATGCATGAAAAGCCATCCTTCTATTGTCAAATTTGTGGTAAGTGTTACAAAAGGGTAGGTGAACTTAATACACATATTAAGCGTGCTCATAATGATCGTAGGAAGGCAGAGGTTTGTAGTTATTGTGGCAAGGAATACTATGACCGTAGCAAGCTGCGTAACCATTTGGTAAGTAAACATAATGTTCCCCAGGAAATGACTTATTCGGAGAACTATTTGCGTAAAAAGCGTGTTGATGGCTTACCATTGGCCAAGCATATGGAGAAACGGGTAGGTATGGATCCCAAGATGCCACACATGGGTCAACCTGGGGTAGTTCATCAGCAGCCACAACCACAGCAGCAGCAGCAGCAACAACAACAGCAACAACAACAACAGCAGCAGCAGCAACAGCAACAGCAGCAGCAGCCACCACAGCAGCAGCAGCAGCAACAGCATCCTCACCATCATGGTGTGGTACCACAACATCAACACCCACACATGCGACCAGTAGTAGATGAAGCAGCTGAGGCTGCTCGCAATCTTGGGGCATACCAAGAGATTACTGCTACAGAAGATGATAATTCTCTAGTTGTGACTGAGATTACAGAGGCTCCTACTCAGGTTGAACAAACTGTGCTGGTAGATCCTTTAAGTGTACCTCAGAGTATGATGCATCATCCTCAGGTTGCCCACATGCAACCACCAATGGCTATGCATCATCCTATGCATCAGCAAATGCACCATCATGCAGCTATGTCTCGTCTTGGTGTACTTTATCACATGAACATGCCTCACCCTGGTCCATCACACATAAACATGTAAGCTACAGAGTTGTTTATTAAAAATTAGGTTTTGATTTAAATAGTGTTGTGCAGTATTTAAATAAGACAAACATTAGTGCCAAACTATCCAAGCAAAAAAAAAGTGAAAGATTTAATTTTTTACTATACAAAAAAATAAAATGTAAGTTGATAAAACACAAGAATCTTGTAATATGAAAGTTTCTTGATGTAGTCAGGTACATTATATAAATTTAAAAAATGGGTGTCATGGGAAAAAATAAATTTTCATCTATAGTAGTAGTATACAGTTCTAAAGGGCATCAGAACTGCAATTACCAGTATGCTGTTCATGTACATACTATACATGCAGCGGTTGACACTACTTGTGGTTAAAAACACGTTATGAAAATTAGTAGTGTCCTGTCTTTATCATATGTATTTTTTAATTCTTACAGTAGTTTTTGTGTACACAGCATCCTTAAGCTCATTCCATTCATCAACTACTCAATTTCAAAATAATTCCACTGCCTCTCACATAATCTAAGATTATCTCGTCTTGTTTTCTCTATTGTTATTTCTACACTAGTTCCCTTGTCTGTTTTCATTTATGAACTTGTAAGTGGTTAACACATCTTTAAAATTATGTTGAAAACATTTATTTTTTCAGTCTTTTCTTCATAATTCATATTTCTTATTTTTATATTTATTTTTTCAGTTTGTTCATGTTTCTCTAACTGCAGGTCTAATGTAAAGGACAAGCAGTCTCTGCTTTTGTGAATAGTTAAGTTCCCATAGGTACCATATCATAATTAGTGGTTATGTTCTTGAACAACCTAAAAATTATATATATAAAAAAAACACCACTTTTATGCCTGAAACAAAACATATAAGCATCACAAACAGATTATTCTGTACCTATTGGAGATAACTTGAGCTTCTGGCAGTATCACAATTTTGCATTCCACCATCATTAAGTTTCATTATCATAGCCTTTGTTTCCAGTATCATAGGCTTCCTAGAGCATTTTTGGTAACATCATTATTAGTAAAGCTTTTCTTCTAATGAGCCATGAATAAATGGTTTTACACCATAAAATCATTAAAAACAGAAAATCTTTTATGAGAAGTGCACCACTGCAAAGTGTTAAGCAAACTGACTGTGTAAAGTTGCATTTACTGGTTTGTGCTTTTGTTTGGAAAGATTTTTGGATGAGCACGTTTTCACTGAGATGACAAGCCAATATGCTCTTTGTTAAAAAAAAGTTTGAGCAAAATTATATAATGCAGATCTATGTGAAAAGAAGATGGATAGTAGAATGTAAAAATTTTCTTTTAAAAATCTTGAGAGTTATATATTCTTTCTTTCAACGCACCGGCCATATTCCATCGATGCAGGGTGGCCCAAAAAGAAAAGCAAAAGTTTCTCTTTTTAAATTTAGTAATTTATACAGGAGAAGGGGTTACTAGCCCCTTGCTCCCAGCATATTACTCCCCTCTTACAACACAAATGGCTTATGGAGGAAGAATTCTGTTCCACTTCCCCATGGAGATAAGGGGAAATAAACAAGAACAAGAACTAGTAAGAAAATAGAAGAAAACCCAGAGGGGTGTGTATATATATGCTTGTACATGTATGTGTAGTGTGACCTAAGTGTAAGCAGAAGTAGCAAGACATACCTGAAATATTACATGTTTATGAGACAGAAAAAAGAACAGCAATCCTGCCATCATGTAAAACAATTGTAGATGAATGGTTCACAGAACTGACACGTTGATAAATTAGACACAGATACCCAAGAGTTGCACATGTGTCTAATCTATCAATGTAAAACAATTACAGGCTTTCGTTTTACGCTGACTTGGCAGGACAATAGTACCTCCCTGGGTGGTTGCTGTCTACCAACCTACTACCTACAATATATATATATATCAATAACAACACTGCACTAGCCAAGGATTCAAACCCATGTTGTACTGGCCTGCCTGATGGTAAGCGAGAACCATATGACGCTTTAAACTGCAGAACCACCCAACCCTTTAAGAATGGTTCTTGCTTACCATGAGGCAGGCCAGTACAACATGGGTTTGAATCCTTGGCTAGTGCAGTGGGATTAAATTATGGGGAATCAAATACAAAATGAGAACTGACACAGTTACTTTTTGCTGATGATACTGTGCTTATGGGAGATTCTAAAGAAAAATTACAAAGGTTAGTGGACAAGTTTGGGAGAGTGTGTAAAGGTAGAAAGTTTAAATTGAACATAGAAAAGAGTAAAGTGATGAGGGTATCAAATGATTTAAAGAAAAATTGGATATCAAATCAGAGAGGAGGAGTATGGAAGAAGTGAATGTTTTCAGATATTTTGGGAGTTGATGTGTCAGGGGATGGATTTATGAAGGATGAGGTTAATCATAGAATTGATGAAGGACAAAAGGTGAGTGGTGCATTGAGATATATGTGGAGACAAAAAACGTTATCTACAGAGGCAAAGAAGGGAATGTATGAAAGTATAGTGGTACAAACACTCTTAAAGGGGTGTGAAGGTTGGGTTGTAAATGCTGCAGCGAGGAGACAGTTGGAGGCAGTGGAGATGTCCTGTCTAAGGGCAATGTGTGGTGTAAATATTATGCAGAAAATTCGGAGTGTTCAAATTAGGAGGTGGTGTGGAGTTAATAAAAGTATTAGAAGGCTGAAGAGGGGTTGTTGAGGTGGTTTGGTCATTTAGAGAGAATGCATCAAAGTAGAATGACATGGAGAGCATATAAATCTCTTCTGTCCCCCTTCCCTTTATATAAAGGAATTATGCTCTCTGCCAATCCCTAGGTGCCTTCCCCTCTTTCATTCATTTATTAAACAAAAATACCAACCACTCCAACACTATATTCCCCCTGCTTTTAACATTTCTGTCATGTTCCTGTCAGTTCCAGCTGCTTTACCCCCTTTCATTCTACGTAATGCCTCACACACCTCCCCCACACTCACATCTTGCTCTTCTTTACTCCTAAAAGATGGTATACCTCCCTGGCCAGTGCATGAAATTACCACCTTCCTTTCTTCGTCAACATTTAAAAGTTCCTCAAAATATTCCTGCCATCTACCCAATACCTCCATCTCCCCATCTACTAATTCCCCTACTCGGTTTTTAACTGACAAATCTATTCTTTCCCTAGGCATTCTTAACTTGTTTATCTCGCTTCAAAATTTTTTCTTATTTTCATCAAAATTTCTTAACAGTGCCTCTCCCACTCTATCATCTGCTCTCCTTTTACACTTTCTCACCACTCACTTCACCTTTCTTTTACTCTCTATATACTCTGCTCTTCTTATAATACTTCTACTTTGTAAAAACTTCTCATAAGCTACCTTCTTCTCTTTTATCTTACCCTTCACTTCATCATTCCACCAATCACTCCTCTTTCCCCCTGCCCCCACCCCCACCCTCCTATAGCCACAAACTTCTGCCCCACATTCTAATACTGCATTTTTAAAACTATTCCAACCCTCTTCAACCCCCACACTGCTCATACTTGCACTATCCCACCTTTCTGCCAATAGTTGCTTATATCTCACCCGAACTTCTTCCTCCCTTAGTTTATAAACTTTCACATCTCTCTTACTTGTTGTTGCCATTTTCCTTTTGTCCCATCTACCTCTTACTCTAACTGTAGCTACAACTAAATAATGATCCGATGTATCAGTTGCCCCTCTATAAACATGTACATCCTGAAGCCTACCCATCAACCTTTTATCCCATAATATATAATCTAACAGACTACTTTCATTACGTGCTATATCATACCTTTTATATTTATTTATCCTCTTTTTCATAAAATATGTATTACTTTTTACCAAACCTCTTTCTACACATAGCTCAGTTAAAGTCTCCCCATTTTCATTTACCCCTGGCAACCCAGATTTTCCTACTACTCCCTCCAAAACATTTTTACCCACTTTAGCATTGAAATCCCCAACCACAAGTACTCTCACACTTGGTTCAAAACTCCCCACACACTCACTCAACAATTCCCAAAAACTCTCTCCTCTACACTTCACTCTTCTCCAGGTGCATATTTTTTTTTTTTCAACAAGTCGGCCGTCTCCCACCGAGGCAGGGTGACCCAAAAAAGAAAGAAAATCCCCAAAAAGAAAATACTTTCATCATCATTCAACACTTTCACCACACTCACACATTATCACTGTTTTTGCAGAGGTGCTCAGAATACAACAGTTTAGAAGCATATACATATAAAGATACACAACATATCCCTCCAAACTGCATATACGCTTTCTATAACCCACTTTTCACATCCAACCTTTCTTTTATTCCACATAATCCTTGAATTAATACATTTATATTTCCCCTTTTCCTGCCATAGCTTATCCTTCAACATTATTGCTACTCCTTCTTTAGCTCTAACTCTGTTTGAAACCCCTGACCTAATCCCATTTATTTCTCTCCACTGAAACTCACCCACCCCCTTCAGCTTTGTTTCACTTAAAGCCAGGACATCCAGCTTCTTCTCATTCATAACATCCACAATCATCTCTTTCTTATCATTCGCACAACATCCACTCACATTCAGACATCCCACTTTGACAGCTTTCTTCTTCTTCTCTTTAGTAATCTTAACAGGAAAAGGGGTTACTACCCCATTGTTCCCAGCATTTTAGTTGACTTTTACAACACGCATGGCTTACAAAGAAAAGATTCTCATTCCACTTCCCCATGGATATAAAAGGAAAAGTAATAAGAACAAGAACTATTAAGATAAAAATCAAAGAAAGCTCAGATGTGTGGGTATAAATAAACGTGTACATGTATGTGTAGTGTGACCTAAGTGTAAGTAGAAGTAGCAAGACGTACCTGTAATCTTGCATATTTATGAGACGAACAAAAGTCACCAGCAATCCTACCATCATGTAAAATAATTACAGGCTCTCATTTTACATATATACATACATACTTCCTCCTCTCATTCTACTATTCCTGGCCCTGCCTCCTTTCCCTTTGTGCTTCTGTGTGACTAACCAAGCCAGACTGAAACTTATTCATTAGTTTCAGTGTCCTATGTGTGGGTTATTTATGTACATTTTTCTATTTTTCTTGCAAAAGTTCTTTAATTCCCATTCCTCCATTTTTTGTTAATTTACAAGATAGTCATTTATGAGGAACTTTCATTTCCACCCTCATCATAATAATACATCGGGTTAAATTAGCCATCATGAAGTCTGTAATTTGGCCAATTTCACACTAAATTCAAGAAATGCCAATTTCAAAATAGGTTCTAGAATAAACAGTGCAGAAATTCTTAGCACTAAAATAACATTTTCTCTGTTCACTAATTATGTCTCCAGGCCCTTCTTATATTATGCATGCTTTCCATTTTGAATTTTTATTCACATAAATGTGTATTAGACTGGCCAGTTAGACATGTATTGGACAAGTGTACATACTCTGGAATTTGGGCAAAAATCAAATATTTGTGTAATCTGGAATTTTGGCAAAAATCAAACATTTCCACTATTTGAGCTCAATTTCAAGCTACTCTCAATCCTGAAACCAATCAAAATCATCTCTATTTGTATAATATATCTTCCATTCTATCAAATAAGACCAAGAAATTGAGAATACAACCATAAAAAGCATGACAATGCACCGCAAAGTCGCTATTTTAAACCAAAAACAGATGGTCTTTTTTTTTTTTTACTCATGCACTGTGTGCTGCAGGATTTTTAAATGGTGCACACTTACTGCATAGATCCATTCTCTCATATCTAGGCCCAAATTTACCTCTCACAGCTCATCTGAGTGAGCTGAGCTCATGGCATAGTACAATGGGACCAACCCTGGCTTCAAAGCCATAGTACAACGGGACCGACCCTGGCTTCAGATCCATAGTACAATGGGACTAACCCTTTTTTATTTTGTTAGTACAGTGATTGCCATTTAACATAATCTGTTTGCCTCTGTCAGTTAGGTTTTGAATATAAACCAGAGCTGGGATGGTAATATAATGGTATACCGACAGTATATAAATAATACCCACAGTGCGGGTTATGTCCTTTTATTGCAAGGACGTTTTGTCCATGAGGTACGTCACCAATTCATGCAGAGAACAAAACATGGGTATTTATAAGAGCTGGAGAGAGATCCTGAGAAGGAAGAATGAGGTCATAAAGTCTCACGGAAGTAGCCAGCTAAGAAAGTGAGGCTAGGTGATCGAAGCGTCAGGTATTGGGAGAATAAGCCTTGTGAAAACTTCGAAAGTTGTGAATGAACCTTAGTTGTTATTAATGTTATTGATTGTGGCTATTACTCCACAATATAAGTGTAATCTGTTGCAACAGTCACTTTGCTTGATGATAAATCTTGCCTCTGGAAAATTCATAAGGTGGTTCTCAAGGTTTCTGTGTAGAGTGCATGCATTTTTAGTATCATCACTTCAGCATGCATTAATGTGTTCTTTGACTTAAATTTAGGTCATTGGAGATTTCAGAGATGTAAATCTTGTCAACACCCACATGATATGGTATAGATGCCAGCAGTGGTGCTCATTGGCTTCCTTCACATTAAAGTTTTTTTATTTTTTAGATGAAATGTTGGTGACTGATATTGGCTTTAGTTAAGGAATGCAATAGGTTGTTACTGATTTAATTAATGAGAAGCGTAGTTTATCTTCTGTCTGGGTGTAGTGTTAGAATTAAAATTACATTGTATCTTCTTAGCTTTCTTTTTGCAGTCAATGATGAACTAACATTTCACAAATGAAATAACATTTATGAATGAATGACAATATTTATATCAGTGAAACCTCCCAGAGACCCAGATATTAGAATCAGAGAACATATTAATGCATGCTGAAGCACCAACACTAAAAATTCATGCACTCTACACAGGAACACTGTGGAGAGTGCAGAGGCAAGGCTTATCATCAAAGAAAGTGATTGGCATAGTAATAACCACAGCCATCAACACTCAGGACCGTTCACAATCTCCAACATTTTAGTAAGGCTTGTTCTCTCTAGTACTTGATGTTGTGATCACCTAACTTCAACTACTTGGCTGGCTACTCACCTGTGATTTCATGACTTCATTTTTTTTC
This sequence comes from Cherax quadricarinatus, assembly GCF_038502225.1. NCBI lineage: Eukaryota > Metazoa > Arthropoda > Malacostraca > Decapoda > Parastacidae > Cherax > Cherax quadricarinatus. The sequence goes on from NC_091342.1 coordinate 19,900,097, forward strand.
CTCAGGACCTCCCTCTACCCCTAATAAATACCCATGTCTTGTTTTCTGTGTGAACTGATAGTCCTTAATGGATGCAAAGTCTTCACAGTAAAATGCCATAACTCTCATCGTATGTCTTATTTACATTACTGGTATCTAAGTTCCTCTGCATTTTTCTTTACAGCACACTTTGATATGCTATCCAGTCCCTTTTATTTTACCAGTCATTATAAATAATTTTATGACTTCCTCTCTAGTTATTTCGGTGGTTTACATTTCAGTTGCCTGTTGGTAGCATATAATATACAGCATTACAATTTCATTATTTCATATATTTCTTTGTTGATCCAACTTTTGTTCTCAATTTTTCATATTTATCTTTCATGCTTAACTTCTAAAAATTTAAAAAGGCAGTTTAACTCTGGTTTACTTTTGTTTATCCATAAATCCCTTTCAAAATTTCTCTTCTACTGTACTGTCTTATACTGGCTGTCTCCCACTGAGGCAAGGTAACCCAGAAAAGAAACGCTTCACCATCATTCACATTATCATTGTCTTGCCGGAGGCACACAGATTCGACAGTTTAGATGTCACTCTAAACAGCAAATACAGTGGACCCTGGCCTAACGCTATTAATCCGTTCCTGAGAGCTCAACGTTAGGCGAAATTATCGTTAGGCGAATTAATTTTCCCCATGAGAAATAATGGAAATCAAATTAATCCGTTCCAAAAAAATTTTTACCACATGAAATATTAATTTTAATACACACAAACTGAAGAAGACATGCACAGTTACATGACACTTACCTTTATTGAAGATCTGGTGATGATTGATGGGATGGGAGGAGGGGAGAGTGTTGATGGTGTTAGTGTTTAGAAGGGGAATCCACTTCCATTAGGACTTGAGGTGGCAAGTCCTTTTCCGGGGTTACTTCCCTTCTTCTTTTAATGCCACTAGGACCAGCTTGAGAGTCACTGGACCTTTGTCGCACAACATATCTGTCCATAGAGGCCTGTACCTCCCGTTCCTTTATGACATTCCTAAAGTGTTTCACAACATTGTCAGTGTAATAGTCACCAGCATGGCTTGCAATAGCTGTGTGAGGGTGATTTTCATCAAAAAAGGTTTGCACTTTAAGCCACATTGCACACATTTCCTTAATCTTTGAAGTAGGCAACTTCTTCAATTTCTCTATCCCCTCCTCCGAAGCAGTTTCCTCAGGTGTGGCCTCTTGCTGTTGAAGATGATCTAGCAGCTCATCAGTGGTTAGTTTTTCATTGTCCTCCTCCATCAACTCTTCCACATCCTCCCCACTAACCTCCAACCCCAAGGACTTCCCCAGTGCCACAATGGATTCCTCAGCTGGCATAGGATTCCCAGGATTAACCTCAAATACTTCAAAATCCCTTTGGTCTACACATTCTGGCCACAGTTTCTTCCAAGCAGAGTTCAAGGTCCTCTTAGTCACTTCCTCCCAAGCCTTACCTATAATGTTTACACAATTGAGGATGCTAAAGTGATCTCTCCAAAACTCTCTTAGAGTCAATTGAGTTTCTGAGGTCACTACAAAGCACCTTTCAAACATAGCTTCTGTGTACAATTTCTTGAAGTTGGAAATGACCTGCTGGTCCATGGGCTGCAGGAGAGGAGTGGTATTAGGAGGCAAAAACTTGACCTTAATGAAGCTCATTTCCACAGAAAGTCACTCTGTCACATCTGAAGGATGACCAGGAGCATTGTCTAATACCAGGAGGCACTTAAGGTCTAATTTCTTTTCAATTAGGTAAATTTTCACAGTGGGGGCAAATGCATGGTGTAACCAGTCATAGAAAAAGTCCCTAGTGACCTATGCCTTACTGTTTGCCCTCCACAGCACACACAAATTAGCCTTGAGGACATTATTTTTCCTGAACACTCTGTGAGTTTCAGAGTGATACACCAATAAAGGCTTCACTCTGCAATCACCACTAGCATTGGCACACATCAACAGAGTAAGCCTGTCTTTCATAGGCTTATGTCCTGGGAGTGCCTTTTCCTCCTGAGTAATGTAGGTCCTGCTTGGCATTTTCTTCCAAAACAGGCCTGTTTCGTCACAATTAAACACTTGTTCAGGTTTCAGTCCTTCACTGTCTATGTACTCCTTAAATTCCTGCACATATTTTTAAGCTGCTTTGTGGTCCGAACTGGCAGCCTCACCATGCCTTATCACACTATGTATGTAACTATTATTATTATTAACACACTGGCCGATTCCCACCAAGGCAGGGTGGCCTGAAAAAGAACAATTTTCACCATAATTCACTCCATCACTGTCTTGCCAGAAGTGTGCTTTACACTACAGTTTTTAAACTGCAACATTAACACCCCTCCTTCAGTGTGCAGGCACTGTACTTCCCATCTCCAGGACTCAAGTCCGGCCTGCCGGTTTCCCTGAATCCCTTCATAAATGTTACTTTGCTCACACTCCAACAGCATGTCAAGTATTAAAAACCATTTGTCTCCATTCACTCCTATCAAACACGCTCACGCATGCCTGCTGGAAGTCCAAGCCCTTCGCACACGAAACCTCCTTTACCCCCTCCCTCCAACCTTTCCTAGGCCGACCCCTACCCCGCCTTCCTTCCACTATGTATGTAACTACGATTCTTAAATCTTTCAAACCAACCTTTGCTGGCCTTAAATTCACTCACATCATCACTAGTTGCAGGCATTTTTCTAATTAAATCATCATGCAACTTCCTAGCCTTTTCACATATGATCGCTTGAGTGATGCTACCTCCTGCTATCTGTTTTTCGTTTATCCACACCAATAACAGTCTCTCAAAATCTTCTATCACTTGCGATCTCTGTTTCAAAAACAAAGTTGCACCTTTGGCAAGAACAGCTTCCTTGATTGCCATTTTCTTGGCCTCAATAGTAGCGATGGTTGATTGGGGTTTTGTGTACAACCTGGCCAGCTCGGAGCTGTATAGCCCTTGTGGCTTAGCGCTTCTTTTTTATTATAATAATAATAATGGCAAGCTCAGAGACACGCACTCCACTTTCATACTTAGCAATGATCTCTTTCTTCATATCCATAGTAATTCTCACTCTTTTTGCTGTAGGGCTGGCACTAGAAGCTTTCTTTGGGCCCATGGTGACTTATTTTGCAGGGTAAAATCACTAAAATGGCTGTGATAATATGAAGTGTTCCGATTGTATGCTTGGAAGTGACCGCGGTGGCTGGCTTGTAAACACTGGCACCCATGGAACAAGTGAGGCGGGCTCAGGCCGCACGTGGACACGTCTCGAACAAATCGCATTGAGTGAGTTTTTAGCGTTAGCCGAGGCAAAATTTTTGCGTTAAAATGTATCGCTAGGCGGATTTAACGTTATGCGATGCGTTCATTAGGCGAGGGTCCACTGTATCCCGAACCCCTCCTTTAGAGTGCAGGCACTGTGCTTCCCACCTCCCATTATTATTAATTCTTCTTTACTCCTTCCATATTCTCCTGTTCCTGTACTACACATTTCTTGACAAGCACCACCTCATTTGAGTATGGTATATTTATGAAAAATATTCCAAACCTGTGTCATACAGTATTTCAGTCTTCCAGAAATAGGCTGTCTTGTAAGAAAGCAGTCTTTTTTACATATATCAGTTATCTTCTAGAAATCATTCATCTTAAAGAAATCAGTGGTCTCAAAAAAAAATGAAAATGTCCTACAGAAACTGTCATTGAAAAAGTTGCCATAAAAAAAATTACCATTCAGTACAAAACTAATTAGTAATATAGGAAGCAGTTCACAGAAATGCTTTGCTTAAACTTATATTTCCCAGGCTCAACCTAGCACCAGCGAGATCACTTATGGTGTTGTCAGTCTGCATTGGTTTAGTATATGGTATTTCTGAGGAAGAAATGGGCTGTAGCAGTGAAAGTAATAGTCTAACAAAAATATAAACCATTTTACAAGAATGATATATGATACTTTTAACCCGTAAACGGTCCAAGCAGATCTACGTTCACATGTGTAGTGCTACAACAGTAGATCTAAGTTTTTTACATATTTTCAAATACTATAACAAAAAAAAAGTAGATCAAAGTTTTTTTTACACATTTTCAAATGTAGAAAAACAAAAAGAAGATCTACTTTTTTTACATACTTTCAAATGTTGAAAAAACGTATATATACGTTTGGACCGTTTACGGGTTAATTTTATATTATGAAAGAGTATTTCAGGTTTGATCCAGAGACAGGAAAGGACTTAGGCAGCTCCACTTCCTTAGAGCAAGATCCTTTAACAAATTACAAACTAGACTTCCTTCCTTTCTGTTTAGTCTCTGTCAAGACATTGGTACAATATTTAGATTTTTGCTGATTAAAATATCCTCCGTTATTAACGTTTCCAAGAAGATCCTATCTGCAGTATATTATACAGTATCTTGTGGACGTCTTTCCCAGAAATTTTAATTTTCTTTCTTAACCCTTAAACTGTCCAAACGTAGATCTACATTCACCTGTGTGGCTCTTCGAATATTTTGAAAAATAAAAAAATTGTTTTTTGTTTTTAAATTAAAGAGGGCAATTTTCTGTGTGGTATAAGACAAAAAAAAATTTTAGGACCAGTACTTACCGGGATATAAGACCACGAAGTTGGCTCTGGGTGCTCACCTGATGGCAACATCCAGTCTTGTCGCTTGCAGAAGTGTTACCGATTTACCTTTTTTTCTCATTTTTATTTTAATTTATATAATTTTTATGTACTGATAATTACAATTTATAATATTTCTTGTGATATCATAGCCAATCTTTGTTCTGACACTGATATTATGTACTGAAATAGTATTCAAATTGTAACAATCACACTGGCAGGTGAACATTTTCACCTGCCTTGGTCATTTACTATTGTCTAGAAATATATACAAAGTATTTATAGGTCCCAGCAATGTTTTAGACATGCTGGAGTATGAAACTCCTTGAAGAAGGGTGTTATGAGAAGGGTCAGATAAGTGACATTTGATGAATGTGCCCTGCTGGAGGGAACCTTCCCTTTATATGTTTTTACTCTTGCACACGTGTCTTTGTATGTCTGTCTGCCTGTCTATCTGTCTGTCTATCTGTACATCTATCTGTCTGTCTGCTTAGCTCTGCTTATCTGTCTGTCCAGTTCAGCTTATCTGTCTTTCTGTGTGTGCCTGGAGTATAATATGAACTCCTTGAAGAATGTGTTATGGCAAGCGTCAGATAACAAGTGACATTTGATGAATGTGCGCTGCTGGAGGGGGGAACCTTGCCTTTATATGTTTTTGCTCTCACACACAAACATGTCTCTCTATGTCTGTCTGTCTCTGTACATCTGTCTTTCTAGCTCTGCTTATCTGTTTGTCTATCTGCCTGTGTGTGTCTGCCTTTCCATCTGCTTGTCTCTGTCTCAGGGAGCGGCTAGTAAACCTGTTGGTTTGTGGTGTATGGGCTGCTCCGTGATTGCTGAGAAAGTGACACTGCTATTATTTGCATCATGTTTATTTATGTTTATTTATTTATGTAGGTTGGTAGACAGCAACCGCCCAGGGAGGTACTACCGTCCTGCCAAGTGAGTGTAAAACAAAAGCCTGAAATTGTTTTACACGATGGTAGGATTGCTGGTGTCCTTTTTTCTGTCTCATAAACATGCAAGATTTCGGGTACGTCTTGCTACTTCTACTTACACTTAGGTCACACTACACATACATGTACAAGCATATATATATACACACCTGCATTTTCTGCTATTTTCTTTCCAGTTCTTGTTCTTGTTTATTTCCTCTTACCTCCATGGGGAAGTGGAACAGAATTCTTCCTCCGTAAGCCATGCGTGTTGTAAGAGGCGACTAAAATGCCAGGAACAAGGGGCTAGTAACCCCTTCTCCTGTATATTACTAAATGTAAAAGGAGAAACTTTCGTTTTTCCTTTTGGGCCACCCCGCCTCGGTGGGATACGGCCAGTGTGTTGAAAGAAGAAAGATCTACAAACACTGTATAGGACTTGGCCTGGAATTTTTGGGTTATCCTAGGTAATTTACATTATGTATAATTGTATTTATGAGTACATGTGAGAGACAGAGATATAGACATATATAGACAGATACAGACAGAGATAGCCATAGCCAGCCAGCCAGCCAGCCAGCCAGCCAGCCAGCCGAATACATAAGAACATAACGCTTAGCAATTTGCAAACAGGCGAAATTATTTACATTGTCTCTATGTCCACAGCAGGACTCGAACCTGCTAACTCTGTATCAGAGTCCACAGTACTTTACCACGGAACTAGACCCGCGATAAGTATGGGCGCTTAGCCGAAGCTAAGCGATGTTTCCTCATACCCCCAGGCACCAAGCTTGTTTTGAAAGTTATTTCATCAGATCCTGCCACATGCAGTGGACAAAACAATGCTTAGCTTCAGCTAAGCACCCATACTTATCGCGGGTCTAGCTCTGTGGTAAAGTACTGTAGACTCTGATACAGAGTTAGCAGGTTAGAGTCCTGCTGTGGACATAGAGACAATGTTTGTAAATAAATTTGCCTGTTTGTGAATTGTTAAGCATTTCAAATCTCTTTCGTTGTCCACTGCATGTGGCAGGATCCGATGAAATAACTTTCAAAATGAGCTTGGTGCCTGGGGGTATGCGGAAACATCACTTAGCTTCGGCTAAGCACCCATACTTATCACGAGTCTAGCTCCATGGTAAAGTACGTACTGTGGACTCTGATACAGAGTTAGCAGGTACGAGTCCTGCCATGGATGTAGAAACAATATAATAACATAAGAAAGAAGGAACACTGCAGCAGGCCTACTGGCCCATGCAAAGCAGGTCCATGTCACCCTCCGGCTTAGGCCAATGACCCACCTAGTCAGGTCACATCCACTGAAAGAAGGAGCACGACATCTGACCTAGTAGCACAAGCAAGTCAGTTCCAACTCACGCCCACCCACACCCACTCATGCATTTATCTAACCTATTTTTACTTTCCTCTTAAAATGTGAGTGTTAATATGACAATATCAGTGAATCACTGGTGTTTGCCACTCTATTTGCTCTAGCTGGCATTCAGTTGAACTGGTTCTCCCACAAGGTACTGAGTGATTCCTGATTTTTTTTCATAGTGCTCACACTGAGTGCACAGACCCATTCTTTCATGTCTAGGCAAATCAGGCCTATTGCGCCAAATTTGAAAGAATGAAAAATAAAACAATGTACGTTCGGAGCGCTGCGCACGTGCATGTATATCTACGTGTGGACAGTTTAAGGGTTAAATTATGTTTGTAAACCTTTATTTAGTACTGTTTGAAATATGTGACCTTTATTTTATCTGCAGTTTTCATGCACCATTAGTTAGATTTTTCTGAATTCTAATGTTTAAAAAAATACATTGATTTAAAGTCTTGTCTGCTCCTAATTTCTTCGTTAATGTGATTTTGGCTTTACAATTACAGTGGACCCCCCGCATAATGCTATTAATCCGTTCCTGAGAGCTCAATGTTATGCGAAATTATCGTTATGCGAATTAATTTTCCCCATAAGAAATAATGGAAATCAAATTAATCCGTGCAAGACACCCAAAAGTATGAAAAAAAAAATTTTACCACATGAAATATTAATTTTAATACACACAAATTTAAAAAAACATGCACAGTTACATGACACTTACCTTTATTGAAGATGTGGTGATGATTGATGGGATGGGAGGAGGGGAGACCGGATTGTTTTAGTGTTTAGAAGGGGAATCCCCTTCCATTAGGACTTGAGGTGTCAAGTCCTTTTCCAGGGTTGCTTCCCTTCTTCTTTTAATGCCACTAGGACCAGCTTCAGAGTCACTGGACTTCTGTCGCACAACATATCTGTCCGTAGTGGCCTGTACCTCTCGTTCCTTTATGACTTTCCTAAAGTGTTTCACAACAGTGTCAGTGTAATAGTCACCAGCACGGCTTGCAATAGCTGTCTGATGGTGATTTTCATCCATGAAGGTTTGCACTTCAAGCCACTTTGCACAGATTTCCTTAATCTTTGAAGTAGGCAACTTCTTCAATTTCTCTCTCCCCTCCTCCGAAGCAATTTCCTCAGGTGTGGCCTCTTGCTGTTGAAGTTGATCTAGCAGCTCATCAGTGGTTAGTTCTTCATTGTCCTCCTCCACCAACTCTTCCACATCCTCCCCACTAACCTCCAACCCCAAGGACTTCCCCAATGCCACAATTGATTCCTCAACTGGTATAGGATTCTCAGGGTTAGCCTCAATTACTTCAAAATCCCTTTGGTCTACACATTCTGGCCACAGTTTCTTCCAAGCAGAGTTCAAGGTCCTCTTAGCCACTCCCTCCCAAGCCTTACCTATAAGGTTTACACAATTGAGGATATTTAAGTGCTCTCTCCAAAACTCTCCTAGAGTCAATTGAGTTTCTGAGGTCACTACAAAGCACCTTTCAAACAGCTTTTGTGTACAGTTTTTTGAAGTTTGCAATAAGCTGCTGGTCCATGGGCTGCAGGAGAGGACTGGTATTAGGAGGCAAAAACTTCACCTTAATGAAGCTCATGTCCCCACAAAGTCGCTCTGCCAAGTCTGTAGGATGACCAGGGGCATTGTCTAACACCAGGAGGCACTTAAGGTCTAATTTCTTTTCAGTTAGGTAATTTTTCACAGTGGGGGCAAATGCTTGGTGTAACCAGTCATAGAAAAAGTCCCTAGTGACCCATGCCTTATTGTTTGCCCTCCACAGCACACACAAATTAGCCTTGAGGATATTCTTTTGCCTGAACGCTCTGGGAGTTTCAGAGTGATACACTAATAAAGGCTTCACTTTGCAATCACCACTAGCATTGGCACACATGAGAAGAGTAAGCCTGTCTTTCATAGGCTTATGTCCTGGGAGTGCCTTTTCCTCCTGAGTAATGTAGGTCCTGCTTGGCATTTTCTTCCAAAACAGGCCTGTTTCATCACAATTAAACACTTGTTCAGGTTTCAGTCCTTCACTGTCTATGTACTCCTTGAATTCATGCACATATTTTTCAGCTGTTTATTGGTCCGAACTGGCAGCCTCACCATGCCTTATCACACTATGTATGCCACTACGCCTCTTAAATCTCTCAAACCGAGCTTTGCTGGCCTTAAATTCACTCGCATCACCACTAGTTGCAGGCATTTTTCTAATTAAATCCTCGTGCAGCTTCCTAGCCTTTTCACTTATGATCGCTTGAGAGATGCTATCTCCTGCTATCTGTTTTTCGTTTATCCACACCAATAACAGTCTCTCAACATCTTCTATCACTTGCGATCTCTGTTTCGAAAGCACAGTTAAACCTTTGGCAAGAACAGCTTCCTTGATTGCCGTTTTCTTGGACACAATAGAAGCGATGGTTGATTGGGGTTTGCTATACAACCTGGCCAGCTCGGAGACACGCACTCCACTTTTATACTTAGCAATGATCTCTTTCTTCATCTCCATAGTAATTCTCACCCTTTTTGCTGTTGGGTTGGCACTAGAAGCTTTCTTGGGGGCCATGGTCACTTATTTTTCAAGTGAAATCACTATAAAAAGGCTGTAATAATACGAAATGTTCCGATTGTATGCTTGAATGTTACCGCGGAGGCTGACTTGTAAACAATGCCACTGGCAGAACAAGTGAGGCTGGCTCAGGCCGCATGGACGTGTCTCGGACGAATCGCGTTGAGCGAATTTTTTAGCACTATGCGAGGCAAAATTTTAGCGATAAAATGTATCACTATGCGGATTTAACACTATGCGATGCCAACGTTATGCGGGGGTCGACTGTAGTTTGTTTTTAATATCTTCTAGTTAAATGTTCTTAAATGTTGAATCTTGGTTACTTTTATGTTATTATTCTTTTGTTTCTAGACTGGATATACTTTTCTTAATACTGTTAAAGTATTTACTGTCAGTAATTTAGATTATCAGTCTCTTGTTAATTATGATACTATTGAATATTTTGCTTTTGAGCTCTTATTGATTTGTTTTGTTCAAGCTACAGCTCTTGGTAAATATTTATCTACAAGTACTTCATATTTTCTTTCTCCTGACCTAGTTTCTCTTGTCTTCACACTCTTTTAGCCCCTTTCCCTTTTACTCAGATTTTTTTTTATTATTATTATTTTCTTTTCAGTTTTTTGTTTACCCTCTTTCATCTGCAGGTCTCCATTAACTAATGCTTGTTCTTTCTTTACATAACTCTTAACACTTTCTTGCCACTTCACTTATTTTTGTATACCTTACACATTTTCTTTTTTCAAATGCAATAAAATTTTCAACTTCTGTAATTTTCTTAAATATGACCTCCTGGTAAGAGTTTATACTTGCCAGCACATACACTTCATAATCTCATTCTATTCATTTATCATTAATAGACACAGAGATACCACTGTTTATTAACTTTGTCATGCTATCATGAGACAAATCATTTTTTTTAGCTTAAATGAGCAATTGTAGAGTGGAAAAAAATTGGATAGAATGATTTTTTTTCATACCACATCAGCCATTTCCCAGCAAGGTTGGGCAGCCTACAGAAAGAAACACATTCACCATCACTTATTCAATAGCTGTCTAGCTAGAAGTAGACAAACATTGCTCTTCAGTTGACTCTTAACTGCAACACACTTTACAATTAATGGTTAAGAGTGGCAGTAAGATTTCCATGACTATTGTGTATAGCAGCTAGTGTGGTATCACTCCTCCTCGTTAAAATGATGCCCTCTAAAATATACAGCAAAACATATTGCATAAGTGAAAAAGTACAATAGCATCCTTAAATACAAAGATCTTTCATTATGCAATGATATTGGAAATATAAACACTTAAGCAGTATAATGTGATCCTTTATTGGCAATGTTTAGCCCTTGCAGTGGGCTTTATCAAGTCACAAACAGTCACTGTTTGTGACTTGATAAAGCCCACTGTGTGGGCAAAACATTGTCAATAAAGGATCACATTATACTGCTTAAGTGTTTATATTTCCATTGTGTCGGTATTTTATACTATTTATTAACATGCAATGATATAATAGTAGAGAATATAATTTATCAGTATGTAATAAAGTTGGTAGAATTACCGACAATATGTAAAGTAAAAGGACACACGTGCAACTAATGTGACATTTTATTGTGGCAACATTTTGCTCTCCAGGAGCTTTGTCAAGCTGTTACAAACAGTACATGGACACAGAGGGTATATATAGGCTCAGAGTGAGGTGCAATACTAGTGGTAGTAGTAGTAGTAGTAGTGATACAATGTGTTAGAACAATTAACTTGCACATGAGTAAAGGATATAAAAGCTATTACTTGGGAAACATAAAAATTGGTTAGACAAATATTTCTATTGGAGGCTCGATAAAGAAGGCCTGTTTCAATGTTCATTCTCTGTAATGTGCTTGTGTAGTATTAGTTTTTATATCCTTTACTCATGTGCAAGTTAATTGTTCTAACATATTGTATTACTACTACTACTTATATCACTACTACTACTACTACTACTACCACTAGTATTGCACCTCACTCTGAGCATATATATACCCTCTGTGTCCATGTACTGTTTGTAACAGCTTGACAAAGCTTCTGGAGAGCGAAACGTTGCCACAATAAAATGTCACATTAGTTGCGCTTGTGTAATTTTACTTCACAATTTATCAATATGTACACATTGTATTGAGACTACACTGATGTCGAAAATTTAACTAATTTTCAATTAATTTCTCTGAATATATATATTTTAAGGAAATGTAATTAAAGTGCAGTTTGTACACTATTACAAGAAGACTTTGTTCAACCAACACTTGTGTTGAAGTTGACTTAGTTCAGGATTGAAGTTGTAAATTTAGTTGCTATGAAGAAACTCAACATTTATCCAAGTTTGCTCTCTTGATGGAAGTGTAGCTTACTATGTATTATAGTGCTTCTTGCCACTTAGTATTCATAATACAAACCTCTGCCTCACTACTAAACTAGTGATATGGATGATCCAGGGTAATGCAAATGCCAACAGTAATAGCTAAATATGAATTATAATTTATTTATTTTAATCAGCAGGAAGTTCTAAAACCATAGGGGTCATATAGTGCTTGGGGAATGGAAGGCATTTATGTACAATCCAAGGAAAGGGAGGACAAGTCCAGTTCTTTGGATCAAATGCCCCTCCCAACATCAAGCCACCTCCCTGTAAGGGAGCTAAATATGAAGGCACCCCAGATATTTCATTCTTTAGCAGGATTTAGAGCAGTTAGATGGGTTGAAACAGTGAGTACATATAGTTGGATGTAAAATTCTACCTCTATATATAAATTTGAAAATTATTGTAAATGTAGATATATATTTTTTTTTAACATACTGTGTATGTATACTAGGTAAGTGTTATATATTATCTGGTGGTTACCATTTGTTATAGCACTTTTAAAAGTTAAATACAATATTTGACATAAGATATTTTCTCATTATTAAGTTAAAAAAATTCAAAGCTAACTATTTTTAACTATAAATCAGAAAAATCATTCCTAAAGCCAGTAATTTGTTGTAAATATCACTATGAATGTAGAAGAGCTAAGATTTTATTTTAATTAACTATATAAAGTCTCCTAATGGTTGTGCTTCTAACATTAAATCATTAAATTTAAAAACATTTAAGTACAGTTTATAAAATGTGTGTGTGCGTACCTGTGTGTGCGCACGTGCCTGTGTGTGCGCGCATGCATGTGTGTGTGTGTATGCTGATTAAGCTGATTTGTTCAGTTTGGTCTATTCGGCAAGGGTGTTTTTTGCCAAATGAAAATTAGTTTTTGCCATAAATCTGTGGAAATCAATTTGAACATAACGAAAAATATATAATTGATTTGAAGCAATATTAAATAAATTTAAACTGACCTATGCTATACATAGTATAATTTTGCAAAAAAAAAAAAAAAAAAAAAAATGCTAGTTTAAGTTAGGTTAGGTGAGATTTATAAGTTAGGTTTGGTCTAAAAATAAAAATCTTTATATAATTGTCCATGAAAAACAATTATCTATCATTCTGTAAAATAATTTTTTCAAAAAGTTTCAGCCTATTCGGCAAGTTTGGCTTATTAGGTACAACATATATACGTATTTATATATGACACACACACACACATACATACATAAATACAGACCAGCTGATACTTTTTAAAACTACCTGTGTGCTTAATAGCATCAGTATTAACACTACCTCACAATTGTGAGTGTTACTCTCTCTCACATACACACACACACGCATACACACATGCACACACACATATCTAATAAGTCATTCATAACACTGTACACTATACATCACATCTGTATTGGAGTATGCAATATGAGTGTGGAACCCACACCTGGTCAAGCATGCCAAGAAATTGGAGAAAATGTAGAGCTTTGCAACAAGACTAGTCCTGGAACTAAGGAATATGTCCTATGACGAGAGGTTAAAGGAACTGATGACACTGGAGGACATGAGGACTTGAGGGGGCAACATGATAACTACATACAAAATACTGAGAGGAATTAACATGGTGAACAGATGGGATAACAGGAACAAGAGGGCACAACTGGAAGTTGGAAACTCAGATGAGTTATGGGGATGTTAGCAAGTATTTCTTTAACCTGAAGTTTGTCAGGAAATGGAACAATCTGGAGAGTGACAAAAGTGGGATTCATAAATAGCTTAAAGAAAATGTATGATAAAGCTCTTGTAACTGGGAGTGGATGTAGTAGAAACCAGTGAAGAAGCTGGGCCAGTACCCATGACTTGGCCCCTGCAACCACATATAGGCAAGTACATATGCATGCTAACACTCACACAGTGGATCTGAGAATACCTGATAGGGAGGAAATGTGATGGTACATGACAAGGTGTCAGAGTGGGCACCTGTGACAAGTGGGGTTCCACAAGGGCCAGTCCTAGGGCTGGTACTGTTTCTGGTGTATGTGAATTGTGTTGAAATGGATAGATTCAAAGGTGTCCCTGGTTGCAGACGATGTGAAGCTAATGCGGAGAATTCAAGTGGATGAGGATCAAGTAGTACTACAAAAAGATCTGGACAGGCTACAAGCCTGGTCCAACCCCTGTCTCCTAGAGTTTAACCCCCACCAAGTGCAAAGTCATGAAGATGGGGAATGTCAAAGAAGACCACAGACAGAGTACAGGCTAGGGGGACAAAGACTGCAAAACTCACTCAAGGAAAAGGATCCTAGAGTGAGTATAATACCGAGCACATCTCCTGAGGCACACATCAACCAAATAACTGCTGCAGCACATGGGTGCCTGGCAAACCTAAGAATAGCGTTTCGACACCTTATCAAGGAATTGTTTAAGACTCTACACCATGTATGTCAGGCCCATATTGAAGTATGCAGCATCAGTATGGAATCCACACTTGCTCAACCATATCAAGAAATTATGAAAGTGCTAAGGTTTGCAACAAGACTTAACCTCTCCTTGTAGAGGTATGTCCTACGAGGAGAGGCTAAGAGAAATCAACCGGACAACACTGGAGGATAGGAGAGATAGGGAAGATATGATAACGGCATAAAATACCAAGAGGAAGTGACAAGGTGGATAGAGAGACAATGTTTCAGAGATGGGACACAACAAGAAGGGGTCACAACTGGAAGTTGAAGACTCAGATGAGTCATGGGGATATTAAGAAGTTTTTCTTCAGCCATAGAATTGTCAGGAAGTGGAACAATCTGGAGAGTGATGTGGGGGAGGCAGGATCCATACATAGCTTTAAGAAAAGATACGATAAAGCTCATTGAGCATGGAGAGGGTGGACCTTATGGCAACCAATGAAGAAGCAGGAGCTGTGACTCGACCCCTGCAACCATAAATAAGTACACACACACACATATATAGCCTACAGATATACAATATATATATGCAGAACAACCACTATGAAAAAAGTGAAATTCCAATAGCTTTCATGACTTCTCACATTACAAAGGAACTATTATATATATATATATATATATATATATATATATATATATATATATATATATATATATATATATATATATATATATATATATATATATATATATATATATATGTGTGTGTGTGTGTGGAAAAGAATCTTTCCTCCGTAAGCCATGCGTGTCATATGAGGCGACTAAAATGCCGGGAGCAATGGGCTAGTAACCCCTTCTCCTGTAGACATTTACTAAAAAAGAGAAGAAGAAAAACTTTATAAAACTGGGATGCTTAAATGTGCGTGGATGTAGTGCGGATGACAAGAAACATGATTTGCTGATGTTATGAATGAAAAGAAGTTGGATGTCCTGGCCCTAAGCGAAACAAAGCTGAAGGGGGTAGGGGAGTTTCGGTGGGGGGAAATAAATGGGATTAAATCTGGAGTATCTGAGAGAGTTAGAGCAAAGGAAGGGGTAGCAGTAATGTTGAAGGATCAGTTATGGAAGGAGAAAAGAGAATATGAATGTGTAAATTCAAGAATTATGTGGATTAAAGTAAAGGTTGGATGCGAAAAGTGGGTCATAATAAGCGTGTATGCACCTGGAGAAGAGAGGAATGCAGAGGAGAGAGAGAGATTTCGGGAGATGTTAAGTGAATGTATAGGAGCCTTTGAACCTAGTGAGAGAGTAATTGTGGTAGGGGATCTGATTGCTAAAGTAGGAGAAACTTTTAGAGAGGGTGTGGTAGGTAAGTTTGGGGTGCCAGGTGTAAATGATAATGGGAGCCCTTTGATTGAACTTTGTATAGAAAGGGGTTTATTTTAAGAAAAAAGAGGATAAATTAGTGTACAAGATATGATGTAGGGCAAAATGACAGTAGTTTGTTGGATTACGTATTGATAGATAAAAGACTGTTGAGTAGACTTCAGGATGTACATGTTTATAGAGGGGCCACAGATATATCAGATCACTTTCTAGTTGTAGCTACACTGAGAGTAAAAGGTAGATGGGATACAAGGAGAATAGAAGCATCAGGGAAGAGAGAGGTGAAGGTTTATAAACTAAAAGAGGAGGCAGTTAGGGTAAGATATAAACAGCTATTGGAGGACAGATGGGCTAATGAGAGCATAGGCAATGGGGTCGAAGAGGTATGGGGTAGGTTTAAAAATGTAGTTTTAGAGTGTTCAGCAGAAGTTTGTGGTTACAGGAAAGTGGGTGCGGGAGGGAAGAGGAGCGAGTGGTGGAATGATGATGTAAAGAGAGTAGTAAGGGAGAAAAAGTTAGCATATGAGAAGTTTTTACAAAGTAGAAGTGATGCAAGGAGGGAAGAGTATATGGAGAAAAAGAGAGAGGTTAACAGAGTGGTGAAGCAATGTAAAAAGAGAGCAAATGAGAGAGTGGGTGAGATGTTATCAACAAATTTTGTTGAAAATAAGAAAAAGTTTTGGAGTGAGATTAACAAGATTAACTAGTTAATGGATTTGTCAGTTAAAAATAGGAGAGGAGAGTTATTAAATGGAGAGTTAGAGGTATTAGGAAGATGGAGGGAATATTTTGAGGAATTGTTAAATGTTGATGAAGATAGGGAAGCTGTGATTTCGTGTATAGGGCAAAGAGGAATAACATCTTGTAGGAGTTGGGAAGAGGCAGTTGTAAGTGTGGGGGAAGTTCGTGAGGCAGTAGGTAAAATGAAAGGCAGCCGGGATTGATGGGATAAAGATAGAATGTTAAAAGCAGGTGGGGATATAGTTTTGGAGTGGTTGGTGCAATTATTTAATAAATGTATGGAAGAGGGTAAGGTACCTAGTGATTGGCAGAGAGCATGCATAGTTCCTTTGTATAAAGGCAAAGGGGACAAAAGAGAGTGCAAAAACTATACGGGGATAAGTCTGTTGAGTATACCTGGTAAAGTGTATGGTAGACTTATTATTGAAAGAATTAAGAGTAAGACGGAGAATAGGATAGCAGATGAACAAGGAGGCTTTAGGAAAGGTAGGGGGTGTTTGGACCAGGTGTTTACAGTGAAACATATAAGTGAACAGTATTTAGATAAGGCTAAAGAGGTCTTTGTGGCACTTATGGATTTGGAAAAGGCATATGACAGGGTGGATAGGGGGGCAATGTGGCAGATGTTGCAGGTGTATGGTGTAGGAGGTAGGTTACTGAAAGCAATGAAGAGTTTTTACGAGGATAGTGAGGCTCAAGTTAGAGTATGTAGGAAAGAGGGAAATTATTTCCCAGTAAAAGTAGGCCTTAGACAAGGATGTGTGATGTCACCGTGGTTGTTTAATATATTTATAGATGGGGTTGTAAGAGAAGTAAATGCGAGGGTCTTGGCAAGAGGCGTGGAGTTAAAAGATAAAGAATCACACATAAAGTGGGAGTTGTCACCGTTGCTCTTTGCTGATGACACTGTGCTCTTGGGAGATTCTCAAGGGAAGTTGCAGAGATTAGTGGATGAATTTGGTAGGGTGTGCAAAAGAAGAAAATTAAAAGTGAATACAGGAAAGAGTATGGTAATGAGGATAACAAAAAGATTAGGTGATGAAAGATTGGATATCAGATTGGAGGGAGAGAGTATGGAGGAGGTGAATGTATTCAGATATTTGGGAGTGGACGTGTCAGCGGATGGGTCTATGAAAGATGAGGTGAATCATAGAATTGATGAGGGGAAAAGGGTGAGTGGTGCACTTAGGAGTATGTGGAGACAAAGAACTTTGTCCTTGGAGGCAAAGAGGGGAATGTATGAGAGTATAGTTTTACCATTGCTCTTATATGGGTGTGAAGCATGGGTGATGAATGTTGCAGTGAGGAGAAGGCTGGAGGCAGTGGAGATGTCATGTCTGAGGGCAATGTGTGGTGTGAATATAATGCAGAGAATTCGTAGTTTGGAAGTTAGGAGGAGGTGCGGGATTACCAAAACTGTTGTCCAGAGGGCTGAGGAAGGGTTGTTGAGGTGGTTCAGACATGTAGAGAGAATGGAGCGAAACAGAGTGACTTCAAGAGTGTATCAGTCTGTAGTGGAAGGAAGGCGGGGTAGGGGTCAGCCTAGGAAAGGTTGGAGGGAGGGGGTAAAGGAGGTTTTGTGTGCGAGGGGCTTGGACTTCCAGCAGGCATGCGTGAGCGTGTTTGATAGGAGTGAATGGAGACAAATGGTTTTTAATACTTGACGTGCTGTTGGAGTGTGAGCAAAGTAACATTTATGAAGGGGTTCAGGGAAACCGACAGGCTGGACTTGAGTCCTTGAGATGGGAAGTATGTACAGTGCCTGCACTCTGAAGGAGGGGTGTTAATGTTGCAGTTTAAAAACTGTAGTGTAAAGCACCCTTCTGACAAGACAGTGATGGAGTGAATGATGGTGAAAGTTTTTCTTTTTCGGGCCACCCTGCCTTGGTGGGAATCGGCCAGTGTGATAAAAAAATAAATAAAATAAATAAATATATATATATATATACTTAAATATACACATATATATATACATGTATATGTGTATATTTAAGTATATATATATATATATATATATATATATATATACATATACATATATACAAACATATATATTTATATATATATATATATATATATATATATATATATATATGTATATATATATATATATATGTATGTATGTATGTATGTATGTATGTATGTTAACATATAGGCCAATTCCCACCAAGGCAGGGTGGCCCGAAAAAGAAAAACTTTCATCATTCACTCCATTACTGTCTTGCCAGAGGGGTGCTTTACACTACTGTTATAAAGCTACAGCATCAACACCCCTCCTTCAGAGTGTAGACACTGTACTTCCTATCTCCAGGACTCCAGTCCGGCCTGCCAGTTTCCCTGAATCCTTTCATAAATGTTACTTTGCTCACACTCCAACAGCACGTCAAGTATTAAAAAATCATTTGTCTCCATTCACTATCAAATACGCTCACGCACGCTTGCTGGAAGTCCAAGCCCCTCGCACACAAAACCTCCTTTACCCCCTCCCTCCAACCCTTCCTAGGCCGACCCCTACCCCGTCTTCCCTCCACTACAGATTTATACACTCGAAATCATTCTGTTTTGTTCCATTCTCTCTACATGTCTGAACCACTTCAACATTCCCTCCTCAGCCCTCTGGATAATAGTTTTGGTAATCCCAATATATATACAGTGGACCCCCGGTTAACGAACTTTTTTCATTCCAGTAGTATGTTCAGGTGCCAGTACTGACCGAATTTTTTCCCATAAGGAATATTGTGAAGTAGATTAGTCCATTTCAGACCCCCAAACATACACGTACAAATGCACTTACATAAATACACTTACATAAATACACTTACATAATTGGTCGCATTTGGAGGTGATCGTTAAGCGGGGGTCCACTGTATATATATATATATATATACTATATATATATATATACAGTGGACCCCCGGTTAACGATTTTAATCCGTGCAAGAGGGGTAATCGTTATGCGAAATAATCGTTATGTGAATGAATTTTCCCCATAAGAAATAATGGAAATAAAATTAATCCGTGCAAGACACCCAAAAGTATGAAAAAAAAATTTTTTTACCACATGAAATGTTAATTTTAATACACACAAACTGAAAAAGGCATGCACACTTACATGACACTTACTTTTATTGAAGATCTGGTGATGATTGATGGGATGGGAGGAGGGGAGAGCATTATCTTCTTACTGTTTAGAAGGGGAATCCCCTTCCATTAGGACTTGAGGTAGCAAGTCCTTTTCCGGGGTTACTTCCCTTCTTCTTTTAATGCCACTAGGACCAGCTTGAGAGTCACTGGACCTCTGTCGCACAACAAATCTGTCCATAGAGCTCTGTACCTCCCGTTCCTTTACGATTTGTCTAAAATGGGCCACAACATTGTCATTGAAATAGTCACCAGCACGGCTTGCAACAGCTGTGTCAGGGTGATTTTCATCCATAAAGGTTTGCAGTTCAACCCACTGTGCACACATTTCCTTAATTTTTGAAGTAGGCACAATGGATTCCACAACTGGCATAGGCTTCTCAGGGTTAGCCCCAAACCCTTCAAAATCTTTCTTAATTTCCATACTAATTCTCACCCTTTTTACCACAGGGTTGGCACTAGAAGCTTTCTTGGGGCCCATGGTCACTTATTTTCCAGAAACAGCACCGAAAACACTGTAATAATACGAAATATTCCGATTGTATGCTTGGATGTTATTGCGGAGTCTGGCTGGTAAACAATGCCACCGGCGGAACATGTGAGCGTGGCTCAGGCCGCACATTGGAAGCGTCTCGGACGAAAATCGGTAAGCGGGTTTTTAAGCGGTATGCGAGGCAAAATTTTTGCAATTAAAGTAAGCGGTATGCGAAATAATCGCTATGTGATGCCATCGTTATGCGGGGGTCCACTGTATATATATATATATATATATATATATATATATATTATACATGTATATATACATGTATGTATATATATATATTTTTTTATATATATATATATATATATATATATATATATATATATATATATATATATATATATATATATATATGTATATATATATACACATACATGTACACATTTATTTATACACACTCATTTGAGTTTTCTTTGATTTTATATTAATAGTTCTTGGTCTTATTACTTTTCCTTTTATATCCATGGGGAAGTGGAATAAGAATCTTTCCTTCGTAAGCCATGCGTGTTGTAAAAGTCAACTAAAATGCCGGGAACAATGGGCTAGTAACCCCTTTTCCTGTAAAGATTACTAAAAAGAATTAGAAGAAAATTGTCAAAGTGGGAAGTCTGAATGTGCATGGATGTTGTGCAAATGATAAGAAAGAGATGATTGTGGATGTTATGAATGAGAAGAAACTGGATGTCCTGGCTTTAAGTGAAACAAAGCTGAAGGGGGTGGGAGAGTTTCAATGGAGAGGAATAAATGGGATTAGGTCAGGGGTTTCAAATAGAGTTAGAGCTAAAGAAGGAGTAGCAATAATGTTGAAGGATAAGCTATGGCAGGAAAAAAGGGACTACAAATGTATAAATTCAAGGATTATGTGGAGTAAAATAAAGATTGGATGTGAAAAGTGGGTTATAGTAAGCGTGTATGCACCTGGAGAAGAAAGAAGTGTAGAGGAGAGAGAGAGATTCTGGGAAATGTTGAGTGAATGCGTGGGGAGTTTTGAATCAAGTGTGAGAGTAATGGTGGTTGGGGATTTCAATGCTAAAGTGGGTAAAAATGTTATGGAGGGAGTAGTAGGTAAATTTGGGGTGCCAGGGGTAAATGTAAATGGGGAGCCTTTAATTGAGCTATGTGTAGAAAGAAATTTGGTAATAAGTAATACATATTTTATGAAAAAGAGGATAAATAAATATACAAGGTATGATGTAGCACGTAATGAAAGTAGTTTGTTAGATTATGTATTTGTGGATAAAAGGTTGATGGGTAGGCTCCAGGATGTACATGTTTATAGAGGGGCAACTGATATATCGGATCATTATTTAGTTGTAGCTACAGTTAGAGTTAGAGGTAGATGGGAAAAGAGGAAGGTGGCAACAACAAGTAAGAGGGAAGTGAAAGTGCATAACTCACGAAATCGTAATGACACGATTGCAAACAAACCATACCCCAGCCGGGATTGAACCCGCCACGGACTGGAGTTTTGAGACTCTATGACCACGGGTTCAATCCCGGCCGGGGTATGGTTTGAAAGTGCATAAACGAAGGGAGGAGGAAGTTCGGGTGAGATATAAGCAATTATTGGCAGAAAGTTGGGCTGGTGCAAGTATGAGTAATGGAGGGGTTGAAGAGGGTTGGAATAGTTTTAAAAATGCAGTATTAGAATGTGGGGCAGAAGTTTGTGGTTATAGGAGGGTGGGGGCAGGAGGAAAGAGGAGTGACTGGTGGAATGATGAAGTAAAGGGTGTGATAAAAGAGAAAAAGGTAGCTTATGAGAGGTTTTTACAAAGCAGAAGTGTTATAAGAAGAGCAGAGTATATGGAGAGTAAAAGAAAGGTGAAGAGAGTGGTGAGAGAGTGCAAAAGGAGAGCAGATGATAGAGTGGGACAGGCACTGTCAAGAAATTTTAATGAAAATAAGAAGAATTTTTGGAGTGAGTTAAACAAGTCAAGAAAGCCTAGGGAAAGTATGGATTTGTCAGTTAAAAACAGAGTAGGGGAATTAGTAGATGGGGAGAGGGAGGTATTAGGTAGATGGCGAGAATATTTTGAGGAACTTTTAAATGTGGAGGAAGAAAGGGAGGTGGTAATTTCATGCACTGGTCAGGGAGGTATACCATCTTTTAGGAGTGAAGAAGAGCAGAATGTAAGTGTGGTGGAGGTACGTGAGGCATTACGTAGAATGAAAGGGGGTAAAGCAGCTGGAACTGATGGGATCATGACAGAAATGTTAAAAGCAGGGGGGGATATAGTGTTGGAGTGGTTGGTACTTTTGTTTAATAAATGTATGAAAGAGGGGAAGGTACCTAGGGATTGGCGGAGAGCATGTATAGTCCCTTTATATAAAGGGAAAGGGGACAAAAGAGATTGTAAAAATTATAGAGGAATAAGTTTACTGAGTATACCATGAAAAGTATACGGTAGGGTTATAATTGAAAGAATTAGAGGTAAGACAGAATGTAGGATTGCAGATGAGCAGGGAGGCCTCAGAGTGGGTAGGGGATGTGTAGATCAAGTGTTTACATTGAAGCCTATATGTGAACAGTATTTAGATAAAGGTAGGGAAGTTTTTATTGCATTTATGGATTTAGAAAAGGCATATGATAGAGTGGATAGAGGAGCAATGTGGCAGATGTTGCAAGTATATGGAATAGGTGGTAAGTTACTAAATGCTGTTAAGAGGTTTTATGAGGATAGTGAGTCTCAGGTTAGGGTGTGTAGAAGAAAGGGAGAATACTTTCCGGTAAAAGTAGGTCTTAGACAGGGATGTGTAATGTCACCATGGTTGTTTAATATATTTATAGATGGGGTTGTAAAAGAAGTAAATGCTAGGGTGTTCAGGAGAGGGGTGGGTTTAAATTATGGGGAATCAAAATCAAAGTGGGAATTGACACAGTTACTTTTTGCTGATGATACTGTGCTTATGGGAGATTCTAAAGAAAAATTGCAAAGGTTAGTGGATGAGTTTGAGAATGTGTGTAAAGGTAGAAACTTGAAAGTGAACATAGAAAAGAGTAAGGTGACGGTGGCCTGGTGGCTAAATCTCCCGCTTCACACACGGAGGGCCCGGGTTCGATTCCCGGCGGGTGGAAACATTTCGACCTGTTTCCTTACACCTGTTGTCCTGTTCACCTAGCAGCAAATAGGTACCTGGGTGTTAGTCGACTGGTGTGGGTCGCATCCTGGGGGACAAGATTAAGGACCCCAATGGAAATAAGTTAGACAGTCCTCGATGACGCACTGACTTTCTTGGGTTATCCTGGGTGGCTAACCCTCCGGGGTTAAAAATCCGAACGAAATCTTATCTTATCTTATCTTAAATGATTTAGATAAAGAAAAATTGGATATCAAATTGGGGAGGAGTATGGAAGAAGTGAATGTTTTCAGATACTTGGGAGTTGACGTATCGGCGGATGGATTTATGAAGGATGAGGTTAATCATAGAATTGATGAGGGAAAAAAAGGTGAGTGGTGCGTTGAGGTATATGTGGAGTCAAAAAACGTTATCTATGGAGGCAAAGAAGGGAATGTTTGAAAGTATAGTAGTACCAACACTCTTATATGGATGTGAAGCTTGGGTGGTAAATGCAGCAGCGAGGAGATGGTTGGAGGCAGTGGAGATGTCCTGTCTAAGGGCAATGTGTGGTGCAAATATTATGCAGAAAATTCGGAGTGTGGAAATTAGGAGAAGGTCTGGAGTTAATAAAAGCATTAGTCAGAGGGCAGAAGAGGGGTTGTTGAGGTGGTTTGGTCATTTAGAGAGAATGGATCAAAGTAGAATGACATGGAAAGCATATAAATCTATAGGGGAAGGAAGGAGGGGTAGGGGTCATCCTCGAAAGGGTTGGAAAGAGGGGGTAAAGGAGGTTTTGTGGGCGAGGGGCTTGGACTTCCAGCAAGCGTGCATGAGCATGTTAGATAGGAGTGAATGGAGACGAATGATACTTGGGACCTGACGATCTGTTGGAGTGTGAGCAGGGTAATATTTAGTGAAGGGATTCAGGGAAACCGGTTATTTTCATATAGTCGGACTTGAGTCCTGGAAATGGGAAGTACAATGCCTGCACTTTAAAGGAGGGGTTTGGGATATTGGCAGTTTGGAGGGATATGTTGTGTATCTTTATACGTATATGCTTCTAAACTGTTGTATTCTGAGCACCTCTGCAAAAACAGTGATAATGTGTGAGTGTGATGAAAGTGTTGAATGATGATGAAAGTATTTTCTTTTTGGGGATTTTCTTTTTTGGGTCACCCTGTCTCAGTGGGAGACGGCCGACTTGTTGAAAAAAAAAATATATATATATATACATACATACATACATACATACATACATACATACATACATACATACATATATATATATATATATATATATATATATATATATATATACTATATATATATATATATATATATATATATAAATATATATATATATATATATATATATAAATATATATATATAAATATATATTTATTATTTTTTTTTTTTATTATCACACTGGCCGATTCCCACCAAGGCAGGGTGGCCCGAAAAAGAAAAACTTTCACCATCATTCACTCCATCACTGTCTTGCCAGAAGGGTGCTTTACACTACAGTTTTTAAACTGCAACATTAACACCCCTCCTTCAGAGTGCAGGCACTGTACTTCCCATCTCCAGGACTCAAGTCCGGCCTGCCGGTTTCCCTGAATCCCTTCATAAATGTTACTTTGCTCACACTCCAACAGCACGTCAAGTATTAAAAACCATTTGTCTCCATTCACTCCTATCAAACACGCTCACGCATGCCTGCTGGAAGTCCAAGCCCCTCGCACACAAAACCTCCTTTACCCCCTCCCTCCAACCCTTCCTAGGCCGACCCCTACCCCGCCTTCCTTCCACTACAGACTGATACACTCTTGAAGTTATTCTCTTTCGCTCCATTCTCTCTACATGTCCGAACCACCTCAACAACCCTTCCTCAGCCCTCTGGACAACAGTTTTGGTAATCCCGCACCTCCTCCTAACTTCCAAACTACGAATTCTCTGCATTATATTCACACCACACATTGCCCTCAGACATGACATCTCCACTGCCTCCAGCCTTCTCCTCGCTGCAACATTCATCACCCATGCTTCACACCCATACAAGAGCGTTGGTAAAACTATACT
The DNA here is from genome assembly GCF_038502225.1 of Cherax quadricarinatus. Taxonomy (NCBI): domain Eukaryota; kingdom Metazoa; phylum Arthropoda; class Malacostraca; order Decapoda; family Parastacidae; genus Cherax; species Cherax quadricarinatus. The sequence continues at coordinate 19,925,330 of NC_091342.1, forward strand.
CTCATACATTCCCCTCTTTGCCTCCAAGGACAAAGTTCTCTGTCTCCACAGACTCCTAAGTGCACCACTCACTCTTTTTCCCTCATCAATTCTATGATTCACCTCATCTTTCATAGACCCATCCGCTGACACGTCCACTCCCAAATATCTGAATACGTTCACCTCCTCCATACTCTCTCCCTCCAATCTGATATATATATATATATATATATATATGCAAAACAACCACTCTGAAAGAATAGAGAAATTCCAAGCGCTTTTGTGACTACTTACATTATCAAGGAACTATGAAAGTAAAGCATCCAAGGAAGGTATATAAGGGGTCTGGCCAACACCTCACTATCAGATCCCACAACGGTGAAACACCTGACATGCGCTGGCCAAACTGGACAGGTCCTTTGCACAACCCACCAACAAACTATTCTACCCAAGAAAATTTTAAAAATTATTATTTGTCCAGTGTATTATTAAATTCTTCCCAAATTCTATTAATTACAAATGGATCTAATTTATATAGACCAAAGGAAATATTCATATTATTGTCAAAACTGCTTTTTATGAAACAAGATTCAATTATATTCCTGTCGACCATGGACTTGCTTGATACTACTTTCTCAACTTTTTGAAAATCAATTGGATGGTTAAAATCTCTTACATGAATAAACAGAGCATTGGAATCTTGTCCAGTTCTAATGCTATATTTATGTTGTTTTAATCTTAGTTCGAGATTTTTGCCAGTTTAACCGTAATAAACTTTATCGCAAATTTTACAAGGAATCTTATAGACAGATCCATCAGCATTTTGGGGGGAATTCTTTATCAAAAGTTTTTTTACTGTATCAAGATTTTTGAATACAACTTTAATATTAAAAGATGAAGTATGTATATATATAATTTTTTTTTTTCAACAAGTCGGCCATCTCCCACATACATATATATATATACATACATATATATATAGTAGGTTGGTAGACAGCAACCACCCAGGGAGGTACTACCATCCTGCCAAGTGAATGTAAAACAAGAGTCTGTAATTGTTTTACATGATGGTAGGATTGCTGGTGTTTTTCTTTTTTTTGTCTGTCTCATAAATATGCAAGATTACAGTTATGTCTTGCTACTTCTACTTACACTTAGGTCACACTACACATACATGTACACGTTTATTTATACACACTCGTCTGAGTTTTCTTTGATTTTATCTTATTAGTTCTTGGTCTTATTACTTTTCCTTTTATATCCATGGGGAAGTGGAATAAGAATCTTTCCTCCGTAAGCCATGCGTGTTGTAAAAGTCAACTAAAATGCCGGGAACAATGGGCTAGTAACCCCTTTTCCTGTAAAGATTACTAAAAAGAATAAGAAGAAGAAAATTGTCAAAGTGGGAAGTCTGAATGTGCATGGATGTTTTGCAAATGATAAGAAAGAGATGATTGTCGATGTTATGAATGAGAAGAAGCTGGATGTCCTGGCTTTAAGTGAAACGAAGCTGAAGGGGGTGGGAGAGTTTCAATGGAGAGGAATAAATGGGATTAGGTCAGGGGTTTCAAATAGAGTTAGAGCTAAAGAAGGAGTAGCAATAATGTTGAAGGATGAGCTATGGCAGGAAAAGAGGGACTATAAATGTATTAATTCAAGGATTGTGTGGAGTAAAATAAAGATTGGACGTGAAAAGTGGGTTATAGTAAGTGTGTATGCACCTGGAGAAGAAAGAAGTGTAGAGGAGAGAGAGAGAGATTTTGGGAAATGTTGAGTGAATGCATGGGGAGTTTTGAATCAAGTGTGAGAGTAATGGTGGGTGGGGATTTCAATGCTAAAGTGGGTAAAAATGTTATGGAGGGAGTAGTAGGTAAATTTGGGGTGCCAGGGGTAAATGTAAATGGGAAGCCTTTAATTGAGCTATGTGTAGAAAGAGATTTGGTAATAAGTAATACATATTTTATGAAAAAGAGGATAAATAAATATACAAGGTATGATGTAGCACATAATGAAAGTAGTTTGTTAGATTATGTATTGGTGGATAAAAGGTTAATGGGTAGGCTCCAGGATGTACATGTTTATAGAGTGGCAACTGATATATCGGATCATTATTTAGTTATAGCTACAGTTAGAGTAAGAGGTAGATGGGACAAGAGGAAGGTGGCAACAAGTAGGAGGGAAGTGAAAGTGTATAAACTAAGGGAGGAGGAAATTTGAGTGAGATATAAGCGACTATTGGCAGAAAGGTGGGCTAATGCAAAGATGAGTAGTGGGGGGGTTGAAGAGGGTTGGATGAGTTTTAAAAATGCAGTATTAGAATGTGGGGCAGAAGTTTGTGGTTATAGGAGGGTAGGGGCAGGAGGAAAGAGGAGTGATTGGTGGAATGATGAAGTAAAGGGTGTGATAAGAGAAAAAGTTAGCTTATGAGAGGTTTTTACAAAGCAAAAGTGTTATAAGAAGAGCAGCGTATATGGAGAGTAAAAGAAAGGTGAAGAGAGTGCAAAAGGAGAGCAGATGATAGAGTGGGAGAGGCACTGTAAAAAATGAAAATAAGAAAAAATTTTGGAGTGACTTAAACAAGTTAATAAAGCCTAGGGAAAGTATGGATTTGTCAGTTAAAAACAGAGTAGGGGAGTTAGTAGATGGGGAGAGGGAGGTATTAGGTAGATGGCGAGAATATTTTGAGGAACTTTTAAATGTGGAGGAAGAAAGGGAGGCGGTAATTTCATGCACTGGCCAGGGAGGTATACCATCTTTTAGGAGTGAAGAAGAGCAGAATGTAAGTGTGGGGGAGGTACGTGAGGCATTACGGAGAATGAAAGGGGGTAAAGCAGCTGGAACTGATGGGATCACGAAAGAAATGTCAAAAGCAGGGGGGGATATAGTGTTGGAGTGGTTGGTACTTTTGTTTAATATTTGTATGAAAGAGGGGAAGGTACCTAGGGATTGGCAGAGAGCATGTATAATCTCTTTATATAAAGGGAAGGGGGACAAAAGGGATTGTAAAAATTATAGAGGAATAAGTTTATTGAGTATACCAGGAAAAGTGTACGGTAGGGTTATTATTGAAAGAATTAGAGGTAAGACAATGTAAGATTGCAGATGAGCAAGGAGGTTTCAGAGTGGGTAGGGGATGTGTAGATCAAGTGTTTACATTGAAGCATATATGTGAACAGTATTTAGATAAAGGTAGGGAAGTTTTTATTGCATTTATGGATTTAGAAAAGGCATATGATAGAGTGGATAGGGGAGCAATGTGGCAGATGGTGCAAGTATATGGAATAGGTGGTAAGTTACTAAATGCTGTAAAGAGTTTTTATGACGATAGTGAGGCTCAGGTTAGGGTGTGTAGAAGAAAGGGAGACTACTTCCCGGTAAAAGTAGGTCTTAGACAGGGATGTGTAATGTCACCATGGTTGTTTAATATATTTACAGATGGGGTTATAAAAGAAGTAAATGCTAGGGTGTTTGGGAGAGGGGTGGGATTCAATTATGGGGAATCAAATACAAAATGGGAATGACACAGTTACTTTTTGCTGATGATACTGTGCTTATGGGAGATTCTAAAGAAAAATTGCAAAGGTTAGTGGATGAGTTTGGGAGTGTGTGTAAAGGTAGAAAGTTGAAAGTGAACATAGAAAAGAGTAAGGTGATGAGGGTATCAAATGATTTTGATAAAGAAAAATTGGATATCAAATTGGGGAGGAGGAATATTGAAGAAGTGAATGGATTTATGAAGGATGGGGTTAATCATAGAATTGATGAAGGAAAAAAGGTGTGGTGCGTTGAGGTATATGTGGAGTCAAAAAAAGTTATTTATGGAGGCAAGAAGAGAATGTATGAAAGTATAGTAGTACCAACACTCTTACATGGGTGTGAAGCTTGGGTTGTGAATGCAGCAGCGAGGAGGCGGTTGGAGGCAGTGGAGATGTCCTGTCTAAGGGCAATGTGTGGTGTAAATATTATGCAGAAAATTCGGAGTGTGGAAATTAGGAGAAGGTGTGGAGTTAATAAAAGTATTAGTCAGAGGGCTGAAGAGGGGTTGTTGAGGTGGTTTGGTCATTTAGAGAGAATGGATCAATGTAGAATGACATGGAGAGCATTTAAATCTGTAGGAGAAGGAAGGCGGGGTAGGGGTCATCCTCGAAAAGGTTGGAAGGGTGAGGGAGGTTTTGTGGGCGAGGGGCTTGGACTTCCAGCAGGCGTGCATGAGCGTCTTTGATAGGAGTGAATGGAGACGAATGGTATTTGGGACCTGACGATCTGTTGGAGTGTGAGCAGGGTAATATTTAGTGAAGGGATTCAGAGAAACCGGTTATTTTTATATAGCCGGACTTGAGTCCTAGAAATGGGAAGTACAATGCCTGCACTCTAAAGGAGGGGTTTTGGGATATTAGCAGTTTGAAGGGATATGTTGTGTATCTTTATATGTATATGCTTCTAAACTGTTGTGTTCTGAGCACCTCTGCAAAAACAGTGATTATGTGTGAGTGAGGTGAAAGTGTTGAATGATTTATTTTATTTTATTTATTTATTTAGTAATTTTAGCATACATACAGAGGTACAAAAAAATACAGGTAAGAGCAGCATGCCAAAGCCACTTATATGCATAGCATTACGGGCTGGCTTAAAATTAACTTAAGATTAACTAAGCAATGATGAAATCAGTGATAAAACATTATTGTAAACATATAACTATAAAGCACAAATGAGTATTACAAAGACAGGTCATATGGTTGCATGCATTGCTGTACATTCAGTCGAATGGAGTATTCTGTTAGGTAGTGTATTTAAAAAAATAACAAAGTTAGATTGGGTCCTAGGTTTAACATTTGTGTGATATAATTGTGAGTAGCATTTAGGATATACAATTTATAAGGTTCAGTTATTCAGTATTTATTTGGTTTTGAGTGAGTAAGTGATCTTTGAGAAGAGACTTGAATTTATAAACAGGTAGTGTTTCTTTTATATTTACAGGTAATGAATTCCAGATTTTAGGGCCTTTTATGTGCATTGAGTTTTTGCATAGCGTGAGATGGACACGAGGAACATCAAAGAGTGATCTGTGCCTTGTGTTATGGTCATGTGTTCTGTTGAGGTTGGCAAGGAGATGTTTGAGGGGAGGGTTAATATCAGAGTTAAGTGTTCTGTGTATGTAATAGGTGCAGTAATAAGTATGGATGTTTTGTATGGTGAGTAGGTTGAGTGTTTTGAATATTGGTGGAGTGTGCTGCCTGTAGTGAGAATTTGTTATCATTCTAACTGTAGCCTTTTGCTGGGTAATTAGTGGTCTGAGATGGTTAATTGTTGTTGAGCCCCATGCACAAATTCCATAGGTGAGATAGGGGTAAATAAGAGAGTGATAAAGGGCCAGGAGGGCTGACTGTGGAACAGAGTACCGTATCTTCGATAGTATGCCTACAGTCTTGGAAATTTTCTTAGAAATTTGTTGTATATGTGTATGAAATTTGAGTCTATTATCAAGGTGGATTCCTAAAAATTTTCCCTCTGTTAGCTTTGTGATAGGTGATCTGTTTATCGTTATGTTAAGCGGTACATCTGTAGCTCTGTTACCAAACTGAATGAAGTAGGTTTTGTCAATGTTTAGTGTAAGTTTGTTAGTCCTCATCCAGGTAGATATTTTCTGTAATTCGGTGTTTACAGTATTGGCTAGCGTGACTGGGCTCGGGTGAGAGAAGACGTATGTAGTGTCATCTGCAAAAAGTGTGGGTTTGAGTAATTGCGAAGCATTTGGTAGGTCATTTATGTATAGGAGAAAGAGAAGAGGGCCAAGGACACTTCCCTGTGGGACACCAACTGTAATTGGTTGAGCGGAAGAGCTTGCCCCATTTGCGTACACATATTGGCTTGTTAGGTAAGACACATATGCAACAGTTAGGTATCTTTATTATGAAACGTTTCGCCTACACAGTAGGCTTCTTCAGTCAAGTACAGAAAAGTTGATAGAAGCAGAAGATACTTGAAGACGATGTGATCAGTCCATCACCCTTAAAGTTTTGAGGTGGTCAGTCCCTCAGTCTGGAGAAGAGCATTGTTCCATAGTATGAAACAATATTGTTTCATACTATGGAACAATGCTCTTCTCCAGACTGAGGGACTGACCACCTCAAAACTTTAAGGGTGATGGACTGATCACATCGTCTTCAAGTATCTTCTGCTTCTATCAACTTTTCTGTACTTGACTGAAGAAGCCTACTGTGTAGGCGAAACGTTTCATAATAAAGATACCTAACTGTTGCATATGTGTCTTACCTAACAACCTGTCGGTATTTTATACCATTTTAATGTTCACATATTGGCTTCTGTTGCTGAGGTATGACTTGAGGTAGTTGAGGGCGGCCGACTCGTTGAAAATATATATATATATATATATATATATATATATATATATATATATATATATATATATATATATATATATATATATATATATATATATATATATATAATTATGATAACTATATATGATAACACGATACCTTTAAGTGCTAGTCACGGCATTATGCTGGGTGAGCGCCCTGGCATAATGCCGTGATGAAACTCAAAGGCGTAGCTACCATACAAGGGGGGGGATTTTTTCATCAGTGCATTATGCCGGGTACCAGCCATTAGCATGATGTCATGGCCTGCTGCCACATTCCACTGTGACTCCTCAGTGCTCATGTGGCTGCTGTGGTGAGAGGAAGTATTGCACTTTTGTCTCTCATCTGCCCCATCATTTGTCTGGTGCTCCCTTTGGTTTTGGGGCTATACATGTTTGATTATGGGTTAAAGGAAGTCTTTAACACCTGAAACTATTGCTCAAATCATAGGGCTTCACAAAGCTGGGCACCAGACAAAAGAAATAGTGGAGAATGTTGGTGTGCGAGCATTCAGTGAAGAACTGGGTGCAGAGTTTCAAGACTGGTGGCAGTGTCGAGTTACCGTCTGCCAAACCTCGGCCTCGCCCCTCGAAGAAGACGTGTGTTCGTACCTTAACTGTGTTAAAGCAGTTAGAGAGTACACCTAAGATAACTGCTAGAGGAATGAAAGAAAAGAACCCACATCTTGTCTCAGAGGTGGTTGTAAGTACTGTTAACAGACATGTGTCAGAACTGGGCTACAGTAGTCACCGCCAGGTTAAGAAACCGATCCTCTCCAAGCCACAGAAGAAATGTAGGCTGGATTATGCAAATAAATATCTTCACTGGAATCCTCAACAGTGGTGTGAAGTGCTTTGGGGTGATGAAACAACCTTCTCCATCACTTGTAACCGTCGAAGACATGTGTACCGGCCCAGAGGCAGTGACCCGCTAGACCCACGCTACATCTGTAGGACCACCAAACACCCAGACTTGCTCATGGTTTGGGGGTGTTTCAGCACTCAGAGTGTTGGTGAACTCATTGTACTTCCCAAAAACCAGTATAATTACCTGGAGTTGTGTGACAATTTATCTTAGGCATTTGACAAGTGTGGGGCTACGGTTTTTATGGAGGACGGTGCACCATGTCATACCACCAAATTTGTAATTCAGTGGCTTAAGGACTGAAGTGAGGTTCTTTAATGACTGGCCAGGCAATTCACCAGACCTAAACCCTATTGAGAACCTCTGGTCAATAGTGAAACGAAGTTTACTGGGCAAGGATATCAGTTCCATCCCACGGCTGGAGGCTGCTCTACGTTAAGCATGGAATAATATATGTGCATGTACCTCCCCAAACCCTCAAGAATTTGTGTGAGAGTCTTCCTACATGGCTGAGGGACATGATTAAGTGTAAAGGATGCAGCACCAAGTATTAAAACCTCAATAAGTGTGCAGATATATACATGTTTGGATCGTTCAGTGGTTAATGGTAACCCTCTCTTATGAATGCTTTCCGCTTTGCCTTGTGTAGGAAATCTCCCCCTCATACTCCTGCTCTTATTCCACATTTCAATTGGCAATATCAAGTTTGCTATCTGCAGGAGAGACATGGCATGTCATATGTTCATCAATTACTGGTGCCACTATAGGAATCTGAGTCAAAGGTGGGGCCATCAGCGAGGAGGGAAGATGAAGTAAGGGTGTCAGAGCGGTGACAATAACAGAAGTAAATTCTGTATGCTCACTGGTAGACAGGACAGTCTAATAGAATATGTATGGCAAACTGAAAATGGAACCTGACAATTATCACATAGTGGAACTGGGCACATCTCCATGAGATATCCATGAGTGAGACGAGTTCCCAATGCGAAAACGGGAAAGCATAGTCTCCCAACCACAACATAGATAAAAAAAGAATCCTAAACACAGCTTGACAGAATAATTTATGAATCAACTCAGACCAATGTTCTTGTCAACAGATGCAAAGATGGCTTGAGATTAACAGCAAAATAGTCTGAGAATGGAATATCCCTATATGAAATGTGAAGGTCATGTACTGCTGACTGCACAGCAGAGTCCTCTTGCTTATTGCCCTGAACATCCACATGACTAGGAACCCAGTAGAAAACGATGTCTTTGCTTTTGCTAGAAATGCAACACAACCAAAGTTGTATATGAATAACTAGATGAGGCGAATTAAATTTTTTGATAGCCTGCAAAGCACTAAAGGAGTCTGAAACTACCACAAATGTTGAGGTAGGCCTGGATGCAATACATATAATCACTGAGAACTGCATGCAGTTCAGCTGTGAAAATCCTAGCCAAGTCTAATGAATGACCTTGTACAACACTGTTTGGGAATGCTGTTGCAAACTGTACTGTCAGAGGATTTAGAAGTATCAGTATCAGTGTAAACTGCACTGGCACGAGAATGAGACAGGAAGTTAAGAAAAAGGGTGTGAGGAGCAGCTGTATTTGGGCCTTCATACATGGCAGTGGAGAAGAACAGACTTGAACTGTCAGAACCTCACAAAGGGAAAGAGAAAAGTTAGATGCTAGATGAACATATATTATTACAATAAAAAAAAGTGCTAAACCTACAAGGGTCATAAGCACAGTGGGGCAGGGGATACTGCAGGATCATAGAGTAGCAAGGGTGGAGAGGGCAACAGAGGGAGAGTTATAAAGGGCTATGAGATGAACATATAAAGGGGGCAACTGAAAAGAAGCCAAGAGCGAGTCAACAAGAGCAGCAGTCAAATAATGGATCTCCGTTAACATCCTTTACCATCCTGTATTTAGAAGGATCATGAAGGTCATGAGAGCAGATGGGAGATTCTGAAAAGTTGCAAAAACTGGTGGAAGAATTCAGAAGGGTATGTAAAAGGAGGAAATTGAAAGTGAGTATAGACAAAAAGGAAATATGCCAGAGTATAGTGGTACAAACACTTATGTGGGTCTGAAGTGCAGATTTTAAATGTTGCGGTGAGAAGCTGGAGGGCACTGGAGATGTCATGTCTGTTATTTCTGTATGCATTATCATAATTATTATTATTGTACATTCATTTGGAGAATGCTAAACTTGTAGGGGGAAATACAGCACCCGGGGTACATAAAAATAAATTTGCTGATGCTTAATAAAATATGTACAGTGGTACCTCAAGTTTTGCACAGCTCCCAACTCAAACAATTATGTAAGTGTATTTTTGGGGGTCTGAAACAGACTAATCTAATTTACATTATTCCTTATGGGAACAAATTCGTTTGGTAACTGCACTCGAACAGCCTTCTGGAACAGATTAAGTTCATAACTCGAGGTACCACTGTACTTTTACCCTAGTGCAAAAATATTTAAACACAACACAGTCATGGAGATATGGGCCCACCTCCATTAATGTTCTAAATATTTCATTGAGAAGAATCTGACTACATCATTTATGACAATGTATGTACTGTATTTAATACTGAATATCCAAAAATTACATGCTAATACAGGTAGGCCATCACTAATCCGGCAATCAGTAATCCAGTCCCATCAGTAATCCAGCACCAGTTCCAGCTAGCATAATTTCAAATTTCTGGGGTCGCCACACCAACCTGCCACTACTGTTTGGTGGCGCTACGTGCTACATAAGTCATTACTGTTTCTTTTTCTCCATTTATTGTTATAACCTGCTCACTCTTTACCCTAGCCATGGTTCCAATGAATAAAAGAAATGCTTCTTGTTGTGTAAATCACATACACCGTACATTGTCCATAAAAGATAAGGTGGCTTTGAAGCCACTGTCGGTTGCCATGAGCTCAGCTCAGCTCAGATAAGCTGTGACCAGTAAATTTGGGCCTACATACAAGAGAATAGATCTGTGTGGTAGGTGTGCATATAAAAAAAAATCCTGCAGCACACACTGCATGAGAAAAAAAAAAGACTTTTTTGGTGTAAAACAGTGACTTTGCAGTGTATTTTCGTATGGTTTTTATGGTTGTATTCTCGTTTTTTTTTGTTTTTTTTGTCTCATTTGATAGAATGGAAAATATATTACAGAAGTAGATATGATTTGATTGGTTTCATGATGGAAAGTACATTGAAGCTGAGCTTAAAGAAGTGGAAATGTTCAATTCTTGCCGATGTTCAAGAGTAGACAAATGACATCACCATCCAATACATATCCAACTGGATGGTCTAATACGTGGTCCCTCTTCAAGGGGGGCTCCTTGTTGTGGTGAAGAGGCTCTTGGTCTGAGGAATCAGACCTGTCAGTCTCCTTCCTCAGACTGAACCTAATTACCCCCCAATCCCCCCCTCCCTATCCCATCCTCCCCTTTTTCCTTTCCTCCTCCTCCTCCCCACCCCTTCCTTTTGCCCTTCCTCTTTTTGGCCTTTGGGATTTCTCCCACAGGCTCTCTAGTTCCTAGGTAGGGGAAAGGATACCGGGGTCCATCCCATTCCGTTGAGGTTCTTGGCAGTGGCGTAGTTTGCCGTGGAATCTGGATCGCCTGGGGATGTCCAGATCCCTCTCCGGTATCCCGGAGTAGCTTTGGGTGTCTTTTGGGCGACGGGTGTATCTCTGGAAGCCACCTTTCGGATTCCGGGGGTGGTGGCCTAAGGAGGTATGCTTTGTGGCGGATATCGGCTGCCCTCTCTTTTGTCCACCGAGGTAGCTCGGCAGATGTGAGGTTGCTATCCCGGATTGCTGGTTTACTGGCATGAAGGGTAGGGTATGGCACGGGTTCCATGCTGCATCTGCGCTACTAGCGGTGCTGAGGTCCTCTTGTGCACGGAGAGAGATTTCCGGCCCTTTCATTCCTCCTGGGAACTATTCCTCCCCGCTCCCCCCCTTTTTTATTTTTTTTTTATTTTTATTTTCTTTTCTTCATTCTTTTTTTTTTTTTCTTAAAAACAAAAAGCAAAGGAGTAACCTAACCATGGAGAACCCAATCCATGAACCCACTACCCCCGGGCCCCTTCTTGATACCGCACCCCATTCTGACTCTGCTTGTTTTTAGACCACTCTTCGGACACTCCTGATGCCCCTGTACCTATTGCTGGTGCTGTTTCCTCACCCGCTTCAGGTACCGGGGCTTCGACTGACTCCTTCGATTTGTCTGACCTCCGCTCTCCTTTGACTATGCTTCCGGCCTCTCCCTCTACGGTACAGCAATTTTCGAATCGCCAGCCCATTTCACGCCGGACCAACTCCGGTCCTACTCCTAAACACCAACGTCAATCTCCTGATGATGCTCCTTCGTTACCTTCCCATTCTACTCGGAAAAGACCGACACGTCATGCACTCCCTCTCCACGCTCAGTTTCGGACCACACAATGGACTAAATTCTTTACTTTAAGACCGACTTCTTCTTCTGCCTATCTTTCTGACCATAGTATTGGCAAAGCGCTCCTGCGTCATGTTGGTAGAGATATTTCATTTCATGCTCTCAAGAGCGGTACGCGCATCGTCGCTGTCCAGAATGCTACCCAAGCTCATGATCTTTCTCTCCTTTCGAATATCGATACTACTCCTATCACTCTTGAAAAACATCTTTCTCTCAATTCTTGTAGTGGTACTGTCATTCTGCCCCATACCATAGTCCAACAGAATTTCCAGTCATGTGGCAATGACATTCTTGAACAGCTGGAACTCCAGGATCTCCCAATCCTCAAAGTAGACACTTATGTCCTTCCTGCCCGTGGGCGGAGACGTTACCCTTGCAATGTGGCTCGTTTAACTTTTGACAGCCGAGAACTCCCGTCCTCTGTATATGTCGCTGGACATCGGTTACAAGTTCGAAAAGTGATACCTACACCGCAACAGTGTAGAAATTGCTGGCGTTTTGGTCACCCAGCGAAATATTGCAGATCTATAGCCGAATGCCCAGTCTGTGGTGCCGACAACCATTCTAATACATCTTGCAGTCAACCTCCATCTTGCCTTAATTGTAATGAAGCTCACCTTTCGTACTCCTGCCGTTGCCAGGTCTACTTAAATGAACGTGAAATCCGTTGCCTCAAAGAGGCAGAAGGTCTCCCTTATGCTATGGCAGTTACTCATCTCCGCCTCCATCTTCTGCAGCCTCCTCTGTTGTTACCCCTCCCATAGCCACTCCGGCATCTAATCCTTTTGCTGTCCTTGGCTCTGACGTCCCGACTACAACTCAGTCTGTTCTCACATCTTCGCGTCCTTCCTCACAAGCCCCAGTGTCAACAAGACCCCATACGACACCTTATACCAATCGCCCCTCTACTTCTCAGAAGTCCAAAAAATCCCCAGTGCTCAAATCTTCTTTGCCGCTTCCTTCCCTTCTTCCACCTCCTCACTTTACCTTTCCAGTCTCTGTGTCTAGTTCTTCCCCTCTCTCTGACTCTGTTACAAGTGTGGAGGTTCACCCTCCTCCTCATACTATGCCTTCCACCCCCGTCCCCTCCCAAGTTTCTCCCTCTTCTGCCACCTCCCAGGTTTCTGCCTCTTCTGTCCCCCCCCACACTTCATCTCCAGTCCCTTACACTCTTTCGTCCCCCTCTACTTTGGTACAATCCATTACTGTCCCAATCTTTACTCACCCTCCCCCTTCTACCTCCAATATGGTCTCCCATACATCTTTGAATTCAGAAACACTTGAAGCCATTTCAGAATATATTGCAGAGACTAAACCTTCAGTGGACACTAATTCACTTCCTGTTCCTTCTCTTCCCTCTCCTCCATATTCACAACCCCATTCTTCGCAATGCTCCGTTCCTTCGCTGCTTGAACGTCTTCCAATGCCACCACACGTTGACTTTTCTAACCCCTCTAGTCCATAGGTGCCTTTCCCTACGGATTCCTTGTATTTTCTTCATCGCCAATCATGGCCTATTTACAATGGAATATCCGCGGCCTCAGGGGTAATCGGGGTGAGCTTCTGATGTTGCTTTCCAGGTTTTCCCCTGTTGGTGCTTGCTTACAAGAACCAAAATTACACTCAGCTGTTTTCCAACCTATCTCAGGCTATAATTTATTGTATTCTTCAGATCCTTTCTCAGATGGGACCTTTAATGAAAGTGCCCTTCTTCTACGCAATGATATTCCGTACCATCAACTATTTGTCCATACCTCGCTGCATTACACTGCAGCCCATATCCACTTGAATAAGTGGTTTACAATGTGTTCTTTATATCTCTCTCCTTCTTGAGCATTTTCTATCCCAGACTTTGCCTTTCTTGTTTCATCCTTACCACCACCACTTCTGTTACTTGGTGATTTTAACGCCCACCATTTCCTCTGGGGGGGGGGGTCTCATTGTGACTCACATGGCATCCAGTTGGAGGCTTTTCTCGCCTCTCACTCCCTCCATGTTTTAAATACGGGTACTCCCACCCATTTTGATCCTCGTACTCATACTCTCTCTTGCATTGATCTATCAGTCTGCTCTTCCTCCACTGCACTAGACTTCACCTGGTCTGTTCTACCGGACTTACATGACAGCGATCATTTTCCAATCATTCTTACCTCTCCTTCATATTCACCACCTTTCCGTAGCCCTCGCTGGCAATTTGATCGGGCAAATTGGGACCTTTACTCGCAGCTCACTGCTTTTAGTGAGGTTCCTTCTTCATCCTCCATTGATGAGCTCCTACACCTCTTCTCGACGTCAGTTTATACCGCAGCTTCTCATTCTATACCCCAAACCTCAGGCAAGCATTCTCAGAAGTGCATGCCTTGGTGGTCTCCTGCTTGTGCTCATGCAGTACGTTTGAAATGCGCTGCATGGGGCAGGTACCGATACAATAGAACCAATGAGAGACTTCTTGATTTTAAGCAGAAGCGTGTAATCGCTCGCCGTGTCATCCGTGATGCTAAACGCACTTGCTGGCGAGACTATGTTTCCACCATCACCTCTGCTTCCTCTATGAGTGCAGTCTGGAAAAAAGTGAGGATATTGAGTGGTAAATACTCTCCTGACCCAGCTCCTGTTCTACGGGTCGCTGGTATTGATGTAGCAAACCCTCTCGACGTTGCCATTGAAATTGGCACTCATCTGGTCCGTATTTCCCGGGGGCTCCATCTGTGCCCCTCGTTTCTTTCCAGAAAGTCTGCCAGAGAGTTAGTACCCTTGGACTTTTCTTCTCTCAGAGAAGAACAGTATAATGTGCCTTTTATACTTCAGGAACTGGAGGCAGCACTCTCAGCTTGCCGATCATCGGCAGCTGGACCTGACGACATTCATATTCGTATGTTACAACATTTACATCAGTCAGCCCTTGTAGTTCTCTTACACCTCTTCAATCTTATTTGGGCACAAGGAGTTCTTCCCCAGCTGTGGAAATCTGCCATTGTTCTCCCTTTCTGCAAGCCGGGTACTACAGGACATGATGCCTCCCACTATCGTCCCATCGCTCTTACTAGTGCAGTTTGCAAAGTGATGGAATGTTTGGTAAATCGCCGTTTAATGTGGTATTTAGAGACACACAACAGTCTCTCCGCTAGTCAATATTGCTTTCGTAAGGGCCGTTCTACCATAGACCCCTTACTAAGCTTGGATACGTATGTTCGTAATGCCTTTGCAAATAATCACTCAGTTATTGCCATATTTTTTGACCTTGAGAAGGCATATGACACAACTTGGAGGTATAATATTTTGGCCCAAGCCCACTCCTTAGGCCTCCGAGGCAATCTACCATCCTTCCTTAAGAACTTTTTAACTGACAGATCCTTCCATGTTCGAGTCAATAATGTGCTTTCCCCAGACTTTGTCCAAGCTGAAGGTGTCCCTCAGGGATGTGTTCTGAGCACAACACTTTTTCTCCTTGCTATAAATGATTTGGCCTCTGTTCTTCCACCCAATATTTGGTCATCACTCTATGTTGATGACTTTGCTATTGCTTGTGCAGGCGCTGACTGTCACCTCATTGCAGTTTCTCTCCAGCATGCGGTCGACCGTGTTTCCACTTGGGCCACCACACATGGGTTTAAATTTTCCAGTACCAAAACTCACCAAATTACTTTCACTAGACGCTCTGTCATCTCCGATCATCCTTTGTATCTCTATGGCTCTCGTATCCCCGAACGTGATACAGTCAGGTTTCTAGGCCTTCTCTTTGACCGTAGGTTATCCTGGAAACCTCACATTACCTCTCTGAAGGCAACTTGTCACAGCCGGCTAAACCTTCTCAAAACCCTTGCTCATCTTTCCTGGGGAGCTGATCGTCGAACTCTGCTTCGCCTACATTCAGCCCTCATTTTATCGAAATTCGATTATGGTGACCAGATTTATTCAGCGGCCTCTCCTGCTACTCTCTCTAGCCTTAACCCCATCCATCACCAAGGATTACGTTTATGCCTTGGTGCTTTTCGCTCTTCCCCTGTTGAGAGCCTCTATTCAGAAGCGAATGTTCCATCCTTGTCTGATCGCCGTGATGCCCATTGCCTTCGCTACTATGTATGCTCTCATGATCTCCACAATCCTTCCATTTATAGAATGGTCACCGATATTAGTAGACATTCTTTATTTGTTCGCCGCCCGTTTGCTCCGTCCCTTTTCTCTTCGCCTACATTCGCTCTTGTCTTCCCTTCAGTTAACTCCTTTATATGTTCATGTAGCATCTTACTTTTCCCTACCCCCCTGGGAAGTTCCAGCTGTTCGGGTCTGTTCTTTCTCACTCCCTTGCTCGAAAGCCCAACTGCCTACTGTGGCTTCCCGCTCTCTTTTTCTTGATCACTTCCACTCTCATTCTTATGCCATCGCTGTGTACACAGATGGCTCTAAGTCTTCAGATGGTGTCGGATTCGCAGCAGTGTTTCCGGACAGCGTTGTGCGAGGGCATTTACTATCTTCGGCTAGCATTTTTACTGCTGAATTGTATGCCATTCTTGCAGCACTTATTCGTATCGCATCTATGCCTGTGTCATCATTTGTGGTTGTCTCAGACTCCCTTAGTGCTCTACAGGCTGTACGAAAATTTGATACATCTCACCCCCTAGTTCTCCGTATCCAACTTTGGCTACGCCGTATCTCTATCAAGCATAAAGATATTGTTTTTTGCTGGGTCCCTGGTCATGTCGACGTACAGGGCAATGAACAGGCAGACACTGCTGCGTGGTCAGCAGTACATGACCTACCAATTTCCTATAAAGGTGTTCCATTTCTGGACTATTTTGCTGCAATAGCTACCCACCTTCACACCCGTTGGCAACAACATTGGTCAACTCTGCTCGGTAACAAACTTCATTCTATTAAACCGAGCATAGGTTACTGGCCGTCTTCTTGTCATCAGTGCCGAGGTTGGGAGACCACTCTCTCCCGCCTTCGCATTGGCCACACTCGTCTTACTCATGGGTATCTCATGGAGAGGCACCCTGTTCCTCACTGTGAGCAGTGTCAAGTTCCAGTATCGATTAGCCACATTCTGTTAGACTGCCCTCTCTATCAACGAGCACGCAGAATTTACCTCCAACGTCGTCTTCGTTCTACTACTTTCTCTTTACCTTCCCTTCTTGCTGATGGACCCTCCTTTAATCCTGACTCTCTCATTGACTTCTTGACAACGACTGATTTACTCCACAAACTCTGATGATGATACCTTTCGCACACCCCTCAGCCCTTTCTAGCTCAAGTCTCTTGCTGCCCTTTACCCTTTCACCATCCACTGCCCCGCTGTTATCCGCAACCTATTCCTCATCCATCTCCCTTTTGCCACCTGATGCCCTCGCTTCCTTCCTGCCCTGCAGCGCTGTATAGCCCTTGTGGCTTAGCGCTTCTCTTTTATTATAATAATAATAATACGTGGTCACGAATGGGTTGACATTATTGATACAATTAGAATAAATCACTCTGACCTTTTGGGTTATCCTAGGTTCTTTACACTTATGCTGCTATGTATGATAGTGTATGTAACTGTATTTGTGTTAACCTGAATAAACTTACAACAGTAAATCTTCTATTTTTTGTGTGAATAAAAATTCAAAATGGAAACCAAGCATGTTATTTTAGTGCCAGTAATGTTTGCAATGTCTATTCTGGACCCTATTTTGAAAGTGGCATCTCTTGAAATTGGCCAAATTACCGATTTCTGACCACTTAATTGTGTAGTTGAAATAGGTAAATGGGTGGTTTCTTGTACTCACTCAACAGAATAGAAGGAATACTACTAGCAAAATAGCTATGAGTTTGGTAGACTGAGACAATGGAATGAGCCAAAAATAGGGCATAAAGTTGGTGAAATTCCCGATGCATAAATATCGCCGTTGGGTTAAGTGTATTCTAACTTAACCACTCTGTAATCTGGCACCCTACATGTTCTGAAGATGCCAGATTAGTGATGGTCAACCTGTATATGATAAGGTGGATAGGGAAGCAATGTGGCAGATGTTGCAAGTGTGGAATAGATAGTTAATAAATGCTGTAAAGAGTTTATGAGGAGAGAGCACCACCTTGTCTCAGTGGGATATAGCCAGTTTGTTGGAAGAAGTGAGGCTCAAGTCAGGGTGTGTAGGAGAGAGGGAGATTACTTTCCAGTAAAAGTGGGTCTTAGAGATGTGTAATGTCACCATGGTTGTTTAACCCGTAAACGGTCCAAGCAGATCTACGTTCATGTGTAATGCTCCAAAAGTAGATCTACGTTTTTACATATTTTCAAATATAACAAAAAATAGATCAAAGTTTTTTTACACATTTTCAAATGTAAAAAAAAAAAAAAAGATTACTTTTTTTACATACTTTCAAATGTTGAAAAAACGTATATATACGTTTGGACCATTTACAGGTTAACATACAGTGGAACCTCGGTATATGACCAGCTCCCTACTCAAACAAAGCTCAGCACTCTACCAAAAAAATACGACCTGCCACAACTTCGCTGTAAACTATTTTGTATTTGTTTGCATTTTCTGTTTATTTTATATATTATTTGTATAAATAAGTCACCATGGGGCCTATGAAGAATAGTGATAACTGCCAACCAAACAGAAAATTGGTTGTGAAGAACTTGTTCAATACTCAAATGGATGGAGCGGCACTTGAACAGCCTTCTGGAATGAATTATGGTCGCATACCAAGGTTCCACCGTATTTATAGATGGGGTTGTAAAAGAAGTAAATGGGTGTTGGGAAGACGAGTGGGATTAAATTATGGGGAATCAAATACAAAATGGGAGTCAACAGCTACTTTTTGCTGATGATACTGTGCTTTTGGGAGATTCTAAAGAAGTTGCAAAGGTTAGTGGATGAGTTTGGGAGGTAAAGAAAAGTTAGGTAAAGAAAAGCTGGATATCACATTGGAGGGAGGGAGTATGGAAAAAGTGAATGGGTTCAGATATCTGGAATTACACTTGTCAACTGATGGGTTTAGGAAGGACGAGGTTAACTATAGAAATAATGAAAGAAAAAAGGGAAGTGGTGCGTTGAGATGTCTGTGGAGAAAAAAAAATCATCCATGGAGGTAAACAAGGGAATGTATGAGAGTATGGTGATTCCAACACTCTTGTATGGGTGTGAAGCATGGGTTGTAAATGCTGTAGCAAGGGGGCTGAAGGCAGTGGAGATGTCGTGTCTAAGGGTGTAAATATTACGCAGAGAATTCGTAGTGTGGAAATTAGGGGGTGTGGAGTTACTAAAAGTATTATTCAGAGGACTGAAAAAGGGTTGTTGTGGTGGATTGGTCATTTAGAGAAGATGGAGCAAAATAGGATGACTTGGAGGGTGTACAAATCTGTAGTGGACAGGAGAGGGGTAGGGGTTGTCCTAGGAAAGGCTGGAAGGGGTAAAAGAGGTTTTGTGTGCAAGGGCCTCTTCAAGGGGGGCTCCTTGGCATGGTGAAGAGGCTCTTGGTCTGAGGAATTAGACCTGTCGGTCTTCTTCCTCAGACCGAACCTAATTACCCCCCAATCTCCCCTCCCCTATCCCATCCTCCCCTTTTTCCTTTCCTCCTCCTCCTCCCCACCCCTATCCCATCCTCCCCTTTTTCCTTTCCTCCTCCTCCTCCCCACCCCTCCCTTTTGCCCTTCCTCTTTTGGTCCTTTGGGATTTCTCCCACAGGCGCGCTAGTTCCTAGGTAGGGGAAAGGATACCGGGGTCCATCCCATTCCGTTGAGGTTCTTAGCGGTGGCGTAGTTTGCCGTGGAATCTGGATCGCCTGGGGATGTCCCGATCCCTCTCCGGTATCCCGGAGTAGCTTTGGGTGTCTTTCGGGCGACGAGTGTATCTCTGGAAGCCACCTTTCGGATTCCGGGGGTGGTGGCCGAAGGAGGTATGCTTTGTGGCGGATATCCGGCCGCCCTATCTTTCGTCCACCGAGGTAGCTCGGCAGATGTGAGGTTGCTATCCCGGATTGTTAGTTTACTAGCATGATGGGTAGGGTATGGCACGGGTTCCATGCTGCATCTGCGCTACTTGCGGTGCTGAGGTCCTCTTGGGCGCGGAGGGAGATTTCTGGCCCTTTCATTCCTCCTAGGAACTATCCCTCCCTGGTCCCCCCTTTTTTTATTCTTTTTTTTATTTTTATTTTCTTTTCTTTCTTTTTTTCTTAAAAACAAAAAGAAAGAAGTAACCTAACCATGGCAGCCCTAGTCCATGAACCTGGTACCCCCGGGCCCCTTCTTGATACCGCACCCCGTTCTGACCCCGCCTCGTCTTTGGACCACTCTTCAGACATTCCTCATGCCTCTGTACCTATTGCCGGTGCTGTTTCCTCACCCGCTTCAGGTACTGAGGCCTCGACTGACTCCTTCGATTTATCGGACCTTCGCTCTCCTCTGACTATGCTTCCGGCCTCTCCCTCTACGGTGCGGCAATTTTCAAATCGCCGACCCGTTCCACGTCGGACCAACTCTGGTCCCACGCCTAAACACCAACGACAATTACCTGCTGATGATACTTCTCCACCTTCTCGTTCTTCTCAGAAACGATCGACACGTCCTTCACTACCTTTCCACGCTCAGTTTCAGACTGAACAATGGACTAAATTCTTCACTTTACGACCGACTTCCTCTACTGCCTATCTTTCTGACCATAGTATTGGCAAGGCACTCCTACGCCATGTTGGTAAAGATATTTCTTTTCATGCTCTTAAGAGCGGTACACGCATCATTACCGTACAGAATGCTACCCAGGCTCATGAGCTCTCTCGTCTTTCCCATATCGATACTGTTCCTGTCACTCTTGAAAAACATCATTCCCTCAATTCTTGTAGTGGTACCGTCATTCTACCCCATACCATAGTTCAACAAAATTTCCAGACATGTGGCACTGACATTCTTGAACAGCTGGAACTCCAAGATCTCCCAATCCTCAAGGTAGACACTTACGTTCTTCCTGCCCGTGGGCGGAGACGATACCCTAGCAATGTGGCTCGTTTAACTTTTGACAGCCGAGAACTCCCATCCTCAGTTTATATAGCAGGACATCGGTTACAAGTTCGAAAGGTGATCCCTACACCACAACAGTGTAGAAATTGCTGGCGATTTGGCCATCCAGCGAAATATTGCAGATCTATCGCCGAATGCCCAGTCTGTGGTGCCGATGACCATTCTAATACGTCTTGCAATCGATCTCCCTCTTGCCTTAACTGTCATGAGGCTCACCCTTCGTACTCTCGCCGTTGTCAAGTCTATTTAAACGAGCGGGAAATCCGTTACCTCAAAGAGACAGAAGGTCTCCCTTATTCCATGGCAGTTTCTCATCTCCGCCTCCAAGGGAGACTCCCACATGTTTCTTATTCCCGTGTTTCAAAACGTCCCCCCACTTCTGGTATCCCATCTTCTACACCCACCTCTGTGGTTACCTCTCCCATAATCACTCCTGTATCTAATCCTTTTGCTGTCCTCGGCTCAGATGTCCCTACTTCAACGCCTCAGTCTAATCTCACTTCTTCGAGTTCTCTCTCACAAGCCTCAGTATCGACGAGACCTCGTACGACACCTCCTCCCAATCGTCCCTCTACTTCTCAAAAGTCAAAAAAAGGTCCGTTAACACCTCCTACCCATCTTCCACCTCCTCATTTTACCCTCCCTGTCTCTGTCCCTGGTTCTTTCCCTTTCACTGGCTCAGTTACAAGTGTAGAGGTTCACCCTCCTCCTCGTACTGTACCTTCCTCCCCTGTTCCCTCCCAAGTTTCTTCCTCTTCTGCCACCTCCCAGGTTCCTGCCTCTTCTGTCCCCTGCCACGCTTCTCCAGTTCCCTCCACCCTTTCGCCCCCCCCCCCTACCTTGGTACAGTCCAATACAGTTCCAATCTTTACTCATCCTCCCCCTACCATTCCCAATATTGTCTCCCATACGACGTCTCTGAATTCCGAAACACTTGAAGCAATCTCTGAATATATTGCAGAGACCAAACCATCAATGGACACTGATCCACCTTCCACTCTTTCTCTCTCCTCTGCTCCATCTGCGCAACTCCTTTCTTCACAGCGCACCGTTCCTTCGCTGCTTGAACGTTTTCCACTGCCTCCGCATGTGGACTTTTCTAACCCCTCTAGTCCGTAGGAACCCTTACCTGCGGATTTCAAGTATCTTTATCATTGCCAATCATGGCCTATTTACAGTGGAATATATGCGGCCTCAGGGGTAATCGGGGTGAGCTTCAGATGTTACTCTCCCAGTTTGCCCCTGTTGGTGTTTGCTTACAGGAACCAAAATTACACTCTGCTGTTATTTCTCACATCTCAGGCTATAATTTATTGTATTCTTCAGATCCTTTTCCTGATGGGACCTTTAATGAAAGTGCCCTTCTTCTACGCACTGATATTCCGTACCATCAGCTATTTTTTCATACTTCGCTGCATTACACAGCAGCCCGTATCCACTTACATAGGTGGTATACTCTCTGTTCTTTATATCTCTCTCCTTCTTGGGCATTATCTATTCCGGATTTTGCCTTCCTTGTTTCGTCATTACCGCCACCGATTCTGTTACTTGGTGATTTTAATGCCCACCATTTCCTCTGGGGGGGGGGTCTCACTGTGATTCCCTTGGAATTCAGTTAGAGGCTTTTCTTGCCACCCACCCCCTCCATGTTTTAAATACAGGTACTCGCACCCATTTTGATCCTCGGACTCATACTCTCTCTTGCATCGATCTCTCGGTCTGCTCTTCCTCCGCCACATTAGACTTCACTTGGTCTGTTCTCCCGGACTTACATGACAGTGATCATTTCCCAATCATTCTTACTTCCCCTTCATATTCGCCACCTCTTCGCACCCCACGCTGGCAATTTAATCGGGCAAATTGGAACCTTTACTCACACCTAACTGTTTTTAAAGAGGTTCCTTCTTCGTCCTCCATCGATGAGCTTTTACACCTCTTCTTGTCCTCCGTTTTCACCGCAGCTTCTCATTCTATACCCCAAACTTCGGGCAAGCATTCTCAAAAATGCGTGCCTTGGTGGTCTCCTGCTTGTGCTCGTGCAGTACGTTTGAAACGCGCTGCATGGGGCAGGTACCGGTACAATAGAACCACAGAGCGACTCCTTGATTTTAAACAGAAGCGTGCGATCGCTCGCCGTGTCATCCGTGATGCTAAACGCACTTGCTGGCGAGATTATGTCTCCACCATCACCTCTGCTTCCTCTATGAGTGCAGTCTGGAAAAAAGTACGAAAACTGAGTGGTAAATATTCTCCTGACCCGGTTCCTGTTCTGCGGGTTGCCGGTGTTGATATAGCAAACCCACTAGATGTTGCCAATGAAATTGGCAATCATCTGGTCCGTATTTCTCAGGGACTCCATCTATGCCCCTCATTTCTTTCCTCAAAGTCTGCCAGAGAGTTAGCACCCTTGGACTTTTCTTCTCTCAGAGAAGAACAGTATAATGTGCCTTTTACACTTCAAGAACTGGAGGCAACACTCTCAACTTGTCGATCATCCGCAGCTGGGCCCGACGACATTCATATTCGTATGCTACAACATTTACATCAGTCAGCCCTTGCAGTCCTATTACGCCTTTACAATCTTATTTGGTCACAAGGAGTTCTTCCACAGCTGTGGAAATACGCCATTGTTCTCCCTTTCCGCAAACCAGGCACTACGGGACATGAAACCTCCCACTATCGTCCCATTGCTCTTACCAGTGCAGTTTGCAAAGTAATGGAACGCCTAGTAAATAGACGTTTAGTGTGGTATTTAGAGACACACAGTCTCTCCACTCGTCAATATGGCTTTCGTAAGGGACGTTCTACCATAGACCCCTTACTACGCTTGGATACGTATGTTCGTAATGCCTTTGCGAATAACCACTCAGTTATTGCCATATTTTTTGACCTTGAGAAGGCATATGACACAACTTGGAGGTATAATATTTTAGCCCAAGCCCACTCCTTAGGCCTTCGAGGCAATCTACCATCCTTCCTTAAGAACTTTTTAACTGACAGGCATTTCCGTGTTCGGGTTAATAATGTGCTCTCCCCAGACTTTATCCAAGCTGAAGGTGTCCCCCAGGGATGTGTTCTGAGCACAACACTTTTTCTCCTTGCTATTAATGATTTGGCCTCTAGTCTTCCATCAAATATTTGGTCATCACTCTATGTTGATGACTTCGCTATTGCCTGTGCAGGCGCTGACTGTCACCTCATTACAGTTTCTCTCCAACATGCAGTCGACCGTGTTTCCAATTGGGCCACCACACGTGGGTTTAAATTTTTCAGCACTAAAACCCACCAAATCACTTTCACTAGACGCTCTGTCATCTCCGATCATCCTTTGTACCTCTATGGCTCCCTTATCCCTGAACGTGATACAGTCAAGTTTCTGGGCCTCCTCTTTGATCGTAGGTTATCCTGGAAACCTCACATTACCTCTCTGAAGGCAACTTGTCACAGCCGGCTGAACCTTCTTAAAACCCTTGCTCATCTTTCATGGGGAGCTGATCGTCGAACCCTCCTTTGCCTACATTCCACCCTTATTTTATCGAAACTTGATTATGGTGACCAGATCTATTCAGCGGCATCTCCTGCTACTCTCTCTAGCCTTAACCCCATTCATCACCAAGGATTACATTTATGCCTTGGTGCTTTTCGCTCTTCCCCTGTCGAGAGCCTCTATGCAGAAGCGAACGTTCCATCCTTATCCGATCGCAGTGATGCCCATTGCCTGCGCTACTATGTACGCTCTCATGATCTCCGCAATCCTTCCATTTATAGAATGGTCACTGATGTTAGTAGACATTCTTTATTTGTTCGCCGCCCCTGTTTACTCCGTCCCTTCTCTCTTCGCCTTCATTCGCTCTTGTCTTCTCTTCAACTACCACCTTTCTATGTACATGTAGCATCTCACTTTTCCCTACCCCCCTGGGAAGTTCCAGCTGTTCGAGTCTGTTCTTTCTCCCTCCCTTGCTCGAAAGCCCAACTGTCTACGGTCGCTTCCCGCTCTCTTTTTCTTGACCACTTTCACTCTCATTCTCATGCCATTGCTGTGTACACAGATGGCTCTAAGTCTTCTGACGGCGTAGGATTCGCAGCAGTGTTTCCGGACAGCGTCGTACAAGGGCATTTACTATCTTCGGCTAGTATTTTTACTGCTGAATTATATGCCATCCTTACAGCACTTATCCGTATTGCGTCTATGCCTGTGTCATCATTTGTGGTTGTCTCAGACTCCCTTAGTGCTTTACAGGCTATACAAAAATTTGATACACCTCACCCCTTAGTCCTCTGTATCCAACTTTGGCTATGCCGCATCTTTACCAAGCATAAAGATATTGTTTTTTGTTGGGTCCCTGGTCATGTTGACGTACAGGGCAATGAACAGGCAGACACTGCTGCGCGGTCAGCAGTACATGACCTACCAGTTTCTTATAGAGGTATTCCATTTACGGACTATTTTGCTGCAATATCTTCCCACCTTCACACCTGTTGGCAACAACGCTGGTCTACTATGCTCGGCAACAAACTTCAAACTATTAAACCGAGTATAGGTTACTGGCCGTCTTCTTATCACCAGTGTCGAGGTTGGGAGACTACTCTCTCCCGTCTTCGCATTGGCCATACTCGTCTTACTCATGGATATCTCATGGAGAGGCGTCTTGCTCCTCTCTCTGAGAATTGCCAAGCTCCATTATCAGTCAGCCACATTCTGTTGGACTGCCCACTTTATCAACGAGCACGCAGAATTTACCTCTGTCGTCGTCTTCGCTCCGCTGCTCTCTCTTTACCTTCCCTTCTCGCTGATGGACCCACCTTTCATCCGGACTCTCTCATTGACTTTTTGACAACAACTGACTTACTTCACAAATTCTGATACCTTCAGCCCTTTCTACTTCAATCTCTTGCTACCCTCTACCCCCGTACTATCCCCTGCCCCGCTGTTTTCTGTAACCTGTTGATCATCCCCCCTCCCTTCTGCCATCCAATACCCTCACTTCCTTCCCTACCCTGCAGCGCTGTATAGCCCTTGTGGCTTAGCGCTTCTTTTTGATTATAATAATAATAATAATGTGTGCAAGGGGCTTGGACATACAGCAGACATGTATGAGCATGTTAGGAGTGAATGGAGATGAATGGTTTTTGGAACCTGACGAACTGTTGGAGTGTGAGCAGGGTAATATTTTGTGAAGGGATTCAGGGAAACCAGTTAGCCAGACTCGAGTCATAGAGGTGGGAAGTACAGTGCCTGCTCTTTAACCCTTTGAGGGTCAACAGGCCCTCTCCGAGACTTGTTCTCAGGGTCAGCCAAATTTAACCCTTTCAGGGTCCGTCCCGTAGATCTACGGCTTTACATTCAGGATCCAAACCGTAGATTTACGTCATGAGCTCAGCTCACTCTGATAAACTGTGAGTGGTAAATTTGGGCCTAGATATGAGAGAATACATCTATGTGGTATGTGTGCACCACATAAAACAAATCCTGCAGCACACTGTGTATAATGAAAGAAAAAAAACTGAGACCATGATTTTCGATTAAAACAGCGACTTTGCAGTGTTTTTCGTATGTTTTTTATAGTTGTATTTGTGATTTCTTGGTCTCATTTGATAGAATGGAAGACATATCACAGAAATGGAGATAATTTTGATTGGTGTTAGCACTGGAAATGGCTTGAAACTGAGCTCAAAGTGGCGGAAATGTTAAATTTTTGCCGATGTTCAAGAGTAAACAAACGACCTCACACGTTTTATACACGCCAGCTGGTGGGTCTAATATACATTCACAAATGTGGTGATGATATTTATACAATTATTACAATATTGCATAACAGTAAATCTTCTATTTTTTGGTGTGAATAAAAATTCATTATGTGAATAAAAATTCAGAATGGAATTTATTTGTAAAGCCTCAAAACATAACTAATGAACAGAGGAAATGTTAGTTTAGTGCCAGGAATACCTACATTGTTTATTCTGGACCCTATTTTGAAATTGGAATATTTTGAACTTTGTGTTAAATTGGCCAAATTACCAATTTCCGGTCACTTTATTTTGTAGTTGAAATGGTTGACTTGGTGATTTCATGTGCTCAATCGATAGATTAGAAGTAATACTAGTGAAATAGCTAAGAATTTGGTCGACTGGAATAATGTAATTGGCCTAAAATGGGAGTCAAAGTCAGCAAAATCGCCGATTCGTAAATATCGCTGACACATCAAAATTCACGAGAGCATAATTTCGTCAATTTTCCATCAAATTTCGTACTTTTTATTTTATTACCTTCACAAAAAGATTCTCTACCATTTGATAATAAAAAATAACAATTTTTTTTTTTGAAAATTCTTGGACACTAGGGCACCACTTCAGATTTGGGCCTTGGACCCTGAAAGGGTTAAAAAAAAAAAATTTCTTATGAAAAGATAGAGAATCTTTTCCCGATCATAATGACACCAAAAGTATGAAATTTGATGGAAAACTTATGGAATTATGCTCTTGTGAAGTTAGCGGTCTCGACGATGTTTACGCATCGGAGATTTCGCCCACTTTGAGCCCTATTTTCGGCCAATTTCTGTGTACTAGTCGACAAAAATCATAACTATTTCTCTAGAACTCCATTTTTTCTATTGAATGAGTACAAGAAACCACCCATTTACTGATTTCAACTATCCAATACAGTGGTCAGAATTTAGCCATTTTGCCAATTTCACACAAATTTCAAAAGATGCCAATTTCCAAATAGGGTCCAGAATAAACAAGAAAGACATTCCTGGCACTAAAATAACATTTCCTTTGTTCGTTAGTCACATTCCCAGGCCCCTCTTATATTTCTTTGGCTTTCCACTTTCAATTTTTATTCTTACAAAAAATAGAAGATTTACTGTTATGCAGACTATTGCATTAGTGTAGAAATGGTATAAATAATATCAGCGCACTTGTGAAAGAATATTAGACTCACCAGTTGATGAGTATTGGATGCTTGGCAGGATTTGTTTACTTTTGAACTTTGGTAAAAATCGAACATTTCTGCTACTTTGAGCTCAATTTCAAGGTACTTTTCATTGTAAAACCAGTCAAAATCATCTCAATTTCTGTAATATGTCTTCCATTCTATAAAATGAGACCAAGAAAACTAGAATACAATAATAAATACCATACGAAAATACAGTGCAAAGTCGCTGTTTTATTCCAAAAACACGGTCTAAGTTTTTTTTTTTCTCATTATGCACTGTGTGCTGCAGGATCTTTTTTATACTGTGCACACTGACCACTTAGACCCATTTATTTATTTATTTAGAAATTTTAGCATACATACAGAGGTAAAAAAAAAATACAGGTAAGAGCAGCATGCCAAAGCCACTTATATGCATAGCATTACGGGCTGGCTTAAAATTAACTTAAGATTAACTAAGCAATGATGAAATCAGTGATAAGACATTATTGTAAACAGATAACTATAAAGCACAAGTGAGTATTACAAAGACAGGTCATATGGTTGCATGCATTGCTGTACATTCAGTAGAATGGAGTATTCTGTTAGGTAGTGTATTTAAAAAAATAACAAAGTTAGATTGGGTCCTAGGTTTAACATTTATGTGATATAATTGTGAGTAACATTTTGGATATACAATTCATAAGGTTCAGTTATTCAGTATTTATTTGGTTTTGAGTGAGTAAGTGAACTTTGAGAAAAGACTTGAATTTATAAACAGGTAGTGTTTCTTTTATATTTACAGGTAATGAATTCGATTTTAGGGCCTTTTATGTGCATTGAGTTTTTGCATAGCGTGAGATGGACACGAGGAACATCGAAGAGTGATCTGTGCCTTGTGTTATGGTCATGTGTTCTGTTGAGGTTGGCAAGGAGATGTTTGAGGGGAGGGTTAATATCAGAATTAAGTGTTCTATGTATGTAATAGGTGCAATAATAAGTATGGATGTTTTGTATGGTGAGTAGGTTGAGTGTTTTGAATATTGGTGGTGTGTGTTGCCTGTAGTGAGAATTTATTATCATTCTAACTGCAGCCTTTTGTTGGGTAATTAATGGTCTGAGATGGTTAATTGTTGTTGAGCCCCATGCACAAATTCCATAGGTGAGATAGGGGTAAATAAGAGAGTGATAAAGGGCCAGGAGGGCTGACTGTGGAACATAGTACCATATCTTCGATAGTATGCCTACAGTCTTGGAAATTTTCTTAGAAATTTGTTGTATATGTGTATGAAATTTGAGTCTATTATCGAGGTGGATTCCTAAGAATTTTCCCTCTGTTAGCTTTGTGATAGGTGATCCGTTTATCGTTATGTTAACAGGTACATCTGTAGCTCTGTTACCAAACTGAATGAAGTAGGTTTTGTCAATGTTTAGTGTAAGTTTGTTAGTCCTCATCCAGGTAGATATTTTCTGTAATTCGGTGTTTACAGTATTGGCTAGCGTGACTGGGCTCGGGTGAGAGAAGACGTATGTAGTGTCATCTGCAAAAAGTGTGGGTTTGAGTAATTGCGAAGCATTTGGTAGGTCATTTATGTATAGGAGAAAGAGAAGAGGGCCAAGGACACTTCCCTGTGGGACACCAACTGTAATTGGTTGTGCGGAAGAGCTTGCCCCATTTGCGTACACATATTGGCTTCTGTTGCTGAGGTAAGACTTGAGGTAGTTGAGGGAGTGCCCTCTAATACCATAGTGTGACAATTTTACGTGGAGCAAGTCATGGTCAACTGTATCAAAAGCTTTACGTAAGTCAATGAAGATCCCCAGTGGGACTTCTTTTTTCTCTATTGCAGTGTATATATGTTCTAGCATGTGTATAATAGCATCATTAGTATTTTTATTAGGCCTGAATCCAAATTGGCAGGGGTTGAGAATGTTTTGGGAGATGAGGTAGGAGTAGATTCGTTTATGAATTAATTTTTCGAAGATTTTTGAGAGAGGGTGTAAATTGGATATTGGCCTATAGTTATTCAACTCTGTTTGGTCTCCTCCTTTATGGATTGGGGTGACCCTTGCTATTTTGAGAACTGTAGGGAAGGTGGAGGATTCAATGGATTTGTTAAAGAGTGTTGCAATGATTGGTGATAGTACTTGTGATGCTTTTTTGTATATAAAGGGTGGTAAGGTATTTAAATCTCCTGCCTTGTTTTTCAGTGCGTTGATAATAAGGGAGACTTCGTATGGGTTAGTCGGAGCTAGGAACAGTGTGTTTGGGTAGTTGCCAGTGAGGTAGTCATTTGGTGGGGTATCTGAGCTTGGGATTTTATTGGCAAGGTTTTGACCTATAGTGGAGAAGAAATCATTGAGACTGTTTGCTGTTTCTGTTGGTGGGAGTTGGGGTCCATCTGATTTTGCTAATTTTATTTTGCTATGTCGTGTTATCTTTTTTGTTCCCAGAATTTCTGATAGGGGCTTCCAGGTCTTTTTTATATCACCTTGTAAGTTGGATAATCTGTTCTCATAATACAATTTTTTTGCCCTTCTTATCAGGCTGGTTAGGATTGACGAGTAACATAGGCCTACCAGCTTTCTCCCACTAGATTTGAGGGCACTAGAATTTAGGCGGACTAGTACGTCAAAAACCCTGGGTCGTAAGCCGTACTAGTACGGCCGAAACCCTCAAAGGGTTAAAGGAGGGGTTTGGGATATTGGCTGTTTAGAGTGACTTCTAAACTGTCGTATCTGGGCACCTCTGCAAAGATGGTGATTGTGTGTGAATGATGGTGAAAATGTTTGCTTTTTGGGTCATCCTGCCTCAGTGGGAGACAGCGAACATGCTGAAAAAAAAAATTATTTTTTATCTCTTCTCTACAAATAATTAAAGCCCTCATATTTACTCATTATTGGTTAAATTTATTTCAACATTTAAAATGCATAAAATACATGAAAAGGTTAAAGAAACAAACATGTACATTTGCAATAGAATAATAGCATGCACAGAAACAATATTTACACAACTGTAAAAGTTTAGATTTTTTCACCCAAAAGTTTACATTTTATGTATTTAATACTATTAATTACTCTGAGTCTGTTTTTTCACAATTCCAGTTAAGTTTATGAGAATATCCCAGTCACCCTTAGTAACTCCTATGGCCTTTAGAATGTCACTGCCACTACGACTTGTTGTTTCCATAAGATGGTAAAGTAAGTATACTTTAAGACCAAGTGAAACTAAAATAGACTGAAGAGAAGCTTGTAGTGCCGAGGTAGAATGGAAAAGCTTGCGACCATAATGTTCAACACCTCGGATAAGTGTACCATTATAAGCCACACCTGAAATGTGGCCAGTCTCGATGTTCAGTACCGTCACTTGATTCTGCAATAAAAAGTATATAACTGAAAACCTTAATGAATGCATAAATTCATGAATTTAGTAGTACATGTATATAAATTAAGTTTAAACATGTTAATACTAAGCAGGACAGGAAGTTAAGACTGAATTATAAGCTCTGTTGTGAAAGGAAATCTGGTAGGCTATTTAACACACCAAAATACATTTAACTCTTTGAGGGTCGAGAGCCCTTCTCATTAACTTGTTCTCATGGTCGAGAAACATTAAAAAAAAAAATTCTTATAAAATGATAATGTTCTTGCAAGTGTTATAGGCTATATATATATATATATATATATATATATATTTTTTTTTTATTATTTTATTATCACACCGGCCGATTCCCACCAAGGCAGGGTGGCCCGAAAAAGAAAAACTTTCACCATCATTCACTCCATCACTGTCTTGCCAGAAGGGTGCTTTACACTACAGTTTTTAAACTGCAACATTAACACCCCTCCTTCAGAGTGCAGGCACTGTACTTCCCATCTCCAGGACTCAAGTCCGGCCTGCCGGTTTCCCTGAATCCCTTCATAAATGTTACTTTGCTCACACTCCAACAGCACGTCAAGTATTAAAAACCATTTGTCTCCATTCACTCCTATCAAACACGCTCACGCATGCCTGCTGGAAGTCCAAGCCCCTCGCACACAAAACCTCCTTTACCCCCTCCCTCCAACCCTTCCTAGGCCGACCCCTACCCCGCCTTCCTTCCACTACAGACTGATACACTCTTGAAGTCATTCTGTTTCGCTCCATTCTCTCTACATGTCCGAACCACCTCAACAACCCTTCCTCAGCCCTCTGGACAACAGTTTTGGTAATCCCGCACCTCCTCCTAACTTCCAAACTACGAATTCTCTGCATTATATTCACACCACACATATAAAAGACTTGCGATCAATACTTACCGAGATATAAAGGCGTGAAGCTGACAAAATTAACTGCCTACAGCAACATCGCCGAGTGCCAGTCACATGGTAATTGTTTTATTTATTTTTTCTACTTTTTTATTTTTTAATATTTTATTTCTTCAAGTAACTTTTATGGCCTGTGAGACCAATGTAAGTTATACTGTATGTATATTCACTTGTTGTATGCTACACAATAACTGCACAAACAATGTTGTCATTATATTGTTTACAAAACTTTACACAAACCAACAATAAAAAATGTTTATTCCTATTTTCCTATCATATATATAGACACAGTCACTGGACATGTTCCTAGAACTGGTACAGCTTCTGTAAGTTTGTAGTTGTGTGGGGGTGGCCATGTAAATATGCTGAGTCACTGGCATGGCTAGTGACACAAAGACGCTTTACACCATCACACACTAACCCTCACTGCCTTCCACAACACAAATCCCTTCCTCACCCCACCACCCCACATGGAAATAAGTCACTGAATTTTTTTGGGTTATCCTATGCTGATGGTTGTCCTTCCTTCCTTCCTTCCTGGGCATTGCTTTCGGTCACAAACTCCTCAAAACCATGAAATTCATCCTCACTGACACTTCCATCTGTATTTGAACTGTCATTTGGGAACAAGAGTGTCCCAATTCGCTGAGTAGTGAGGCATTTCTTCCAGCAAGGAATGTTGAACAAGGTGTACTGAAATGGCATTCCCATAATGCAACACTGGCTCCATGATTTTTTTTTATACTGCACACACTGACTGTGCAGACCCATTCTCTCACATGTAGGCCTACCAGCTTTCTCTTGCTCGATTTGAAGGCGCTAGAATTGATGCGTATAAGTACACGTGATCGACCATCAAAGGATTAACCCTTAAATGGTCCAAAGGTATATATACGTTCACTCGCGTAGCACCCCAAATTTTTTGAGGAAAAAAGAAATCTTTTCTTTTAAAAGGAAAAAAGAGCATATGGTACCCAGGCATCCCCAATTATTTTAATATGGAACACAGTGAGTGCACATACCCATTCTCTCATGTCTAGGTGACTCAGGCTTATTGTGGCAATGTTAAATGAATGACAAAGAAAACGTATACATGTATATACGTTTGGGGCACTACACGCGTGAACGTATATATACGTTTGGACCGTTTAAGGGTTAAAAATATGAAACGATCACAACAAAAGGACATAACTACAATCTAACGAAAAAGAGCAACAAACGAACACAAGATTTCTCTTTGCAAACAGTTATAAGACAATAGGATACTTAACCCTTAAACTGTCCAAATGTAGATCTGTTTTCACTGCCAGCAGTCCGAATATTTTGAAAAAAAAAAATTATTTTAATTAACCCTTTGACTGTCCCAACCCCCAATCCTGAGGTGTCTCCTGGTGTCGCAAAATTTAAAAAAAAACAAAATATTTTTTCTTATGAAATGATAGAGAATCTTTTCCCGATTGTAAAGACACCAAAAAAACACGAAATTTGATGGAAAACTGATGGAATTACGCTCTCATGAAGTTAGCGACCTTGGAGATATTTACAAATCGGCGATTTCGCCCACTTTGAGCCCTATTTTCGGCTAATTCTATTATTCCAGTCAACCAAACTCATAGCTATTTCTTCAGAACTCCATTTTTTCCATCAACTGTGTACAAGAAACTGCCCATTTACCGATTTCAACTACCCAATAACATGGTCAGAAATTTGCAATTTGGCCAATTTCACAAAAATTAAAAAATATGACAATTTCAAAATAAGGACCAGAATGAACAATGCAGACATTCCTGGCTCTAAAATAACATTTTCTTTGTTCATCAGTCATGTCTCCAGGCCCCTGTGATATTACTCTTGCTTTTTATTTTGAAATTTTATTCAAACAAAAAATAGAAGATTTACTGTTTTGCAGACTACTGCAATACTGTAATAATTGTAAAAATTACATCAACCCATTCATGACTGCATATTAGAATGGCTATTTGGACATTTGTTGGACAATGACATCATTTGTTTACTTTTGAACTTCGGCAAAAATCAAACATTTCCCGTACTTTGTGCTCCATTTCCAGGTTCTTTTTATAGTAAAATTAATCAAAATCACCTCTATTTCTATAATATAGTTTCCATTCTATCAAATGAGACCAAGAAAACGAGAATACAACCACAAATACTATATGAAAATAGACCACAAAGTCGGCATTTCATTAAAAAAAAAAACGGTCGGAGTTTTTTTTTTCTCATTATGCACTGCGTGCTCCAGGATTTTTTTTATATGGTGCACACTGACCACACAGACCCATTCTCTCACATGTGGGCCTACCAGCTTTCTCCTGCCTGATTTGAAGGCGCTAGAATTTATGAGTATATATACGTCAAACACGGTACCTCGTAAACGTATATATACGGCCGCGACAGTCAAAGGGTTAAAGAGGGCAATTTTCCGTGTGTAATAAGACCAAAAAAAAAAATTAGGATCAGTACTTAACCGAGATATAAGACCGTGAAGTTGGCACTGGATACTCACCTGATGGCAACACTGAGTCCTGCCACTTGCAGAAGAGTTGCTGATATACCTTTTTTCCTCGTTTTTATTTTAATTTATATAATTTTATGTTCTGATAATTACAGTTTATAGTAGTTCTTTGTTCTGACACTAATATTAGGCACTGAAATAGTACTGTACTCAAATAGTCACAAACACACTGACAGGTGAACCAGCCTTGGTCATTTATTATTATCTAGAAACATATAGAAAGTATTTATAGGTCTCAGCAACGTTTTAGACATGCTGGAGTATATACGAAACTCCTTGAAGTATGGTGTTCAGACGAGTGTCACTAAACTGCCGACAGTAAAGCAGTGGAATGACACTTTATAAACATGTACTGCTCCAGGGAACCCTGGCTTTATGTATACGTTTTCACTGTTACACACAATCATGTCTGTCTGTCTGTCTGTCTGTCTCCATTTGTCAGTCTGTCTGTCTAGCTCTGCTTATCTGTCTTTCTGCCTGCCTGTGTGTGTGTGCCTTTCCGTCTGCTTGTCTCTCTGTCTCAGAGAGCGGCTTGTAAACCGACAGGTACTACACGTGATGCAAAGTCATCACGTCTCATTTCTGATCAAGTAAAAACTGCGTATTACTTGCCAGTCATGCTTATTATGCCTTATATCTACAACAAGCACTGTATAGCACTTTGCCTGGATTTTTTGGGTTATCCTAGGTAATTTACATTATGTATAATAACTACTTATGTATACCTGAGAGAGAGAGAGAGGTAGACATAGATATAGACAGAGACAGATAGATACACACAAAGACAGCCAAAGTCAGCCAGCCAACCAAATACATATTACACATGTTCCAGAATCTTCTCTTTGCTTAGGGCACAGGTTATAGGACATTCTGGCAAGATGACACTACCAGTGGTATCAGAAATGAAAGGATGTTGCACATGGGTTATTATCGAGGTTTTTTTTATATTTCCTCGACCACTTGTGGCCACATCCATCTCAAAGCCATCTCACTTTCCAAATAAAAAGGGAGTGTTAATACAACATGACATCAGTGAATCCCTGGCATTTGCCATGCTATTTGCTCTAACTGGCACTCAATTGAACTGGTGCTCCCACAAGGTACTAAGTGGTCCCAGATTTTTTTTAATACTGCACACACCGAGTGTTAAGACCCATTCTATACTGACCAGGCATCTCAGGCCAATCATGCCAAATTTGAAGGCAGGAAAAATAAAGCATAGATCTACGTTTGGACAGTTTAAAGGTTAAATGAGGATGTATAAAGCCTACAACAACATGAATTATTATTATTACATTTATGAGGGAGTGGTAAACCCTTAGGGATTAAACAGTGTCTGGAGGAATATGAGGCATTCAGGTTCAATCCAAGGAAGAGAAGCACAGGCCCAATTCCTCAGATTAAGAGCCCCTTGCTGGCATCAAGGCATCTCCCTTGAAGGGACAACCAATGGAATCTTTAAAAAAAAATTTATAACAGGTTAAGTACTTAAGACAGGACACTATGAGTTTAGATAAGTACCTGTAGCTATATACAATTAATAAAAAACCTGTCAAAAACTGGCAATAAAGCACAAGATGTATCAAGAGATCCATATGCAGAAAGAAATGAAACAATAAACAGAAATACAGAAGTGAATGGTGACAGGGTAAAGTTGTAGAAGTGAATGGGATGGAAGTAGCAGAAGTCATTAGTTCACTAGCTAGGTAGTCTAAAACTGACAAGAGAACTTTTAATCCAGAATGTAATAATAATACACCGATTATGAATACCAGGGCTATAGCCTATATAAGAGCATTTATACTCTGAAGTGGCTTCACCTCTAAGACATCAATGAGCACATTTGAAACAGAATGACTGAGGGGTGAAAGACATGCAACCCCAACACCAGACAAGGAATGGTAAAACCCCAATGGAGGTTTAGAGGTCTTCTGATAAACAGCAGAGGCAGAATGTACATTGCTTTGCTGGGTGCTGATGGAAGGCAAGGATTTGTAGAAATTCACCTCGGTCACCGACCACCAATAGGACATCAAATGCAGTACAATTTTATATGTAATATTCTAGTTTAATAAATAAAAAAAAGATTGTGATGCCTACTATGAATTATTTTTTACATCCTTTATTTTAAAAGGTAGGAATAAATTTAAATATCCAAATTGAACACACACAACACACTTAATAGTATACAGTGGACCCTCGACCAACGATGGCATCGATTAACGATAAATCCGACCAGCGATACATTTTAATGCAAAAATTTTGCCTCGACTAGCGCTAAAAAACTCGACCAACACTATTCGTTCCATCTGAGACGCGTCCACTTCTGGCCAGTGTTTACAAGCCAGCCAGCCACCGCGGTTGCTTCCAAGCATACAATCGGAACATTTCATATTATCACAGCCTTTTAAGTGATTGCACCTGCAAAATAAGTCACCATGGGCCCCACGAAAGCTTCTAGTGCCAACCCTACAGCAAAAAGGGTGAGAATTACTATGGATATGAAGAAAGATATTGCTAAGTATGAAAGTGGAGTGCGTGTCTCCAAGCTGGACAGGTTGTACACAAAACCCCAATCAACCATCGCTACTATTGTGGCCAAGAAAACGGCAATCAAGGAAGCTGTTCTTGCCAAAGGTGCAACTATGTTTTCGAAACTGAAATCACAAGTGATAGAAGATGTTGAGAGACTGTTATTGGTGTGGATAAACGAAAAACATATAGCAGGAGATAGCATCTCTCAAGCGATCATATGTGAAAAGGCTAGGAAGTTGCATGACGATTTAATTAGAAAAATGTCAGCAACTAGTGGTGATGTGAATTTAAGGCCAGCAAAGGTTGGTTTGAGAGATTTAAGAATCGTAGTGGCATACATAGTGTGATAAGGCATGGTGAGGCTGCCAGTTCGGACCAAAAAACAGCTGAAAAATATGTGCAGGAATTCAAGGAGTACACAGACAGTGAAGAATTGAAACCTGAACAAGTGTTTAATTGTGACACTGACAATGTTGTGAAACACTTTAGGAATGTCATGAAGGAACGGGAGGTACAGGCCTCTATAAACAGATGTGTTGTGCGATAGAGGTCCAGTGACTCTCAAGCTGGTCCTAGTGACATTAAAAGAAGAAGGGAAGTAACCCCAAAAAAGGACTTGCCACCTCAAGTCCTAATGGAAGGGGATTCCCCTTCTAAACACTAACACCATCAACACTCTCCCCTCCTCCCATCCCATCAATCATCACCAGATCTTCAATAAAGGTAAGTGTCATGTAACTGTGCATGTCTTCTTCAGTTTGTGTGTATTAAAATTAATATTTCATGTGGTAAAAAAAATTTTTTTCAATACTTTTCGGTGTCTTGCACGGATTAATTTGATTTCCATTATTCCTTATGGGGAAAATTAACTCGACTAACGATAATTTCGATTAACGATGAGCTCTCAGGAATGGATTAATATCGCTAGTCGAGGGTCCACTGTATACAGTTTGGCCCTCAGATTCACAGTGACTTGCATTCTTAAAAGGTACTGCAAATAAAAAAACCTGAAGAGAGCATAAATTATGTCTGCATAAAAAAATATTAAGATTTCATTTTATTTCAAATATCACTAATTTGGTTAATACTGACATCAAGGGAGGTTCCTTGGTGATGGGGAACAGCTTTTGATGCAAGGAATTGGACCTATCCTTCCCTTCCTTGGATGCAACCGGATTTCCTCATTCTTTGACCTCGGCGCTTTCTCCTAAATACAGGAGGGCCCCGCTTTACGGCGTTTCGCTTTACGGCGTTCCGCTAATACGGACATTTCAAATTATGACCAAAACTCGCTATACGGCTCCCCCCACCTGTCTTTCTAATACGGTCACAGCGGCCCACCGAGTTTGTTTACATTCTCCCTGAGCACATCTCCTTATTATGTCTGGAAACTTTCCAAAATTTCAAGTGTTTTAAAGTTATTTTATATTTTATATGTATTGTACTTGATAATTAAACTTGTGTACACCTGTACCTAAATAAACTTACACACTGTGCTGGCATGTAGGTACACATTAAAATCACTAAGAGTCTCTCTACTCTTGATGCAATAATAATAATAATAATAATAATAATAATAGTAATAATAATAGTAATAATAATAATCTCTTGGGCGCATTAATGTCGCATATTACGTTAATATAGACATTTCCCTTAATCTATCTATGATATTTTTTTCAAAATTATATAAGAAACACATTATGTAACACACAAACATGATACATGCACCCACAGTATAAAAATTTATACAAATATATACGAGATGTTTACCAAACGGTTTGTAGAAGTGTCGGAAGAATTACGTTTTCTCTAGCCCGTCACCTGTTACTAGGGATAACTGTAGAAAAATATTCCTTTCGTATGCCTTCACTTTATAGCTATAATTCTGTACTAACTTGTACACAGTGTAAGAGTATTTGTTTCATGATTTAATTATTATAATACGTAATAATAAAAATATTATAAGGTAAATGTTTCACAAACTCTTACAAATGTACATGAATGAACTAAAACTGGACACGTATTAATACCGTCTATTTCGCCTGACCGAGTGATCGTCCACAACCTGTTCAGTTTGTTTACGCTGTCTGAGCTCGGTGTATCATTAAATGTTGTATATTACGTTAATATACACATTTTCATTAATCCATCCGTGATATTTTTTTTCAAAATTATATAATAAATACGATACATAACATAAATACATAACAACATATGTGTAGAGAACCTAGGATAACCCAAAAAAGTCAGAGTGACTTACTTCCATTGCCTTCACTCAGAGCATCATTTCTTCTCAAAATGATGTTACATGAGAATGGGAGTGTTCTTCTTTATTTATTCTACCGTATCAATGTAGAGACAACCTGTACACAATGTAACTTGTACACAAACCAGACGTGTACACTTCGTTTGTTTACAAAACTTACGTTCGCCTGGTTTGTTTACATAACTCTGCGCCTGTCCTCTATCATGTACTCATTCTTTCTCTCTCTCATTTATTCGTTTTATCTCATTTACTTACTCCTGACCCTACATTAAGACTACAAATATTTTAAGGTAAGTAATGAGTGAACTGTATATACATTTTATCGCTCTGGGATGCTTAAATATCATAGAATAGTATGTGTGGGTGGGGTGGCCTGGTATGGTAGCCTGGCTGACACCATACCACACTTGATTTCTTACAATAAATACTACTTGTCTCACCCTAGATTAAGACTATAAATATTTTAAGGTAAGTAATGAGTGCACTGTGTGTGTATTGTACTTTTTTATTGTTTTTTGATGCCTGGTTCTATTGCTAACATAATATATGTTAGTGTAAACTTGTTATCTAGTGTTTGTATGCATTTGTAAGTGGAAAAAAAGGGTGTTCCACTTTACGGCGGTTTCCACTTTACGGCGGTAGCCTGGAACCTAACCCGCCGTATAAGTGGGGCCCTCCTGTATTACAATAATAATCTCCCTCTCTCCTAGAGTATGTAGGAGAAAGGGAGATTATTTCCCAGTAAAAGTAGGTCTTAGACAAGGATGTGTGTTTATACTGTCACCATGGTTGACATTTATAGATGGTGTTGTAAGAGAAGTGAATGCTCAGGTGTTGGTAAGAGGTGTGGGGTTAAAAGATGAAGAATCTAATACAAAGTGAGAGTTGTCACAGTTGCTCTTTGCTGATGACACTGTGTTTTTGGGATATTCTGAAGAGAAGTTGCAGAGGTTGGTGGACGAGTTTGGTAGAGTATGTAAAAGAAGAAAGTTTAAGAGTGAATATAGGAAAGAGTAAAGTGATGAGGATAAAAAAAATTAGGTAATGAAAGATTGGATATCAGATTAGAGGGAGAGAGTATGGAGGAGGCGAATGTATTCACATATTTAGGAGTGGACGTGTCAGCAGATGGGTCTATGAAAGATGAGGTGAATCACAGAATTGATTAATCAGTCAATCAAATTTTATTTCCTTGCAAGATTACATTGAGATTATGAAATTACAATAATGAGTTGCAGTGCAAAGAGAGTCACTATCATGCCTAGGCATTATGGGCAGACTTAAGGCTTACAGACTACTTAATAATAAAGAAATTAATCATACTTTAAGTTGTACATCTGTTTTTATTTATAGTACACAGTAATTTTACTCAAATTACAATAGTTTCAATAGTAAATATACTGAAATTATATTACAGGAATATAACATTGTGAGTTGTTGAAAACAGTTTACAGTATGAGAATGCTACAACTGGGTGTAAGGCAGTATTGTTTTGGGTAGGTATTTATACTACAATGTAGTAGTATTAATCAATGTATGAACTTTGGGCATCTAGTTTTGAAGTTTTAAGATTTAGGTAATTGGGAGATTTTTTGGTAAAGTTAAATACTGAGTACTGAGTATTCAGGTTTAGGGTGAGTAAGTGGTTTTTTGAGAAGAATCTTAAATTGATGTTCAGACTGGGTTACTTTAGTATTTACTGGTAATGAATTCCAAATTTTGGGGCCCCTTTATGTGAAAAGTTTTTTTTTTACACAATGTGATATGGATATGGGGTTCATCAAAAAGAGATCAGTGTCTTGAGAGCAATGTGTGGTGTGAATATAATGCAGAGAATTCGTAGTTTGGAAGTTAGGAGGAGGTGCGGGATTACCAAAACTGTTGTCCAAAGGGCTGAGGAAGGGTTGTTGAGGTGGTTCGGACATGTGGAGAGAATGGAGCGAAACAGAATAACTTCAAGAGTGTATCAGTCTGTAGTGGAAGGAAGGCGGGGTAGGGGTCGGCCTAGGAAAGGTTGGAGGGAGGGGGTAAAGGAGGTTTTGTGTGCGAGGGGCTTGGACTTCCAGCAGGCATGCGTGAGCGTGTTTGATAGGAGTGAATGGAGACAAATGGTTTTTAATACTTGACGTGCTGTTGGAGTGTGAGCAAAGTAACATTTATGAAGGGGTTCAGGGAAACCGGCAGGCCGGACTTGAGTCCTGGAGATGGGAAGTACAGTGTCTGCAC
Organism: Cherax quadricarinatus; assembly: GCF_038502225.1. Classification (NCBI taxonomy): domain Eukaryota; kingdom Metazoa; phylum Arthropoda; class Malacostraca; order Decapoda; family Parastacidae; genus Cherax; species Cherax quadricarinatus. The sequence continues at coordinate 19,966,791 of NC_091342.1, forward strand.
TCTGAAGGAGAGGTGTTAATGTTGCAGTTTAAAAACTGTAGTGTAAAGCACCCTTCTGGCAAGACAGTGATGGAGTGAATGATGGTGAAAGTTTTTCTTTTTCGGGCCACCCTGCCTTGGTGGGAATCGGCCAGTGTGATAATAAAAAAAAAATAATAAAAAAAAAGGAATATTGTGAAGTAGATTAGTCCATTTCAGACCCCCAAACATACACGTGCAAACGCACTTACATAAATACACTTACATAATTGGTCGCATTGGGAGGTGATCGTTAAGCGGGGGTCCACTGTATTAGTTTATACCTAGTTGTACTTTAGCTCATTCTAGCACAACACATAGACAATATCAATTTCATTATGTTTATTAGTGACTATACTCTATATGACCAAAGTGCTTTAGCGGTATACCTATACAAACCTCCCACCAATACAGAAATCAGTATTAGAACTCGCCACATAATACAGGATATAAACAACCACTACTTAAACCTAAAAGATGAATGATCACGTTGACCCTGATCTAAACCTCCATAATCTAACACACAATCAAAACTTATTGGAAAGTAACTGCCTTTATTACACAGCATCACAAGCCAGCACTGTCCTGAACACTGCTCAAAGTCTATCAGTTCTTAACTACAACATTAGGTCCTTAAGCAAACACTATGATGACCTCCTGGCACTCCTTGAATCACTAAAGACACCCTTCTCCTGCATTATTCTTACTGAGACCTGGCTTAAGCAGGACACAATTGATATCTACCCTCTACCAGGATACACAGCAATCCACAACTGCAGACCATACCAAGTTGGGGTGGTACTGCAATCTATTACTCTAACCAACTATCTTGTATTAGCACTAATTGCTTTAGTGATGAATATGGGGAATACTACTTCTTCTTTCAACGTACCAGCCGTATCCCACTGAGGTGGGGTGGCCCAAAAAAAAAAAACTGAAGTTTCTCCTTTTAAATTTAGTAATATATACAGGAGAAGGGGTTACTAGCCCCTTGCTCCCGGCATTTTAGTCGCCTCTTACGACACGCATGGCTTACAGAGGAAGAATTCTGTTCCACTTCCCCATGGAGATAAGAGGAAATAAACAAGAACAAGAATTAGAAAGAAAATAGAAGAAAACCCAGAGGGGTGTGTATATATATGCTTGTACATGTATGTGTAGTGTGACCTAAGTGTAAGTAGAAGTAGCAAGACTTACCTGTAATCTTGCATATTTATGAGACAGACAAAAGACACCAGCAATCCTACCATCATGTAAAACAATTACAGGCTTTCGTTTTACACTCACTTGGCAGGACGGTAGTACCTCCCTGGGCGGTTGCTGTCTACCAACCTACTACCTACATGGGGAATACATTTTTGCTAATTTTACTGTAAAAAAACTCAAGACGCCTATAACAATTGGTGCCATATACCAGATACCCCACACAAACATCCCAAACTTCAGTGAGAATCTAAAGTCACTAATAACAAACAGACAAATGAACAAGCACCACCTTCTCTTAGCTGGAGACTTCAATATCAACCTAGGCCTACCAGATGATCAGACTGTAACTGATTTCATCAACAATATGAACAACACACTTCTCATACCAACAATAACTAAACCAACCAGTTTGACTGAGACAAGTGCAACCATAATAGACCACATATGGACCAATATACTAGCCCCCCTTAAATCAGGGATAATCACAGACAGCACTACTGACCACTACCCAACCTTCCTCTTAACAAACATTAGTAAGCCACCACTCGAATACAACAAAGTTTCATTTAGACTCCATGATGAGGCCTCAATAAGGAATTTCACAGCAGACCTAGATACTGTTGACTGACCTACAGAATTCTCCAATGCCAATGGTATTGACGAGTGGACAAACATTTTTCTTAACAAAATACTTAGACTATACAACAAACATTGTCCTGTAAAAACGAAACAGATCACGAATAAACGGCTTGGTTGCCCATGGCTAACCAGCAGCATTTTGAAATCCATTGATAAGAAACACCAATATGAAAAGCAATATAGACAGGGCTTATTACACAAAGATATTCTTAAACAATATTCAACAGTTCTCACCAAATTAATAAAGAAAGCCAAACAACTATACTACTCCAGCAGATTCACTGACACAAGAGGAGATATAAAAAAAAACCTGGAAAACACTTTCCCAGATTCTGGGGACCCACAAACTGAAAAAAAAAAAAACAAGAATATTGTTCTAACTAAACCTCATGAAACACCACTGCATCCCACTGATACAGCTAACAAGATAAACGACTTCTTCTCAAACGTAGGATCTAATCTCGCCAGTAAAATCCCATGTACCAATGCCCGTGCCGGGGACTACCTAGATGGGAATTTCCAAAATTCCTTCTATCTTGTACCAAATGAGCCAACGGAAGTCACCGCAATCATAAAGTCACTTAAAAATAACTCAGAGAATCTGTCTCACGTCCCACCATTATTGTACAAGCGAGCGGCCCATGTCCTTTCGCATGCTATTACATTACTTTTCAACAAGTCACTAGAAACTAGCACCTTCCCGACACTACTCAAGAAAGCAAGGGTTACACCAATACATAAAGGTGGTGACCCTACAGACGTAAATAACTCTAGGCCAATATCAAACTTACCATTGCTATCCAAAATCTTCGAGAAACTCGTGCACAGGAGACTATATTCATTTATAACGTCACAAAACATACTCAACCCCTGCCAATTTGGATTCAGGAAAAATAAAAGCACTAATGATGCAATTATAAAAATGCTAGACCTTCTTTACACAGCATTGGAAAATAAGGAATATCCGCTAGGAATTTTTATTGACCTAAGAAAAGCGTTGGACACAGTAGACCATGGCATCCTACTCCACAAACTTGACCACTATGGTATAAGAGGCCATGCGCTTGCATATTTTAAATCCTACCTTTCTAATAGGTATCAGTATGTCACCAATAAAGACACTGCCTCATCAATATGGCCACTTGATACTGGAGTTCCGCAGGGAAGTGTCCTTGGACTCCTGCTCTTCCTCATATACATCAATGATCTTCCAAACATATCCCAACACCTGAAACCCATTCTCTTTGCTGACGACACGACTTATGTCATCTCCCACCCTAATCTTGCTACCCTCAACACCATTGTTAACGAGGAGCTGCTCAAAATATCGACTTGGATGACAGCCAATAAACTTACACTTAACACTGGCAAAATCTACTATATTATGTTTGGTAGCAGAGCAGGTGTTGCGCAACTTAACATTAAGATCGACAACACTCTAATTGCCAGACATAATGAGGGCAAATTCCTTGGCCTATACAGTAGGGCCCCACTTATACGGCTGGTTAGGTTCCAGGCTACCGCCGTAAAGTGGAAACCGCCGTAAAGTGGAACACCCTTTTTTTCCACTTACAAATGCATACAAACACTAGATAACAAGTTTACACTAACATATATTAAGTTAGCAATAGAACCAGGCATCAAAAAACAATAAAAAAGTACAATACACACATAGTGCACTCATTACTTACCTTAAAATATTTATAGTCTTAATCTAGGGTGAGACAAGTAGTATTTATTGTAAGAAATCAAGTGTGGTATGTATGGTAGTCAGCCAGGCTACCATACCAGGCCACCCCACCCACACATACAATTCTATGATATTTAAGCATCCCATTGCGATAAAGTGTATATACAGTTCACTCAATACTTACCTTAAAATATAGGGTGAGATGAGTAGTATTTATTGTAAAAAATCAAGTGGTATGTATGGTAGTCAGCCGGGCTACCATAGCAGGCCAACCCACCTACACATAATATTTTATTACATTTAAGCATTCCAGAGCGATAAAATGTATATACAGTTCACTCATTACTTACCTTAAAATATTTGTAGTCTTAATGTAGGGTCAGGAGTAAGTAAATGAGATAAAACGAATAAATGAGAGAGAGAAAGAATGAGTGCATGAGCGAGTACAGGTGCAGAGTTATGTAAACAAACCAGGCGAAGGTAAGTTTTGTAAACAAAGTGTACACGTCTGGTTTGTGTACAAGTTACATTGTGAACAGGTTGTCTACATTGATACGGTAGAATAAATGAAGAGGAAAACTCCCATTCTCATGTAACATCATTTTGAGAAGAAATGATGCTCTGAGTGAAGGCAATGGAAATAAGTCACTCTGACTTTTTTGGGTTATCCTAGGTTCTCTACACGTATGTTGTTATGTATGATAATCTATGTAACTGTATTTGTGTATACCTGAATAAACTTACTTACATACATACGAAAGGAATAATTTTCTACAGTTACCCCCAGTAACACATTTTCTCTTATGTTAGATTAGAGAAAATGTTATTCTTGGCGTCACTTGTACAAGTTATCTGGCTACCACATCTCTTATTTATGTTTATTTATTCTATTGTAGGGTGTATTTATCATCTTTTTATGTTATGTATCGTGTTTATTATATAATTTTGAAAAAAATATCATGGATGGATTAATGAAAATGTGTATATTAACGTAATATACAACATTTAATGAGACTCGGTTATTATTATTATTATTATTTCTAATATGGCGTCACTTGTGCAAGTCGTCTGCTACCACATCTCATATTTATGTTTATTTATTCTATTGTGGGGTGTATTTATCATCTTTTTATGTTATGTATCGTGTTTATTATATAATTTTGAAAAAATATCATAGATGGATTAATGAAAATGTGTATTTGACGTAATATACGACATTTAACCCTTTGAGGGTTTTCGTCGTACTAGTACGTCTTACGCGTAGGGGTTTTTGACGTACTAGTACTCATAAATTCTAGCGGCCTCAAATCTAGTGGGAGAAAGCTGGTAGGCCTTCATATGAAAGAATGGGTCTATGTGGTCAGTGTGCACAGTCTAAAAAAAATCCTGCAGCAAACAGTGCATAATGAGAAAAAAAAAACTTTGACCTTTTTTTTTTAATAAATCAGCGACTTTGCAGTGTATTTTCGTATGGTATTTGTTGTTGTATTCTAGTTTTCTTGGTCTCATTTTATAGAATGGAAGACATATTACAGAAATTGAGATGATTTTGACTGGTTTTACAAAGAAAGGTGCCTTGAAATTGAGCTCAAAGTAGCAGAAATGTTCGATTTTTTACCAAACTTCAAAAGTAAACAAATCGTGCCAAGCGTGCAATACACGTCAACTGGTGAGTCTAATATTCTTTCACAAGTGCACCAATAATATTTATACCATTTTTTACACTAATGCAGTAGTCTGCATAACAGTAAATCTTATATTTTTTGTGAAAATAAAAATTCAAAGTGGAAAGCAAAAGAATATAAGAGGGGCCTAGAGACGTGACTAATGACCAGAGGAAATGTCATTTTAGTGCCAGGAATGTCTTTCTTGTTTATTCTGGACCCTATTCGGAAATTGGCATCTTTTGAAATTTGTGTGAAATTGGCAAAATTGCTAAATTCTGACCACTGTACTGGATAGTTGAATTTCATAAATGAGTGGTTTCTTGCACCCATTCGATAGAAAAAATGGAGTTCTAGCGAAATATTCATGTTTTTTGTCGACTAGTACAGTGAAATTGGCCAAAAATGGGGCTCAAAGTGGGCAAAATCGCCGATGCGTAAACATCGCCGAGACCGCTAACTTTGCGAGAGCATAATTCCTAAGTTTTCTATCAAATTTCAAATTTTTGGTGTCTTTATGATCGGGAAAAGATTCTCTATCTTTTCATAAGAGAAAATAATTTTTTTTTTTTTAAATTTGGCCGACCCTGAGAACGAGTTTCGGAGAGGCCCTGTCGACCCTCAAAGGGTTAAATGAGACTCGATGATTATTATTATCATTACTAATATGACATCTGGAGACATAAGACACTCTTACTGATTTTAATGTGTACCTGCACGCCAGCACAGTATGTAAGTTTATTTAAGTACAGGTATACATAAGTATAATTATCAGAGTATATATAAAATATGAAATAACTTTTAAAAACATTTGAAATTTTGGAGTTTCCAGACAAAATGGAGAGACTTAGTGCTTACTGAGCTCACGAAGAATGTAAACAAACAAGGTGGGGCGTGGTGACCGTATTAGAAAGTCAGGTGGGGGGAGCCGTATAGCGAGTTTTGGTCATAATTTGAAATGACCATATTAGCGGAACACCGTAAAGTGAAACGCCGTAAAGCGGGGCCCTGCTGTACCTTGGCAACAACCTAAATTTCAGAACCCATATGCAACACATAACAAAAAAAGTATCCAAAACGGTGGGGATCCTCTCCAAGATACGATACTACGTACCGCAAACTGCCCTTCTCACACTATACCATTCACTTATATATCCATACCTCACCTATGCTATCTGTGCTTGGGGTTCAACTGCAGCAACACACCTTAAGCCAATAATAACCCAACAAAAAGCCGCAGTAAGAATAATCACTAAATCCCATCCCTGGCAACACACCCCCCCACTCTTCATAGATCTAAACTTACTCCCTGTTCAGAACATCCACACTTACTACTGTGCAGGACCTTAAATTCCAATATTAACCTTGACCTAAAATGCTTTCTTGATAGTTGTGACAGGATCCACAGGCATAACACCAGACACAAACATCTCTATGACATTCCCTGTGTTCGACTAAACCTTTACAAAAATTCAATGTATTTCAAAGGACCTAAAATCTGGAACACCCTACCTGAAAACTCCAAAACTGCAGACACATTCATCACTTTCAAAACTACAGTTAGAAAACATCTTATCTCCCTGATCCACCCCGACAACTAACTACATGATAACCACAATTACACTCACTCACCCACTGACTATAAACCCAGAAATACTAATCTTAAAATAATAAATCCTAACTAGTCATACGTTTGCCTATGATACTCCAATATAGACACCTTGTATTGTGCCAAAACAAAAGCATTCACATTGCTAAACTCACAAATTATGATGTAGTCACTTAGCCTTAATACCATAATTTGTAAGGATTTAATGTTAAGATTTAATCTAAGTCTGCTCGAAATGCCTAGCCATGCTAGGTGTCCTAGTGGCCCCCTCTGTAATTAGTATTTTATAACATGTAAACCACACAATACCCAAAACCTGTAAACCCCACATTGTAACCCTTATAGAGAATAAACTTGAATTGAATTGAATATAAGAGGAGCCTGTAGATGTGACTAATGAACAGATACAATGTTATTTTAGTGCTAGGAATGTCTGCATTGTTTATTCTGGCCCCTATTTTGAAACTGGCCTTACTTGAATTGTGTATGAAACTGGCCAAATTACCAATTTCTGATCACTTTATTGGGTAGTTGAAATCTTGTACTCAATTGATAGAACAAATGGTGTTCTAGCGAAATATCTACGAGTTTGGTCGACTGGAACAATGGAATTGGTCGAAAATAGGGCTCAAAGTGGGCAAAATCGCTGATGCGTAAATATCGCCGAGATCGCTAACTTCGTGAGAGTGTGATTCTGTAAGTTTTCCATCAAATTTAATACTTTTGGTGTGGTTACCATCAGGAAAAAATTCTCTATCATTTCATAGGAATTTTTTTTTTTTTAATTTTTTAACACTGAGAGCAAGTTCGTGAGCAGTTTTGACAGTGAAAGGGTTAATAGTCCAAGTTGGACTGAAATGTCATCCTAACTTATGTTCTCTTGTGTGCAGGTTATTTGTGTATTGTTCCAGTCGTGGTATTGTGCCTTTTTGTTCTTTATGGGGTCTTGATTTAAGGAACTGGACCTGTGCTTCAATTCCTTAAATTGAGTCTAAATGCCTTCCATATCCCAACTCCTATAGGTTTAGTGCTCCCCATGAATGTAATAGTAATAATCCATGCCCCAAAAAGTTGTAAACAGTAAAACATTCTTTTTAACCCTTTGAGGGTTTCGGACGTACTAGTACGGCTTACGACCCAGGGTTTTTGACGTACTAGTACGCCTAAATTCTAGCGCCCTCAAATCTAGTGGGAGAAAGCTGGTAGGCCTTCATATGAAAGAATGGGTCTATGTGGTCAGTGTGCACAGTCTAAAAAAAATCCTGCAGCAAACAGTGCATAATGAGAAAAAAAAAACTTATATCATTTTTTTGGAATAAAACAGCGACTTTGCACTGTATTTTCGTATGGTATTTATTGTTGTATTCTAGTTTTCTTGGTCTCACTTTATAGAATGGAAGACATATTACAGAAATTGAGATGATTTTGACTGGTTTTACAATGAAAGGTACCTTGAAATTGAGCTCAAAGTAGCAGAAATGTTCGATTTTTACCAAATTTCAAAAGTAAACAAATCGTGCCAAGCGTGCAATACACGTCAACTGGCGAGTCTAATATTCTTTCTCAAGTGCACCAATAATATTTATACCATTTTTTACACTAATGCAGTAGTCTGCATAACAGTAAATCTTATATTTTTTGTGAGAATAAAAATTCAAAGTGGAAAGCAAAATAATATAAGAGGGGCCTTGAGACGTGACTAATGACCAGAGGAAATGTCATTTTAGTGCCAGGAATGTCTTTCTTGTTTATTCTGGACCCTATTCGGAAATTGGCATCTTTTGAAATTTGTGTGAAATTGGCAAAATTGCTAAATTCTGACCACTGTACTGGATAGTTGAATTTCATAAATGGGTGGTTTCTTGCACCCATTCGATAGAAAAAATGGAGTTCTAGCGAAATATTCATGTTTTTGTCGACTAGTACAATGGAATTGGCCGAAAATGGGGCTCAAAGTGGGCAAAATCGCCGATGCGTAAACATCGCAGAGACCGCTAACTTTGTGAGAGCATAATTCCCTAAGTTTTCCATCAAATTTCAAACTTTTGGTGTCCTTATGATCGGGAAAAGATTCTCTATCTTTTCATAAGAGAAAATAATTTTTTTTTTTTTTTAAATTTGGCCGACCCTGAGAACGAGTTTCGGAGAGGGCCTGTCGACCCTCAAAGGGTTAATATTAAGGGCGAGTTTTTAGTAATCATCCAAGTGTGAACCTTTTATGGTGTCTTGTTACCTATGGTGCTTTGTGACCAGGGGTCTGAACACCTGATATTATAAAAGTTGTCATCAGCAAAGAGTATAGGTCCCAGATGTTGGGTGGCATTAAGAAGGTCACTGACAAAGATGAAAAGAGGACCCAGAATGCTACTTCAGAGGACACTTAAATTCAGCAGTGAGGTACTAGATGAAGTGTCATTCTTGGCTACATGTTGCTGCCTGGTACAGGGGGAAAGCTTAACAAAAAATATGTGTCCTACGAGTCTAGTAATTAACCCTTTGAGGGTTTTGGTCGTACTAGTACGTCTTACGCGTAGGGTTTTTTGACGTACTAGTACTCATAAATTCTAGCGGCCTCAAATCTAGTGGGAGAAAGCTGGTAGGCCTTCATATGAAAGAATGGGTCTATGTGGTCAGTGTGCAAAGTCTAAAAAAAATCTTTCAGTACACAGTGCATAATGAGAAAAAAAAAACTTTGACCATTTTTTTTGAATAAATCAGCAACTTTGCAGTGTATTTTCGTATGGTATTTATTGTTGTATTCTAGTTTTCTTGGTCTCATTTTATAGAATGGAAGACATATTCCAGAAATTGAGATGATTTTGACTGGTTTTACAATGAAAGGTGCCTTGAAATTGAGCTCAAAGTAGCAGAAATGTTCGATTTTTACCAAACTTCAAAAGTAAACAAATCGTGCCAAGCGTGCAATACACGTCAACTGGTGAGTCTAATATTCTTTCACAAGTGCACCAATAATATATATACCATTTTTTACACTAATGCAGTAGTCTGCATAACAGTAAATCTTATATTTTTTGTGAAAATAAAAATTCAAAGTGGAAAGCAAAAGAATATAAGAGGGGCCTTGAGACGTGACTAATGACTAGAGGAAATGTCATTTTAGTGCCAGGAATGTCTTTCTTGTTTATTCTGGACCCTATTCGGAAATTGGCATCTTTTGAAATTTGTGTGAAATTGGCAAAATTGCTAAATTCTGACCACTGTACTGGATAGTTGAATTTCATAAATGGGTGGTTTCTTGCACCCATTCGATAGAAAAAATGGAGTTCTAGCGAAATATTCATGTTTTTTGTCGACTAGTACAGTGAAATTGGCCGAAAATGGGGCTCAAAGTGGGCAAAATCGCCAATGCGTAAACATCGCCGAGACCGCTAACTTTGCGAGAGCATAATTCCGTAAGTTTTCTATCAAATTTCAAACTTTTGGTGTCTTTATGATCGGGAAAAGATTCTCTATCTTTTCATAAGGGAAAATAATTTTTTTTTTTTTTTTAAATTTGGCCGACCCTGAGAACGAGTTTCGGAGAGGGCCTGTCGACCCTCAAAGGGTTAAGTAGAAAAGTATTGTGGTCAACAGAATCAAAATTCTTCTACAGAGCAGTAAAAAGGCCAATGGAATACTCATTTCCCTGAAGTTCTAAATAAGCTGTCAAGCACTTTTAATATTGCATCACTTGTGTTATTTAATTCTGACTACAAGCTGACAAGGAGAAAGCATATTGTTTTTAATTACATGTACAGTATAGTGGCTTATAATTACATGTATAGTGGCATTTCCTTTAGATTCATTAAATATCAACCAATAATAGTAATTTTGTTTGTACTTTTAATTACACTGGTACCTGCAATTACTGAATACTGTTAGAAATAGTCATAAGTTTTTCACTGCCCAAAATGCTATGTATAACTGAGTTTTATCTTTTTTAATTAACTATTTACTGTTAACCTAATACTGTAACTCAAGTTCCACTGAGACACAGTAACCCAAAAAGAAAAACACATTCATCTTCATTCACTCAATAGCTGTTTTGCCAATTCTAATTTCCCTCCAAACTGCAACATCCCAACCCTTCTTCAGAGGGGTCAGGATGTTGCATCAAACCTGAAAAAAATGGGTAACATGAAGAAGCCTGTGGATAATTACATCTATTCCAAAGCTGCCTACCATTACAAACTTTAGATAATCGAATTCTACAAATAAATTTGGGAGGCTGACTGTTATACTGTATTCTAGTCACCATATACCTTTGATGGGTTTTGGGACTTTTCCTTTACTTTCAGCCCAGCCCTGGGCCATGCTTCCATATGTCAACATACTGTACATAAAATCTTTTGTGTAAGTAACTTACAAGAGTAGAATTTGTCATGAGATCTTGGACATGAAGGCGCTCTGGAATACATATGCCCATCAGACGAAACTGCTTCAAATGATGATCCGTAATGGTACCTGTATGCCACCTGTAATGTGAATACAGTATACAGAACAGCCCAATTTTATTGACAACTCTAGAGACTTCTTATGATTATAAGGAATAGGCCAATAAATATAAGATATGGGGGTCTGAAACTTGAATACAGTCTGTTATCAAAGATGATTTACAAATTGCCTCCACAAGTTAGAAGCCAGGGCCATAGTCAAGAACTATACAAAGGAATCTTTTTTTTTTTTTTTTTAACACATCGGCCGATTCCCACCAAGGCAGGAATCATTAATACTCATAAAACAACTATTACTTTCAGCTTCATTCACCCACCCACCAATGATTCCAACAAGGAAAAAGCTTACACATCTGCTAAAACAAAACCCTTGGGATAACAGAGGATTAAGTGGCAGCCACAGGTCCACAATGGCACCCACTCTCTGATGCATGCCTAGCCTAGCTAAATGTGGAAAAAAGGGTGTTCCACTTTACGGCGGTAGCCTGGAACCTAACCTGCCATATAAGAGGGGCCCTACTGTAATGGGCCATTCTGCTACACCGTCATTCAATTACACTCTGTATATCTTATGATTATAAACAACATCGCTGATAAATTATCAAAACTAAGATTGCAAGACAATAATACAATGAATATAGTACATGAGACAAATTTGTCTGAAATACAAAAGGATAAAATTTAACTTCTGGAAACAGTGTACTAATGTGCAAACAGTCAAATGATCTCACCTGAGCACTGAAAGTTGGTTAAGTGAGCGAGGGAGAAGGGTGGAGAGAGCTCGAACATAAAGTGTGACCAAAGGACGATAATTATCTGCTGCTGCTAGCATGACTAGCCGACCAGACAGTAGTGCATGAACAAGACAGTGAGACACACCACAGAATTGTTGCACCAATCCAGACAAACGGCACACTAGAAGAGAAGGTGGCAATAAATCATTATAGTGAAGGAAGTAGGGGACACTCACAGTAATGCGAGATAAACAAAAAACCAGGAGTAGACTCTAATGTATACTGATGCTTCTCTCCTTATATCATAAACATGATGTAATTTTTTTCACAGGAAATTTATTAAGAGGCAAAAACAGTCATGGACAAGGGTCTGTTACATACAGTAATAAGGCTTGAAATTGCTGGAACATGCTTAGTATTAGGTTCAGCTTTTAACAGATATGTCCCTTTACATATCTGTTAAAAGCTGAACCTAGTACTAAGCATGTTCCAGCAACTGATCCTAACTGTACAATACTTGACTAGAGTGAGTGAGTGAAAATGAATGTGAATAAATGTATGTACAGCAGGGGCCCCACTTTACAGCGTTTCACCTTACAGCATTCCGCTAATATGGTGATATCAAATTATGACCAAAATTTGCTATACAGCAAGCGATCTTTCAAATACGGCACACCCCACCCAGTTTGTTTACATTCTCCATGACCACATCTATTACGTCTGAAAACTTTCCAAAATTTCAAGTGTTTTACAGTTATTGCATATTTTATATGTACTCTGATAATTATACTTATGTGTACCTGTACCTAAATATACTTACACACTGTGCTGGTGTGCAGGTACACATTAAAATCGATAAGAGTCTCTCTACTCATGACACCAATAATACGTAATAATCATCACTCTTGGGCACATTAAATGTCTTATTTTACATTAATATAGACATTTTCATTAATCCATTTATGATATTTTCCTCAAAATTATATAAGAAACACGTTACATAGCATATAAACATGATACATACACTCATAGAATAAAAATTAACGTAAATATGAGATTTGTTTACAAAGCGGCTGTGTAGGTAGTGTCAGAAGAATTACGTTTTCTCTAGTCAAACACTGGGGGGATAACTGTAGAAAAATATTCCTTTCGTATGCCTTCACTCTATATATAGCAATTCATGACCCTTGTGGGTTTAGTGCATTTTTATGATGATAATATCATCATCTTCATTCATCTAAACATGGTGTTGCACGAGAATGGGAGTGTTGCTGTTTGTTTATTCTGCTAACTTGTACAACTTGTACACAATGTAAGAGTATTTGTATTGCAAGGTAATTATTATTATAATAAAAAAAAATATTGTGATGTAAAAGTTTTACAAACTCTTACAAATGTATGTGAATGAACTAAAAGTAGACAAATTAATATGCATTTATTTTGCCTGACAGTGATCGCCCACTACCTGTTCAGTTTGTGTTGTTACATTGTTTGAACTTTGTATCTTCTTCTCTCTCTTGTTTACTCTTTTGTTAACTAGTTAGCTCTCATTGACGATGGCGTCTAAGCTTAGCTGTGATAAAAAGAGGAGTCATAAGTCTCTTGCTTTAACCCTTAAATGGTCCAAACGGATATATACGTTTTTTCAACATCTGAAAGTATGTAAAAAAATGTAGATCTTCTTTTTTGTTTTACATTTGAAAACATGTAAAAAAAACTTTCATCTACATTTTTTTTTGTTATATTTGAAAATATGTAAAAAAAAGTAGATTTACTTTTGTAGCACTACGAATTTGAACGTTGATCTGTTTGGACCATTTAAGGGTTAAGTGCCAAGTTAGAGGATGATGGTGTGCCATTCTGATTTTATTCAATAAACACCCTGCCACTCACCTCTCACATTAACCCTTTGAGGGTCCGTCCCGTAGATCTACGGCTTTACGTTCAGGGTCCAAACCGTAGATCTACGTCATGAGCTCAGCTCACTCTGATAAACTGTGACTGGTACATTTGGGCCTAGATATGAGAGAATACATCTATGTGGTATGTGTGCACCACATAAAACAGATCCTGCAGCACACTGTGTATAATGAGAGAAAAAAACTGAAATCATGATTTTTCAATTAAAACAGCGACTTTGCAGTGTTTTTTTGTATGTTTTTTATAGATCTATTTGCGATTTCTTGGTCTCATTTGATAGAATGGAAGACATATTACAGAAATAGAGATGATTTTGATTGGTTTTAGCACTGGAAATGGCTTGAAACTGAGCTCAAAGTAGCAGAAATGTTAAATTTTTGCCGATATTCAAGAGTAAACAAACGACCTCACACGTCTAATACATGCCAGCTGGTGGGTCTAATATGCATTCACAAATATTGTGATGATATTTATACAATTATTACAGTATTGCATAACAGTAAATCTTCTATTTTTTGGTGTGAATAAAAATTCATTATGTGAATAAAAAATCAAAATGGAATTTATTTGTAAAGCCTCAAAACATAACTAATGAACAGAGGAAATGTTAGTTTAGTTCCAGGAATACCTACATTGTTTATTCTGGACCCTATTTTGAAATTGGAATATTTTGAACTTTGTGTTAAATTGGCCAAATTAACAATTTCCGATCACTTAAATTTGTAGTTGAAACAGTTGACTTGGCGATTTCTTGTGCTGAATCGATAGAATAGAAAGTAATACTAGTGAAATAGCTAAGAATTTGGTTGACTAGAATAATGTAATTGGCCTAAAATGGGAGTCAAATTCGGCAAAATCGCCGATTCGTAAATATCGCTGACAAATCAAAATTCGCGAGAGCATAATTTCGTCAATTTTCCATCAAATTTCGTACTTTTTGTTTTATTACCTTCACAAAAAGATTCTCTACCATTTCATAAGAAAAAATAACAAATTTTTTTTTTGAAAATTCTTGGACACTGGGGCACCACTTCAGATTTGGGCCTTGGACCCTGAAGGGGTTAATATTAATATTTTAAGGTAAGTAATAGTAAATGTACTCTGTGTGTATCTTACTTTTTCTTGTGTTTTTAATGCCTATTTCTATTGCTAACTTAATATAAGTTAGTGTAAACTTGTTGTCTGGCATTTATTGCATAATTTGTATGTGCTCTGATAATAATACTTGTGGACCTGTGTGGTAGCCGGGCGAAGTGATAACATTACGTTTTCTCTGGTCACGCACAAGAGAAAACGTGCATGAATCTGCGTTTGGCCCAGCCACTCCCCCGCTCCACTTTTGTTTACAATTTTCGGCATGAATTATTCATTACTTCTCACTTCATTTATGGCATCTAAAGGTAGTCGTTAGAAACGATTAAATTCAGTCAACAAGGTATGTCGATGATAATAATATGGCTCTGGGCCACAGTGTAGGTAGCCAGTAGGTGTAGCCCAGGTGGACAATACCTACCGGCTACCTACACTGACTTCCTACAAATAAATACTACTCACCTCTCTTCTTACATTAAGACTACACATATTTTAAGGTAAATAATGAGTGTACTGTATGTGTATTTTAACTGTCTAGGCTGTTTTAAATATCGTATATTAAGTATGAGACGGGGAGCCAGGGCTACCAACACCTGACTTCCTACAAATAAGTACTACTCACCTCATTCCCTACATTAAGATTACAAATACTTTAAGATAAGTAATGAATGTACTGTGTATGTATTTTACTTTTTGTGTTTTTAATGCCTAGTTCTATTACTAACTTAATATAATTTAGTGTAAACTTGTTGTCTGGCATTTATATGCATTTATGAGTGGAAAAAATGTAACCTGCTTTCCGGCGATGTCTGCTTTCCGGCAATAGCCTGGAACCTAACCTGCCATATAAGTGGGGCCCTACTGTATGAATGTATACGTACGTACGTATGTACGTGTGTGTGTGTGTGTGTGTACTCACCTAGTTGTGGTTGCAGGGGTCGAGTCATAGCTCCTGGTCCTGCCTCTTCACTGGTCACTACTGGGCCACTCTCCCAGAACCATGAGCTTTATCATACCTCTGCTTAAAGCTATGTATGGATCCTACCTCCACTACATCACTTCCCAAACTATTCCACTTCCTGACTACTCTGTGATGACTGAAGAAATATTTCCTAACATCCCTGTGATTCATCTGTGTCTTCAACTTCCAACTGTGTCCCCTTGTTGCTGTGTCCCACCTCTGGAACATCCTGTCTTTGTCCACCTTGTCAATTCCTCTCGGTATTTTATATGTCGTAATCATGTCCCTCCTATCTCTCCTATCCTCCAATGTCGATAGATCGATTTCCCTTAAACTCACCTCGTAGGACATACCCCTTAGCTCTGGGACTAGCCTTGTTGCAGTCCTTTGCACTTTCTCTAGTTTCTTTACGTTCTTGGATAGGTGTGGGTTCCAAACTTGTGCCGCATACTCCAATATGGGCCTAACGTACACAGTGTACAAAGTTCTGAACAATTCCTTATTAAGATGTTGGAATGCTGTTCTTAGGTTTGCTAGGCACCCATATGCTAAAGCAGTTATTTGGTTGATGTGCGCCTCAGGAGATGTGCCTGGTGTTATACTCGCCCCAAGATCTTTTTCCTTGATTGAAATTTGTAGTCTCTGGCCCCCTAGACTGTATTCCATCTACAGTCTTATTTGCCCTTCCCCAATCTTCATGACTTTGCACTTGGTGGGGTTGAACTCCAGGAGCCAATTGCTGGACCAGGTCTGCAGCCTGTCCAGATCCCTTTGTAGTTCTGCGTGGTCTTCGTCCAAATGAATACTTCTCATCAACTTCACATCAACTGCAAACAGGGGACACTTCGAAGTCTATTCCTTCTGTCATTTCATTCACAAATATAAGAAACAGCACTGGTCCTAGGACTGACCCCTGTGGGACCCCACTTGTGACAGGTGCCC